>NW_009953386.1:752235-759696 GCF_000747805.2 Chaetura pelagica | reverse complement strand
AGCAGCAAACAAGATTCACTTCAACCTAACTTTAAAAACTGTCATTAATTCAAGCAGGAAACGAAGCATAAAAACGTTCCTTGGGGCTGCATTTATCAGCTCTATTCTATGTAGCCTAATTTTTAGTATTTTATCTAGGCTAAAACCAAGAGCAGCAATGGGTTGGCTCTAGAGTATCATGAAGTACAGCAATCTTCATTAAATCCTCCAAGAAAGAATTACCTTCTTTACAAGTGACAAGGTTGAAAGATCATTGTCTAGCATGAGTTTTTCTACATAAGACAGTTCAAGTCCTCAAGTCTCACAAGAATCTAAATCTGCTCCTTTCACAGGCATTTCCTTCTTTTCAACAGATTAGTTCTTCAAAAGGGCACTAAAGTAATTGTTTTTAAGGCCTTTTTTATAGGACACTTGTGGAATCTTCTTATTAGAAAAACACCAACTGCATTGAGAAATTAAGTCATGGACTGTTTAAAAAAAAAGTGAAATCAAATCCAATCCTTAGACAAACAGCTCTTCCACTCCAGTTTCCACTTCTTCAGGATTTCAAGCCAAATAAAGCAAGAGCATTAAACCACTCACTGCTGCTGCCACATGCCTCCTTCCTGTAGAGCAGTCACTCCACGAAGTATGGAAAGCTACAAGCAGCAGACATTTTTCATCCAGTAAACACTACACCATAAAGAGACCTCCATTACCTCTCACATGCTATAGGAAGAGTCAGCTCAAAACCTGCAGAATTATTTTTTTAAAAAGACACATCCCACTCTTCCCCAGCCTGAAGAGTCCCATAAACCCCTCCCTTGGTGCATGTCCCAGCCTGGGACAAGCCTCTCTCCTTTCCTACCTACTTAAGTCTCCTTCCTCCTGCTACATACTAAGCTGACAAACACACTTACTTTGTCAGAGTTGCACCCACACTAGAGGAACTTCGAAGCACACCTATGTCAGCTAGGTGGAATTTTATCAAGCTTCCAGTCACCATACAGAAAATGGCAAAACATCATTGCAAGGATGAGGCCTGAGTATGCACAGGGTACACAGGTAAGACACATTGTATTAGAGGTGAGCAGAGAAAGGGCAGCTGCAGCCTCATGGCAAATATTAATCGCCTGTAACTCAAACCTGTTTGAACTCTTTGTGCAATATGTGCATTCCAAGCAAGTAGATATTTCAAAGTTTTCCTAGTAATCTTCCTTTATACCACAAAGGTCTGCTTATCAGGACTACACAAGAATTTTAGGGGAAACTTCCTTGTTTCAGATACTTAATAGTGTAAAAAATACATTTAGGATTATTGTGTGTTTTAACTGGTCAGCCAAAAATCAGACCAACCTGTCAGTGTCTTGCCTTCACCTCCACTCCAGTCTCCAAACTGTAGTTTCTCTGGACAGGCATTAGCTCTCATGCAAATGTGGGGTGACCTGGGTCAGAAGTAGTAGCAACCTTTTGTGATTCTCTCTCTGCCCTTCCCACTGAAGAGTGTTGGAAGACCCGGTACAAATACCAGCAGAAAAACAGTAGCTCAGCTTTCAGTGGAATAAGAATAATTACTTTAGGAGAATGATGATATACATTTCTAGGCAATAAGTGGTAACATCCTACAAACTGCCTCAAAGGAGACAATTTTAAAGAGGAAATATATAAGTTAAAAAGAAACAGGCCAAGGGGCATTCATGAGGCCTGATTAGAATAACAGCCAATTGCCAGCTATAACATCAGTTGTGTGGAGGATACAAACAGATGTACTGTCTCCACATTTGCTTCTTATTACTTGGTAACTGCTTGATACTCAATGCAAAAGTAAAAAAGTACTGTCAGCTCCCACTCCCCGTATTACAGAGAAAAAATACACAACACACCAGGAAGCAACCTAGATATTTTGCTTGCATAACTCACCATCCCCATTCTTGTGGGCACAGTGGAAGAAGCAATTTCAACAGATGTAAATGAGGAAAGGCTCAGCAGGCAAATACAATAAATTAATTTAATACAAAAGGAATATCATAGCAGAAAAGCCCTGAAATAGGACTCTCTGTACATCTTTAATTCTGACATGCAAGATAGAGAAGAAAATAGGAGTGTCTCAGTATCTTCCCCTCCATTGCCTCCTTTCCAGGCTCAACTTCACTAGTTCATTCCCACCTCCTCTACTCCCCACCCCACAACAGTGCAGGAGGACAGGGGTCAGTCCATAAAAGCTCCTTTCTGGTACTCCTTGCTCCTCACATTTTTCCCTTGCTCCATCATGGGTGCTTCCACAGGCCACAGCTCCTGCTAGGAAATCTGCTCTTGCATGGGCTCCTCTCCACAGGCTCCATCAGGAGTATGTTCAGGCATGATGCCTCCATGTGTTGCAGCTTCCTTCAGAGCATGTTCGTCTGCCGTGACGTGGGATCCTTCATGGACCGCAGGGAGGATACCTGCTGCAGTGTGGTCCTCTCCCCAGGCTGCACATCTGCTCTGCACCAGAAGTGCCTCCTCCCCTCCTCCTTCTCTGACCTTGGTGTTCACATAGCTGTTTCTTACTTTGTTTTGTTTCAGTTTTTTTCCTCTCTCTAACTCTTCTCACAGCTGCTGTGCAGCATTTTGCTCTGTCTTAAATACATTCTCCCTGAGGCACCACCAGCTTGGCTGGAAGACTCGGCTTTGGCCAGCAGTGGGTCTGTTTTGGGGCTGGCTAGAACTGCCTGTGTTCAGCACAGGTGCAACCCCTAGGATCTTCTCACAAAGGCCACCCCTCCACAACCAATCCTGCTGCCAACACCTTGCAACCTACACCAAACACAGCATTTTGTTAGCTGAAGAAAAATACTGTCTTAAAAGTGGTTTAAAAGATCCAGCATGCTGCTTGAGATCTTACAGCTATTTATTCAAAATGTATAGTTTTCTGACTACTAGTCCACCTAGAGTCCTGTCCACCCAGTACCTCTAGTCAGAGCATGCACCTGTGAGCTTCACTGTCCTCCACTGATGTCCAGAATAGTAACCACACACTTCTACTGCCTCAGATTAACCTACTGACACTTTCTGACTGTTTATCTAGACAGTCATTGCTACATGGCATAACTATTCTCTCCTAGCTATGCAAATCTATCTTAAGGTAGACAAACTTGAGTCAACATTTTCACCAATGCAGAAGGAATTTCAGCTAACATTTTCAGTTAATACAGGGCCCTAGAAGAATCTTGGCTTCAACATTACCTTTGTTCCAGTGCTTTCCATTTATCTCAAATATTAAATAATAGATACACAGCTACTTTTCACATTTCCAGACAATTTGTTGAGAAAGTAGAAGACATATTTTATATAGTCATATTTCACTTATAAAACACAGGCCCGACTCTTGGCAAATTACCGAAGGAAAAGCTTATGTGTTTTATTTTTTACTAAGCAAGTACAGAGCCTTTGCTGCAAATGATCAAACATCATTTTCAAGAACAGGCCAATGGAGCAGATACTACCGCAATACTCCAGTACAGTTTTCACTTTCCTAAGACGCAATGAACTCTGATTTTACACTAGGAAACGCAATCTAACATCTCCGGGCCAAGAAACACTCTTATGAATAGCTTCTCTTGTTACACAACTACAGCTGAGCCATTGACCTCACTGTACAAGACACAGCGCTGTCAGACTGACTGCAGTCAAAGAGATGGAGCAAGGCATACACCAAACAGCACTGCCCCAGCCTGTAACTACCTACATACCTACCATGCAAATATCTTCTAAAGAAATACAACACGTTTTAAAAACACATTCCCCCCCAAGGTCAGTGGAATATCCTGAGAAAGACCATGGTCAGGCAGATTTCTGTGAACACAGGAACCTCACACAAATTGAAAGCTAAGGTCATGATTCAACTCAGCTGTACCCTTTTATGGCAGCCACTGGCTTGCTGGAGTGGCATCAGTGAGTAGAGATGCCAGGGACATTGCCACTTCACAAAAAAGCTCAACAGATTTCTGGTCAAATCCCTCACCCACCTCTAGCCTGCACAAACACACAAAAATATCTGCATAACACACCATATTACAATGGTGCACATTCTTATTTCAGTTTTAAGTACTTCACAATACAGTTTTTAAACCAAAGTGCCAACCACAGATAGTGGATAGCAATACAGGACAGAAGTTCAGGTAACAAGTAGACCTGTAGCTATTTAAGACATCTATAATTTTCAGTTTATAAATATCTATGAACAAAGTTGTAAAAAAAAAAAAAGTAGTAAAGTTGCACCTGTGTTACAAAAGCATAACTAAGAATCCCTTTCTTTGGTTCTCATAGAGGCACTTCAGCATGACAACTATCAAAGACATCCCAGCTGAAGCTTCCTTAGGCATGAACATTTTATTATTTTATTTTTAAATTTTTGCAGTCTTATCTCAGTAAGGATTACAGCTGCCAGTGCCTACTGCAAAGACAGCTATCAAGACCCTTTGTTGATGACTTTGTTAAGCTATTAAATATATAGGACCTTTTTCATTATTGAAAATTGGCATAGATGTAAATTGTGTTCTAACAATCTGCGGATGAATTTTTATGCAGGAGAAGTTTCAAACATACATTTTGATAACTCTAATTCACATTCTTTAGAAGCATTATGGCTCAGAACTGCATTTGACAGAATTCAAATCTGTTCCAACAATTCTAGTTCAACGTAGAAACGAGTAGTTTAAAACAAATGCTTGTGTAAATAAAGTAATTTTAAAAATGTACTACTGAGAATGAGGATGCTACTAAGTTTTTTGGACAAGTAGATCACCAAAATTTGAGGCTGTGGGAAACTTGATCATTCCTTCCTCCTACTCAGTTACTAATTTCTTTTCTCTGTCTCACTGGATCTTGCTCGGGAGTCAGGAAAATTAAAGGTGAGAGGTGATGTGCACTCCTCCTCTCCTACTCCCTTCAGGTTAAGGTGCTCATGTCCATCCAGAACCCTCCTCCTCACCCAGAGGGCTGCCAGGCTGTAGATCTTCCCAGGAACGTAAGAGAAGGTAGAAGGGAGAAGCGGGGCAGATGGGGTGGTATGACACAATTCAGAAACAGAGTAGGGGGAAGTGGCTCCCTTCTAATCCTTCACTTCTTATTACTGTGCAGGAGCTACCCCTGCCCATCTCACTGATGAATGAAATTAGCTGCAAGAGTTCAGAAGTCAACTACAGGACTGAAAGGACAAGATTAATGCTGCAGATGCCCCTGCAGCATCAGGTGCTAAAATTTTGCTATTATTTCTAATTGCATATATTTAGAACCTTCATTATATAATTTTAAAAGGATTATCTAAATTATAATGCATGATAAGTTTATCCCAATAGCCACTGCCTGAAAAATACTACAGTCATTGCTTCCAGCAGAAGCACTGTATAAATATTTAAAAAAAATTTAAAGACACCAAGATAACACAATAATAGTTGGAAGGCATGTTACATATTGGTATGCCAAAGTGCTTCCAACAGGGGGGGAAAAAAAAAAAAAAAGCAAGCACAAAGCCACAATACTTAAACCCTAAACATGCTAAAAACTATAAAGAAAAAAAAAGTGATGGAAGCACTCTCCCATTGTTTTACAAAGTTTTCAAAGTCCCATTTGCACACAGCATGAAAAGACAGCCTCTGAAGCAAAAAAGGCCTAGCCCAGTTGCACACCTTCTGGGTGACTGCTAGACTATATATTTACCAAAATAAGCAGGCTTTAAACTGAACTCCTGTATCAAAGTAGGCAGCCATTTGACCAGGCTTCAGAATCTGTAAGCATAACACCTTCAAACTAAGAAAACCTGAGTTCTCTCAGGTTTGGTCTTCTCCAAACTCATTCATGTAACTTAGACTGAAGATCATATAATAAAAAAATAGAAATCAAGTTCAACTTCTATTTTTTCATATATGATTCAAAAGAGAAGAATGTGGCAACTCAAGCCAGAGAGAAAAATAAAAACCCAAGCCTTCCAAAGTTGAAGTTACAAGTTTCTTACTTCTAACTGAAAAGCATTTGTTAAAATGAAAACAGCTGTTATAAAAATGAAAAGGAAATACCTACATCAATCAAAAGCACAACTGTTTATACATAAAGAAAACGTGTTTCAAGAAAACTCTTTCACAGTAACTATCTTGGATGAAAGGTGATATACTTCAGTGTTGAAAGGTTCATCTAACTTGAATAGTGACAGAGAACACCACAAAACTCGGAAGCCATGCTTTTCAGTATTCTAAATTTAATTTGTAGTTAAGAGAAGACTTACAGAATTGCCATGAGTTGCAGAGAAAAAAACCCCAACATCTTTAGAGAAAAAGCATCTCAAATAACTACCAGCCTTACTGATAAGAAGTACAAATATTTAAAGAACAATAACAGATCCTAAAGTTTATTTATTTGGTTGTTTTGTTGTTTTTTTTTTAATGTTAGCCAGCTCAGTGATAGCAAACTTTCACCTTCCTTCTCTCTAATCCTCTCTGTTGAAAACTGAGCTCTTTTAAACTGACTCGGCTGTCCCTTGGGAACTTCCCAAGTGAAAGGGTGGAAAGAATGTTTAAAACCACAATAGAACTTTGCTGTTAACTCTTTGAGACAAGTAGGCATTAGTAAAAAACTGAATATATGTATTCTCCTTTTTGACTATTACTGCCACAGTGCTGCGAAAGCCTCAAGTCTACAAAGACTTCTAATCATATCAGAGCTATATTTTAAAAGTGGTTGTATTATCACTTAGCGGCCAAACTTTCACAAATACTCCCACTACTAGCCCCACTCCTGCTTTCTCTCAAGACCTAGAAACACATTTTCATCATCACTAGCTCACCTGGGGCATTTTCATCAAATGAGGGCTCCCAGGAAGGAGTGCAAGTGTCCTCTCACGCTCTCTGATCACCGCTCTGACTCTTCCAAAATAACATTCAGAGCAATGAGTGAAGAAGTTAAGTGTCTCACCGCTGAGAAAACATCACGTGCCTGTGCCCACGTGTGAAACGGGGAAAATCAAATCAAGTAGAGAATTTACTTCACCATAAAAGCTTTAGAGCGAATGGAAACACCAGCGCACCGCACATCTGTCCCTTTATGACCCGAGCCTGGTAACAGTGAAGCACATCCACCTGGCACATCACGTTTAGACACGTAACTGCTCCGGATCACACCAGTAACACTACAACGCACCAGAACACTTCTTTTTTTTTTTTTTTTCCCCGCAGCATCGCATCCCCACGTCCTACCTGCGCTCCCCCGGAGGGATCACGGCAGAGGGCCTCCCCGCACACACACGCACGCACGACCAGCTGCAGAAGGGCGAGCCCGAGCCTCCTCCACACACATCCCCAGGCGACTCAACCAGCCCCCGCCGCGCTTTGCCCGAGGACTTAAAACCGCGGGCCCCCTCCGGAAACAGCTCCTCCCCACCGCTCGCACCTCCGCCTCTCCCACCCCTTTCTCTCCCCGCAGCTTCGTGCCGGGACCCCTCCCACTAGA
>NW_009953386.1:748388-748970 GCF_000747805.2 Chaetura pelagica | reverse complement strand
GGGGGGGGGGTCTTTGAGGGCCCTGGGCATCGCAGCGTTTGCGTTTCTAGCACTAAATGTGACGTATTTTGGCATTTACCTGCAGCGAAACTGGATGGGGCTTGTCAGGAGTTCTTAGAATCTCGTTAGTCGGAATTTAAGCTGCCTGCTTCCAACGCCGAATTGCTCAGGAAAGAGAAAGAAAGGTGCGTTCCCCTTCCCCAAGTGAATCACGACAGGGCTTTTTGTGTCAAACCCGAACAGGGTGCAGACAAAACCCCTTCTGCCCTGCTGAGTCCACCTGGCTGTAGGTTAAGCTTGCAGGCATTCCCATCAGGAGCTGAAATGAAACCTCACAAAGTTACACCTAAGAGGAATCTGCTGCCAAGCACTAAAATAGTCCTGCAAGAAACAGGGAACACTTATCTTCATTTGTGGTGAGAAATTACTTCAGTGAAAAGAATCAAAGAAGAGAAAAATTTTGTTTAAAAGTTAAGAAAGTGAATGAAGAAAAATGTTGCAAATGTTTTGGCAAGAAAAAAATAACCTCCACAGAAACTGTCAGAAATTAGGTCTGAAGGAGGATGAAAGTCTTAAATTCCT
>NW_009953386.1:743870-748306 GCF_000747805.2 Chaetura pelagica | reverse complement strand
TGCTGTTTGCAAATAGTGAAGAATGTTGATAAACCAAAATGAAAAGATGTATGAGTAGTTGTCCAGTAAAAACTGTGCGAGTCACCCATTTTCTAATGGTATCAGTCACACCCATTAAAATTTCTGGTTGGGCTTTATAATGTTATATGATTGTCAAGTGCTGATGCTGATTGGTGATTGTAATCAAATCTGCCACCTTGGCATCGGTCTCAAAAGACAACTTCTGTTAGTGCTGTGAGAATCAGAGCTGTAGAGGCAGGAGACACTCAGCTGAGAGTGACAGCGTGAGTCATTGTTTGACCTGGCAAAAGTGTCTTGGTGTTATCTGGCAGGTCAGTCCACACACACCCCACAGAGTTAATCACTGTGGACCTCAGGTCTGAACACACACAGCAAACCACGTTCTGGCTTATCCTCCAGGCCACCAAAGATAGGCAAGGGAACAGTGAGGCATGAAGCTCTTGTGGTGGTCTGGCAGGATAGAGGAGAGAAGAGGTGGCCAAAAGTATCTGAATCTGCTAGAAGTGAGTTGGGACATGCAGAGGATCTGCATGTGTTGTGTGAACTCACAGGTATCAAGGATAGGGTGTTACAGGGGTACAGAACATGTGGGAAACTTGGGATATTGCAGTGAAGGCATCCTG
The DNA here is from genome assembly GCF_000747805.2 of Chaetura pelagica. Classification (NCBI taxonomy): domain Eukaryota; kingdom Metazoa; phylum Chordata; class Aves; order Apodiformes; family Apodidae; genus Chaetura; species Chaetura pelagica. The sequence goes on along the minus strand of NW_009953386.1, from coordinate 747,662 downwards.
GGGGATGTGGGAAACACGCTGAGAACAGCAATTAACTGAACTGATGGCCCATGGAATGCTGTGGTAAAATGATACCTACACCTCTATAGCTACACTTCCCTCTGCATCATTTTCCCCTGCAAGTGTTCTTATCTAGCAATTGTAACATTTGTCAAATGTCTTTTTGTCTTTATTTAGTTGGGTTTCTTTCCTCTGGACTAAATGTTCTAAAAATCTAAAACCCTCTTGTGGATCTCATGGTAATGGAGTCCGTATTGAGAAGGGCCCCGAGTCTGGGGGCTCCTTCAGTGATGTATCTTTAATCTTTTTTAAGCAAAACCTGACATTTTCCCCTACCTCAGGAATTCAGGTCATCGTAGGTAAGATCATGAGCTGTTGATTTGATCTCGCCTGTGAAATATGACAAGAACTGAACTTTAGTTAGCCAGAATATCAGCCATGTGTTATTGGGCCCCACCCCACGTGCAAATGCAGTACAAGCTATTTTGTCCCCAAATGTTCCAATGACTCAAAGTTTCCAAAGTGTAAAATTATATCTTTGAAAAAGACCAAAGATCATTAGTTGTGGAAATAATGCCATTAAATAAATAACTCTAAACTTAGTAGTGGGTATTTCGGTGGAAAAGGACAGGGAATATATGGCATATTGAGTAACATTACTGTGTTGAGGTGATGAATGGACAATTTTTTTCCTGTCTGGGAAGAGGCAATGACATCAGATAGAATACCTGATACCTCATTAGTTTCCCTAGCACAGCGTAAACATTTCCCTCATAAATCAAATCCATAGCAGCAGGTTCTTGGTGCTGCTAAAACACATTACACATGACACAATTCTGGATGTCATTTATCTCAGTACAGCACCATAGAAACAATGGAATTTCGGAGCAAACAGAATCAGAAAATGGGTCATTTGGGTCTGTTTCTGTTAGTGTTGCTATTTGCTTAGCAAATTAGATTTTAAAGCCCTGCAGGTGAGTTTCTTGTTCCCATAGACACTAGTAACCTAAAGTTAAATTGTTCCTTAACACGCCTTGTAGCAAAGCACCAATTTCTTGGACGCAGATACAAAGTTGACATTGGATGCTCTTCCCTGCAGCTCATGTGAAAGCAGCCTTTCTTTTTGTCTCTGTTCTTCAGTCTCACAGTTCAAACACAGGCCTTTTACCTGATAAATCTTTTGGATGAAAGCCTTTTGCCTGATGCAGTGTGGCCTTGAAAGGTGAGCAGCAGCAGTGACCCTCTCTTGCAAACAGATATGATAAAGAGCAGCTTTTGAAAGGGAGATCTGACTTCCCAGGAAATGCTTTTGCCCACAAAATCCAACCTTGGTGTGGGCACAAGAGGAAGTTCCACCTTGAGTGTTTAGACATGAGTGACTTGTGGTCCCTGTGACACTAACCCCTTGAGTGTTAATATAGCTGTGTTAAATCCGGGGCCCCGTGCTCCTGTTTTTACTGTCTCCTATTCAACTACACACTGTTTTAAACCTTGGAGTCCAGTCCTAGCACACACAAAGTAAACATTCGGCAGCATAAAATAACTTCCATGGAAATATACCCCAGCAGTGCTGACTTACTGTCACAGTTGTGCAAGTCAGCAAGGCAGAGCTCAGTCTAACGTGGCCCGGGTGCTGATAACAGTGTGGCGCCAGAGCAAGGAGTTTGGAGCGGGCATCAAAAGTCATCTCGGCAACTGCTGGACATTTGAGCAATTGTTCTTGCTGAATTTCATGCTGAAACAGCCACATTGTTATTGGGACCCAACCTTGTCTCGATATGTGCACATGAGAAGGAAATTATGCCTCTGCTTTGTCAATGTAAAGGCTTTGACCCTCACAGTTAAGTAACAGCTGTATCCCAGTGTAAATTTACAAGACTGCTCTGGGTCACGTATGTTTGTGTCCCATAGATTGTGGGGCGATAGCCCTAGAGTAAAAAGATTTATTTGGCAGAATGAAAAAGGAAGGAGTTAAATCAGTAAGACTGGAAAGGAATTTTAAACATGAGGGTGAGTGAATGACAAAGAAAAAGGGTTTAGGCCTGCTAAGGGACAGTGCAAAACAGACATGAAGCATGGCAGAAGTGAGAAACAGATGAAAAGGTCATTACCCTGAAATACCAGAAAGGAAGTGAGACTTAGAAGAGAACAGGAACAGAGATAATGACAGGCAAAATTGAGTGTGCTACTGGCTGAGAGTGTAAGAGGTTTTGTACCATTAGTATTTGCTGGTGCACTCTGGAAAGTGGTGGTATGTGACTCAGTATTAGTGCTTTATTAAAGTCTCTGTAGCGGTTGCACATTTCATCAGAGAGGAAGTCTTTTTGAACATGGGCCTCTCTACTTTCCTGGGCTTCTTGCTGATGTAATGCAGTGTTTCACATGACAAAGTCCTGTGCAAGGATCAGTTGAAACACCAGAAGGACTTCACAAAAGGTAACAAGCATAGGTCTCATCTTTCACGTTCTACCTGAGCTGATCCTTGTTCTTCAATCAACATTCACACAGCTCACTGATTAATTCAGTGATAAAAATACAACATTCCATGAACTGACCCCAAGGATCCTAGCAGATAAACGTAAGGTATTTCTGAGGTAGCATTATCAAAGATAGATGGGAATAAATTGTCACTCTGCAATTGTCCTGGGCTCATGTTGTTTCCATGTGAGAATGAGAAGAGCAAAGACAAGGCACCCAAGAGTTCACACCATTCATTGGATTCTGTATGTGTAACCATTAATAAGTAGTATGCTGGGGAGAAGAGTGTGTAAACCTTAAAACATCCATTCAGAGTTGTTGTCAGGTCACTATCCTAACTTCTACCAAGTTTCTGTTTTGAGTAAAAAATGCGTAGCAGCTGTAATATTCTTCTGCATGTATCCAGATGTAAACTGGTGTTCAGGTTTGTGTCTGAGAAGGAATTTCCCCCCTGACAAATAAGCACAGACCTCTGTCTCCTGCCTTACTGTGCCCCTGCTGCACAGCTCTATCAGCTAAGATCTCCTGGGCATATTTTACAAAAAGAGCAGCTTTCTCGTGGAGCAGGGACCTCAGGCCTTAGCAAGACCTAGACCAAGGTTAAGACAACGTATTTTTTGAGAGATTTTACTTTTTTTTTTTTTTTTTCCCCTTCCTCACCCTTGGTGATACAACTGGGACATCACTGGTCATTCTGTGTCTGAGAAGGATGAACAAAGCTGAGGTACAAGTACAGTGAGGCAGGCACATGCTGTCTGTCCAGAGTGTGGTAGCTGTGATCCAGTTCATAGGCATGAATATTACCTGAAGATGCTGCTGAGGCCGGAGGAAGAGAAGTGAATGTGAGAGGAGAGACCCTGACATGCTGGCAGGCAATGAGGAGGGAGAATTCTGTATAAGAAGCCAAACCACTCTGATAATTCCATGAGACTTTATTGAAGCCCCTCCAGACCACTGTTTTGAAAGTAAACACGACAGAGGGGAGGGTGGCTCAGACCAGATCTATGCTATTTATCACAGAGTTGCCTGGCCTGAGTTACCAGGGCTCTCAGGGTAAAACTTTTAAGGCAGTGCATCCCCATGCAGAATTGTCTATGGCTCATACACAAGATTATTCCTTCCCTCCGGTATTTCCCCTCGCTCCCTGGGAGAGCTTTCTTGTTGTAGCCGTGAAAGCCAATAATGCAAAGATGCACTTTTCCACCAGTACAGCTCTCCAGCTGTGGGCCAGCATCTGCACAATGCTCGGAAAGCCTGTGGTAGGTTTTCCGCCAGCCTTTGGCGATTTGCTGCCGCTTGGTGGCTGGTGGAGCG
>NW_009953386.1:741065-743636 GCF_000747805.2 Chaetura pelagica | reverse complement strand
ATCAAAAGTCATCTCGGCAACTGCTGGACATTTGAGCAATTGTTCTTGCTGAATTTCATGCTGAAACAGCCACATTGTTATTGGGACCCAACCTTGTCTCGATATGTGCACATGAGAAGGAAATTATGCCTCTGCTTTGTCAATGTAAAGGCTTTGACCCTCACAGTTAAGTAACAGCTGTATCCCAGTGTAAATTTACAAGACTGCTCTGGGTCACGTATGTTTGTGTCCCATAGATTGTGGGGCGATAGCCCTAGAGTAAAAAGATTTATTTGGCAGAATGAAAAAGGAAGGAGTTAAATCAGTAAGACTGGAAAGGAATTTTAAACATGAGGGTGAGTGAATGACAAAGAAAAAGGGTTTAGGCCTGCTAAGGGACAGTGCAAAACAGACATGAAGCATGGCAGAAGTGAGAAACAGATGAAAAGGTCATTACCCTGAAATACCAGAAAGGAAGTGAGACTTAGAAGAGAACAGGAACAGAGATAATGACAGGCAAAATTGAGTGTGCTACTGGCTGAGAGTGTAAGAGGTTTTGTACCATTAGTATTTGCTGGTGCACTCTGGAAAGTGGTGGTATGTGACTCAGTATTAGTGCTTTATTAAAGTCTCTGTAGCGGTTGCACATTTCATCAGAGAGGAAGTCTTTTTGAACATGGGCCTCTCTACTTTCCTGGGCTTCTTGCTGATGTAATGCAGTGTTTCACATGACAAAGTCCTGTGCAAGGATCAGTTGAAACACCAGAAGGACTTCACAAAAGGTAACAAGCATAGGTCTCATCTTTCACGTTCTACCTGAGCTGATCCTTGTTCTTCAATCAACATTCACACAGCTCACTGATTAATTCAGTGATAAAAATACAACATTCCATGAACTGACCCCAAGGATCCTAGCAGATAAACGTAAGGTATTTCTGAGGTAGCATTATCAAAGATAGATGGGAATAAATTGTCACTCTGCAATTGTCCTGGGCTCATGTTGTTTCCATGTGAGAATGAGAAGAGCAAAGACAAGGCACCCAAGAGTTCACACCATTCATTGGATTCTGTATGTGTAACCATTAATAAGTAGTATGCTGGGGAGAAGAGTGTGTAAACCTTAAAACATCCATTCAGAGTTGTTGTCAGGTCACTATCCTAACTTTTACCAAGTTTCTGTTTTGAGTAAAAAATGCGTAGCAGCTGTAATATTCTTCTGCATGTATCCAGATGTAAACTGGTGTTCAGGTTTGTGTCTGAGAAGGAATTTCCCCCCTGACAAATAAGCACAGACCTCTGTCTCCTGCCTTACTGTGCCCCTGCCGCACAGCTCTATCAGCTAAGATCTCCTGGGCATATTTTACAAAAAGAGCAGCTTTCTCGTGGAGCAGGGACCTCAGGCCTTAGCAAGACCTAGACCAAGGTTAAGACAACGTATTTTTTGAGAGATTTTACTTTTTTTTTTTTTTCCCCTTCCTCACCCTTGGTGATACAACTGGGACATCACTGGTCATTCTGTGTCTGAGAAGGATGAACAAAGCTGAGGTACAAGTACAGTGAGGCAGGCACATGCTGTCTGTCCAGAGTGTGGTAGCTGTGATCCAGTTCATAGGCATGAATATTACCTGAAGATGCTGCTGAGGCCGGGGGAAGAGAAGTGAACGCGTGAGGAGAGACCCTGACATGCTGGCAGGCAATGAGGAGGGAGAATTCTGTATAAGAAGCCAAACCACTCTGATAATTCCATGAGACTTTATTGAAGCCCCTCCAGACCACTGTTTTGAAAGTAAACACGACAGAGGGGAGGGTGGCTCAGACCAGATCTATGCTATTTATCACAGAGTTGCCTGGCCTGAGTTACCAGGGCTCTCAGGGTAAAACTTTTAAGGCAGTGCATCCCCATGCAGAATTGTCTATGGCTCATACACAAGATTATTCCTTCCCTCCGGTATTTCCCCTCGCTCCCTGGGAGAGCTTTCTTGTTGTAGCCGTGAAAGCCAATAATGCAAAGATGCACTTTTCCACCAGTACAGCTCTCCAGCTGTGGGCCAGCATCTGCACAATGCTCGGAAAGCCTGTGGTAGGTTTTCCGCCAGCCTTTGGCGATTTGCTGCCGCTTGGTGGCTGTTGCAGAGACTATCCCATGTCCCTTCCTTGCTGTGGGCTCCTTACCGGGTCTTTCCCCGTGGACCTTCTCACGTACACTCAGGTGGCCCAGGTCTTCTCCAGCTGGGCATCCTGCGTGGCAACCTCGGCTGCGGGTGGTGAGGGCGGCAAGGCTTTCACCTGTTCCTGGTCAGTCATGGGATCAATAGCTTTGCTGGCCGGAACGAAGCAGTTCATTCTCTTTTGTAGTGTTTTGGTTATTTATCTATTTATTTATTTGGGGGGTGGGGGAGTATCTCATGATGCAAAACGCGGAGCTTCCCGGCTTTATTCTCGTGATTCTGGGCCAACACAAAACCGTGCTTTGGTGCAGCAAGAGAGCAAACCTGCAGACTCCCGCCTGGGTCTAGGTTAAGGCGATGTGCAAACCTTGCATAAACACAACCCGAAACCAACCAAAAACCCGGCGCAAAGGCCGGGCCGAGG
>NW_009953386.1:733227-739474 GCF_000747805.2 Chaetura pelagica | reverse complement strand
CCCGAGCAAGCAGGGAGGAGGGGGCAGCGCCCCGGGGAAGACGAGGAGCTGAGGCGATCCCTCCGGAACTCCCAGGAAAACCCAGCCCGCCGCCCGGGAGGTGCCGTTCCCAGGCGGGATGTGGGCGCACGTCTCTAGGGCCGGTCTTTTTCGTACTGCTGAGAAAGCCGTGTCTCGATCCTCCTCTGTGGTGCGGGAGAGCAGCTAGGTCGGTGGTTTTCCTTACTGCGTGAAGCGGCTCCTTCACGGCTCCAGCGTCGCTTGAACGCGCAGCAGAGATAGAGGCAGCTTTGTTTGATCGCCCTGCTGCACGCGTGTGCGCTGAGCCCCTCGCATCCCTCGGGCCTCTTGCGACCCTAAGTGAAGACGTCTGTGATACACAGCAGTGAGTTGTCAGGTTTTGGGAGGTGAAGCGTCCCTTTTGTCACCGTTTCAGGCCTGTCATGTCCCTGTGATCAGAGAGATCTTCTGGGAGAGGGTCATACGGGGATGGGACTGGAATGGCTCAGCTCCAGTTTCACGGGATGCTGCTGAGAGCAGAGCAGGACGCCAGCCCTTCAACCCCCAGTCTGTTCCTTTGCTCACCTCCGGGCACTCCTGCTGTTGAAGTGGCTTGGATTCTGACACTCATTTCTCCTCCCAGCCACCCTTCTGGAGCCGAGGGGCTTGGTGTTGTGGTGCTCTGCTGGTAAAACCTGGACCCAGTAGCTATCAACGTAGTAGCCAGGCGATCCTCACCTCTCGGAGAGGTGTGCTGAGCTGCTTCACCTGCTCCTTTTTGTTCCTTATCAGACTGGAAGTTCTTCAGGTGTAGGTGCAGCTAAGCCTTGTTTTTGCTCCTGAGTATCTTTTACTCAGGTTTTGCAGTGCAACCCAGCACAAGAGTGGGAATGCTGCCTGGGTCTGATTTATTTGGAAGGACAGAAGAGCTCAGGTAATATCACTTGACACAGATAACTGTGTCCAGCATGATGTGCAGTCCTAATCTCAAGGCCATATGTCCTGTACAGCTCATTCCTGGCTGTCTCTTATTTTCAGAAGGTCTGGGTATCCACACTGCTACTGACAGATGTTTACATTGGTTGGACTGGACATTTAAAATCATTGCTAATTTAGAAAAGACAGGCCTTTTATTTTTATCTTTTTATAGTCTTTCTGACTGTAAAACGGGGATAAAGCATTTTGCCAGAGTATGCTTCTGTTGTTCTTATCAGAAATTATTTTAAAAACTTCTTGTGACGTACAGGTTAGCACCTTGCCAAGTTGTTCTTTTTAGAAGATACTAATGGCATTGGCATCCTGTGGTAGCTAAGGAAATACAGCTGTTTTCATCTTAGTGGCCTGCCTATATTAGCAATATTTGTGCTGATGTAACATGGCTAATATAGTTAGTTACACTGATTTCTATTACTCAAAAGCAGACAGGCCTAATCATTTTTTTGTCTATGCTTTTTTTCAGACACTGCTTTTTGGTCTGAAATTTTAGACAGGATTGAATTAACTTATTTGTTTGAGGGGAAAAAAGCCCACATGTTTCTGCTGGTTTTGGAATTGAGCAGCACTTGAACACAAACTTTTCTTGGGAGGTGTCTCTACTGCAAATTGACTAGGGCAACTGAAGTCTGGATATCATAAAACTAATATTTATTTTTTCTTCTGCAGGCATCAAATCTGGATGTTTGAAAATACAGCAAGAGCAGATATGCTAGAAACATTTGTTATGGTGGCTTCCAATTTCCATGAGCGTTGAGTTCAGAAGCCTGTCCAGCCATTCAGTACAACTGTAGAGTTACAGCTCCTATAGATTGATACTGTGCAGAGCAACAAGATAATACTGATTCTGAGACCACTCTTCTCCTCAGTCTTAGTGCTTTCCATGGGCCTTAATATAATGAAATCCTGAAAAAAAGTTTTCTTAAGGCAGTTACAAGCATGTAGTTCAGTTTGAGTTTACAGGTGTGAAATCCTTGGGTTGGAGGGGTTGGATATGTACTCTGGATTTAAAGAAGAGATATTTTGTCAGTATGAAGATGTGTGTGCTTTTTAGCACTGGTGAAAATCAGTTAGTGATTTGGCTGGATTTGTTTACTATTAGAACACTTGGTCTTAAAAATACTACTGATTTCTGACCATTCTTTGTTTTGTCCATTGTGAAATGTTATGTCCTGGTGTGTTCATGGTTGGAGAAATATGGAGGAGGGTTCAATTTGGCTTGCAGGATCTGCTTAAATGCTTGGGATCTTTAGACTTTGGTATTACTTGATCTGTCATGCTTAATTGTACAGTATGATATTCTGTTATACATATTTTCCTTTTTGAGGCCCAGTTTTTGTTCTCCTTGCACTGCCGTTCAATTGGAGAACTGATTCTGTGTGATGACAGTTCAGCAGTGCTAGCTTATTCACAAGAAACTATAAGGAAGATAGGAAATTTTGACAGCCAACCTTCCTCTTCTTTCAGTGATCTGTTCCCTCTGCCATCTCCTTAATCCACTCTCTGGCTCAGAGTTTGGCCTGTCACAGTAATGGCTGGTGCCATGAAGTTACTTCTCTCCTTTGTTCACCTAACTGCAGCAGGTCTCTTGTGCTGATGGAGACTCTAGACCATTTTTTTCTAACTGTACCATAATTAAATAAGTGGTACAGCTTCTAGCAGGTGGATTTTTTCCATCAGAGGTAGCTCTCCAGTGGCTGTGTGACTTGGGCAAATAGTTCATGAGCTATCACAAACTTGCCTGAAAGATTTCCTGCCATTCTTTGCAGGGAGTATTCATTGGAGAGTCATTTCCAACCTTTTTTCTGACTTTTTGGGCTGAGCGTGTTGCAAGCGGAAAACAAGACTTCTGGTGGGAAGTATTGTGGAAGTCAGTCAGAAAAACTGTACCAGCTACCATGGTGCAGCAGCAGCTAGATGTGCTGGGGGCTTTGAAATGGTAGGCTCGCAGCAAAACTATCAGTAGGCATCTGTGGCTCAGAAATGCTTAAAAGGGGGCATGGATGGAGATTCAGACAGCTACATTAATCTTGGTACAATTAATTACACCAGGGACTGACGTGTCCTATTGCATTTTCCCAGTGTGCTACCTTAGTTGCTCTGTAAATGGTTGTACGTGGTTCTGAGCGCTGCCTGCCAGAGTAATGCAGGTTGAATTGAAGACCCTTACAGTTTTGCAGGGTACTTGTATAGCTGTTATTTTACAGGCAAGTAGGGGGGAACGGATGTGTTCTCACAGGTGTGTTATATTTTAATGCAAGTTTGTTATTTATGCAAATTATGATCTCTTTAGAATTCCCTGCAATAATTTTGCTTTTCCACGGCGTCAAAAATACTCAAGTTGTTGTTGCATTGATACTGTTCAGTATGAATCCTGATGCAGTGACTTAAGGTAAGGCTCAAGGAGGTGTTTCTTCCTTGTGTTCTACTCCCTGCCTTCAAACTCATTGCTTCAGATGACAGATGCCTGCCTTATTTTTAGCTACGTGAGGACAAAACAGAAAAATCCTAGTGACTTCCCATGATTTGTCATCATGGCTGATCTCCATTAAATTAAACATAGGGATTGGCAGAGGAGCAAAATCAGCAGGAAAGCTGCTTCTGTTTGTTTTTAAAAAAGCTTGTCTAAAGCACTGAAATAATAATGTAAGAAATATTCACTGCTACGTACTGAGACCCCTGGGAGGAAAAATACTTGCTGAATAGTTTATCCAGTTTGGTATAAGGAAATTGAGGTCTAAATCTGTAAAAGAGCTTCTTTGGAAGTCAGTTGAAAACAAGAGATTAAAAGCTGAGTGTTCCTGGCTCACAGTCCTGTACTCAGGCCATTAGACCGTGTGTGTGTATTCAGGGTTTGGAGAAAGATGTATATTTTGTGGCTTGCTTGGCTAAAAATTGTAAGATGGGCTTTTAAGGAAAGAGCCTCTTTTTTTCCCCCTCACTTTCCCCAGTAGTGATCTGTTTGGCTGTGTTTGTCCTGGTAAGCTGTAAGAGAAAATCTCAGTGGCCATAGCTAAAATTCCCCTCCTTCCCCGGTCACTGTGCCTTGCACTGTGTCACAGAGGGTTGTATCACACAGGCGTTCCAGTGGTGTCTGTGTTTTTAGCACCATGGCTGTGTGCAGTGTTTGCTGAAGAGCTTTCGTGCAAGATGTATGTGGGAGTGCGTGTTGATATGTTGTGTTAGCAGCTACCGTTGATAGTTTAGCCTGTGTTGTGGCTGCTATTACATTGTCCTTGTGATTTAACAATACTTCCCAACCAGTGTCCTTTTCTAAAGTGAAGTTTGGTTTCTCTCTTTAACAGGCACGTGGAGCAGGAGCTTAAAACTTTTGTGTTGTTACATATCCAAATGCTGTTTTGGAGCTGAAGCTGAAACTCCCAAGCTTTCAGACAGCAGTGCAGGTTGTCTCTGACAACTGTACATCGAGCTTAGTAATTCCTGCCAGCTCTTTAGTTTGAGCCTTTTGCTCTGGATGAGACCGGACTTGCTGTCCCTATCCCCACACAATTTAGAAGCATGGGAACTGTAGGACCAAAACAGACCCAGCTGGTCAGGCCTGCATTTCCCTCTGCTGCAAAAAGCCCTCAGCTTTGCAATTCTGTCTTGCTCTCACACAAGAACAAGCCAATTCTTTCTTTATTCCCAGATCCATTATTTGGCTGTGAGTCTTGCTGCATACATTAGAAGAAGCCAAAGAAGATGTTAGTGTCTTGCTAACTGTGTGATACTGTTGTTTGCTGAGAAGTGCATTAATGGCCACTTGTAGCTTGATTTTTTTGTTGTGGTTTGGTTTTTTCCTGATTTTTTTTGAGCATAATTTGTCTTTATTCATAGAATTATTACAGTAGTCCATTGAAGTCTTACTAAGCTGTTTGCTTTGACATCCTGCAGCAATTAGTTGCACAAGGTAATTATATGTTTATGAAGTATTATTTTATTACTTCAGGGATTGCAGCTTTGTTCTTGTGCTCAACAGAGGTGTTCACTAAGAGCCCACAGTGTGTGTATCTTCCTCCAATTCACAAAGACATGAACTCATTTGTATTCTGAAGAGGACTGCATCTCCTGCTTACCTCTGGAAATCTCTTCCTCACACCATCTGACGTGAGGTCTTTGAGGGGATTTTAAAGGAATGTGTAAGATTTGGGTTGGAAATCCTTCTTCATTTAAAAAATTGCTTTGTCAATCTTTTGGATAATTTTCTTCATCTAGAGTATTAAGAACTTAAATCTGTGTCCCATCTTCAAAGAGCACGTCTGCAAAATGAGCTGAACTGAGTTTACTGTACTTTAACCTGGAGAGGCTTTTCCTGGAAAACTTATTTCCTGCTCCAAGTGGGTATTTGAAGTACTGTGGCAGCTACAAGCGACAAGTGCTGCCTTCACTTTGTCTTTAACTGGAACTTTTATTTTACCTGCTTATCAGCCTGCTTAGCTGTAGCCTTCCTCGCTGAGGATGAATGAAATGAGTCATACAGTATATATGCTGTTAATGAAATCTTGCCTTTTTCTTGCTACTTTCATCCTTCGGCTTTGACACGTGTGGAGTACTGATTACTGGAACCTCTTCGGCCCGAGTTGTGCTGTATCAGAAGAGCCTACAGTGACTTGGCCTTGCTGGGTTGGTTTTGTTATTACACAGGAGGTTCTTGGTTCTTAGTCATGGCTGAAGAATTAGTCTTGCTGGTGCATCACCTGACAGCGTGATTCACCATCCTGCTCTCGTCTTCCTCGCCCGACCCTGGGCTGTGCTTCAGGGGGGTTTCTGTCTCCATGCCAAGTCTCCTTCTTAATCTGTCTCTCCATATGGTGTGAGGACATGGAAAATGTGCTGACCCGGGAGACCTCCCTCCTAACCGGTTTTGCCTTCCATCCCAGGGCCAGGGCTGAGCTCTGGGCCAGGTGGCAGGTGGGTGTGTGCCTTGGGAGCCAGCCCGAGTTGAAAGGTTGTGTTGACTTAGCACTGGGGGAGCTCTGCAGAAGCCAAATATTTAGCTTTCCATCTGATAACCTGTCGGTTGTTTCCTCCCTTGTAACAACCAAATGCTTTTTTTTTTTTTTTTCTCCCCCAAACCTAGTTAAGGCTTTTTCACAAAGCTGCTTGGCTTTCAGCATAGCAGATGTGAGGGTGCTGACAAGGTGGTCTCATGACTGAGGCATGTGTGCAAACATCCCTGTTCCAAGGCTCTCTTCTTGATTTTTCTGGTATTATGTTGGGTGAATCGGTTACTGGCTCTGTCTCTCACTCTTTC
>NW_009953386.1:720277-731016 GCF_000747805.2 Chaetura pelagica | reverse complement strand
TCTCTCAATCTTTCCAACTGTCAAAATGTTATTATTCGAATAAATAAATAAAAGCCTCACAATAAAAGGAAGTAAAGATAAGCTGTAGCAACTAGAAGTCACAGTAGTTCAATATAAGGTGGATTCACTGATAATTTGTAAAGACATTAGGATTGCTGGACAAATGCTCACTTGGCATTAGGCTGACCAGGTAGAGTTACTTGAAGTGAGGACATCAGTAGCTGGGAGACCTTTTTACACTGCTTATTTCAATTTCAGAGACTGGCGGGGGTGGGAGGGAGGTAGAGGAGGAAGGCCTGTTTGTCTGCCAGCTGAAAGTCACAGCTGTTAATGGTGTATATTTTTAATCCCAAAGATTATGCTATTTTCCTTCTCCTGTCCTTCCAGAAATGGTTTAACCAGAGACTAGTAACGACCTTTTGCAACCTTGCAAACAAGGTTTTATTAGTAAGCTACTGTTTGGGATGAAGTGAGTTGTTGTCACCTGTGGTGCTGCTTATGGGCATTGGCCATTAGCATCCTCAGAAGCTGGACAGGTGCTGGCTGTGCTGTTCAGTGGCAGCCCTGGGAACAGAGCCTTTCACTTAGGCCAAGGTGAACCAGCAAGGTCTTAGATGGTCCTTTGCCTTTGTGTTCTGCGAGCGCACGCATCAAAGCTTATCCAGACAGTCCAGTTCCAGAATGTGTGGGGTTTTTTGAAGGAAAATTACCTAGGAGCCAGTGCTTCTGACAGCAGAGGGGGGAGGAATTGCCAGAAACCTGGACTGGATGCAGGAGTGCTCTGGAGATGGGCAGTGCTGCTTGCTGGGGCACCAAATGGCTGCTTCTGGCATTTCTGCTTCCTTGGCTTGTACTTTCCCTGTGCTGTTCCCAGTTCCTTTATCCTCTTGTCCTGTGCTTGATGCTAGCTGTGGTTCAGGGTATTACCACTAACACCCAGAGGGGTTGGAGACGTTGATGGTGTTTTGTCAGCACTGGTAGTTCCTCATGGTTTGTGTCAGTGCTCTTGAGCCACGACATGGGGGCTGGCTTGCTCCATGTCCCTGCGAGGGAGTGCTGTGCTGGTGACAGGTGTGTTTCAATAGCTGTAAAGCATGGGCACCCCAAATGGAAAGTCTTGCTAGCAACCCGGACAACACTGGACACTTCCGTGTTGCTGAGGAGGAGGAGGCAGGCAGAGCTCCCTCACTAATAGATGCAGAGGCAACATGTTGCTTCACCCCAAGACATTGTGTGCTTACTGGACAGGAAGAAAGCTGTTTTGTTTGAGGTGGAGAGTTGCAACGAGAGACCTGTAGTCTTGAAGCCATGTTGCTGCAAGCGAGTGTGGCCACATTTCCCTTTCTGCTCTTGAGAGCTGTAGGACTTGTGGAGCCAAGGCAAGCCTTTTGAATGTTCTCCAAGCTCTGAGAGTTCTCGTGCCTCAGTGCAGCGAGCTTCCCGAGAGGACTGGAGGCTTGGAGTTTCCTCCAATTAGAAAGCGTTAACGCCATCAAAATAACCAGCAGAGCATTGTGTTTCCAGCAAAGAGATGGAGAACCAGACAGACTTTCATTCTGATGAGTCACTGACTCTCTCTTGATTTGTCTCTTCTAAGAGCTGTTTGGGCAGGAACATGATTCTGAGTGATGGTCCCTGGGGAACAGGAGGGGGGCTGCATGCTGCTTCACCTCTGAACTGGTAGATGGTTCATCTGCCTAACTCTTCATCAGTCAAGTCCTGCTCACAGCTGTGGTTCTTGCCTGCCTTGATTCTGCCTCATCAGGACAGCTGGGGAGCTGATGGGGAGGAGGGCTGGTGGTGCAGAGAAACAAAATGCCAAAATGCTTTCTGCAGGCACATCAATTTCAATCAGAGGGTCTGATGCCATGTGTTCCTGGGTCTTATAACCATGTCACAGCTGAAGGTTTTGACCCTGTCCTGAAGAAAAAGCATGGTCTCTCTGTAGGACCCAAGAGCTGTCTGCACTCATATCTATTTCCTGTGCACAGACAGGACTACTGTCCACTTGTTCTGTAGCTGCTTCCCAGATCTTCAGGTGTTTTCAGGATGCCAACATCTGCCTGAAAGAGGAGATCTTGGAAGCTAGGCAGCTTCTGTTCTGGGCATGTTGAAGATGAAAGGACTGCAGCTACGTGACTTATTTTTAAGGAAAAGTACAGGTGAACTGGGAAGAAGAATGTGGAGTCACATTAATAGACTAAAGAGTCTTGTCAGGAAAAGCTTTTACCTTCCATTACTTGTTTTTTGTGCCGTGACTATAAAAAATAGGATCACTGATGTGTAACTCTGGGGTGGGGACTCTGCAAACAGAGAAGGGAGCATGGCAGACTCCCAGCTTGCTCTGCAGGCTCTTTATTAATACTTAATATGACTTGGATGCACACAGGAATCTTATCTGTTGGGGTAAAGGGTCACGGACACTTTTTTTTCTTGTTAGCATATTTTTCACAGTAGAATCATGCTTTTGTTTATTAATTGAAAACTGTAAAAAGGCTTTTTCCCATGTCTCTCTCCTCAAAAAGGAGGGCTGTTGATTGGTTCAAGGCCAAAAAAAGCAGACTTAGAGTCAAACTGATCTGTAATCTCACTGCTTTGTTTAACTTTATCTGGGGAGCTTCAGTTTTATGTGGCTAGTTATACAAAACAAAAGCAAACAAAAAAGGAATGGTTATTAGGCAGATGACACCCACCTAATTTGATTAGACTCTCCAGGCAAGTAAAGTTATTTAAAGCTTGGCTTGGGGAACTGCCCAGTCTTTATGTTCATGTATCACTGTGAAAGGGCTTACTCAAATGTGTTTAAAAGGTGGTACACTGACATTAAGGAGGCCTCTTTTCCACAGGCATTCTTTTTTACTGGTAGAAACCTCCATTTTATTGGTTTGCAAAACCAGGGGGGGGAAGTGATTACTCAGTGTCCAAGCGTCTATATGGGGGAGCATGTGAAGCATGCTAATGGACTAATGCTAATGAGAGCTGTTAAATTATTTACATGAATTAGTGAATGTGGCATAGAGTACCTTCCATTGGTAATACCACTAATTAGCCCACCAATGTATGGCATCTGTTAAAAATAACCTGTAGGTTGAATCAGACCAATTGTTTTAGATTCCCCAATCCCTGTCACAGTTAAATTTGGTTTACAGTGGCTTTCAAAGTCACTTATTTTAGAGGTGTTTCTCTCTGTGTGTTTTTTGGTTTGTTTGTTGGATTTTTTTTCATCCTAGATGCTTATGTAAAATATCTGGATGCCCTAAAGGAACTCTGCATTGTCTATGTGCAGTTCTGGGTCCCTCACTTCAAGAGGGATATTGAGGTGCTGGATGTGCCACTTAGTGCCATGGTCTGGAGATGTGGTGGTGTTGGGTCATAGGCTGGACTTGATCTCAGAGGTCTTCTCCAGCCTCAGTAATTCTGTGATTCTGTTTGCTACTATCCCTGCTCTTCTTGTGCATGCATGAGAATTTTCTTGTTTATATTTAATTCCTGAAATACAGATGTTCCCAACTAAAACTCTAGACTATCCTAGAGATTCTGTGAAAGCTTTAGTCTTGACCAGGAAGGTATGGAAAGCTTCAATTCTCTGTCACTGGAATTAAACTGAGAGTTTTGAAGTCTGCCAAAACACATTATTTTCCTCCAAATCCAAATTGACCAATGTTTGCTCTCCTTTATCCTTTCATGCACTTTCACAACTCTTTGTTTGTTTCAAGTAAAGACATGCCCACCTTCATGTAGGTATGGCTTTTGGAACATCTTACTTGATTTTTGTTGACATTTTGAGGACTGGATATTGGAGTCAAGAAGAAGCATGGGAAATGTCAGTACAAAAGACAATTCTTTGAGGAAGTTTTTTAGAATAGTTCTCCTGCACGCAGCATTCATGGTGACAGTGGTGTGACTCATTGAGCAAACTCCCTGGCATTTCTGCCAGCTGTGATTTTAAAGGAGGTGATAATTGAATTATAAATAGACGAGTTTCCATCTGTAAATCTCGAAGCAAGATCCAGAGTTTCCCAGAAGGAGCAAGTGCTCTTTTGGACCATGGGTTGTTTCTGGCTGTGATGCTTTGCCAAAAGGGCAGACAATTAGTCTCCAGACATGTAGACACATCAGAGTCCTTGCAACGAGATGCTCGGTGTCTCAGTTCTGTACAGCATGAGTGCTTGGAATGACTTACAGATTCATACTCCAACCCCTCACTCTTATGTCTGCTGGCCATCAGAAACTTACCTCACTGTTGAAATCATTGCAGTGTCTTTCAGGTGAACAGTGAAATAAAAATAAATATTTACAGGCTTTTTAATTATTTTATTTTTTTTGAAGGCTGGGAAATGTGACTGCCTAGCTGTGCATCTGAAGGATGTGGATACATGTGTTTTGTGGCACTACTCTGCTAGCTAGAACCATTTTTAAATGGATCTCCAACCACCATGTCAGTCAGGCTTTCTTAGCACAGAAGGGAGCTGAATCATGCAGTTGACTTCATGGAGACCAATTAAGGCTGTCTGTTCTGAGCTCCATCTGAGGGGATCCAGCATCAGACCCTGTTAAGTGATCTGTTGGGTGGCTGAGAAGACCTGCAAAGCTCTAATAGCTTCTTAAACCAGAATAGGGAGTGGGCTTTTCTCTGGCTTCCCTTTGAAACAAGGCACACAGCAGTGGGGTGTTTCCAGCACGGGAGGTGCTTGGAGGCCCTTTCCAGCCAACAGGAAGTGCTAGCAGTCACTTACTAATGTAAGCAGCCCCTTTTTAAAGACACAGTGTCAGTGGTGTCGATTCTATATATGCAGGGAGACGCTGATCTGGTGCTGCTGAAATGGCACTGGATTAGGCTGGGAACAGGCATCCCACAGGGCTCTGAGAGTATGAGAGTGGCTTCCATGAACTTGCTTGGCTGGGCTGTACACTAGTTGACCAGCAGTTTGCAACCTAACTCATGTTTCTGCCTCCTTTGCAGACCTGGGAAGGCTTCAGGATTGTTATCTGGATCTCAGGGCGCAGCCTGCTGCAGGCACTGGAAGTGGATTGGTTCCTGGTCATGCCCGGTGGAAGGAGGGGACCCAGCCGGCAGCAGCTAAGCCGTTCAGCTTTGCCTTCTCTCCAGACGCTGGTCGGCGGGAGCTGCGGGAACGGTACTGGGTTGAGAAACAGGTGAGGACAAAGGTAGGGTTGTTGAGACACTTGTGGCTAGGATGTTGCTGAAAGCTGGGAGCCTTGATCTGCTCTGAACTCTGTGCACGAGCACGGCTTCGTGGTTAAAGTAAGAACTGGGAGATGGAGACCTCGATCCTTCTGCTGTAGCATGAGGAGATGGTCCATCCAAGAGGGAATGTGCCTTGCATGACAAACCTCTTCCAGCTGCTCTTTCCAGTTCTGCTGTAGCACACGCTTCCCTCAGCAGTCCCTCTCTTGACTTCATACATTAAAATCTGTCCCATGGGGAGGATTGTACAAGTGGTCTCAGCTACCCTTCACCACTCGCCGTGGTCATGATGGCCAGGGATAGAAATCACACAGTGCTCAGTTTGTCTTTCCCTGCAGCAGATCCCAGAGCAGTGAGTCCTAGCAGATTATGTGTTCTTGTCTCTTTTGCTTGCTTGCCTGCAATACCACAGGGAGTTAGCATGACTTGTCAGAGCTCAGCTGAGTCCCCCTCCTACATGATGGAAAGGCAGGAGGATGTCTGTTTAGCTGTGCTGGTTGCAGATGAAACTAATCCACACAGTTGGCAAAACTCATCTCAATTTTCTGGGGAAGTAGAGGGCTGAAAAAGGAACACACAGTGACATTTAGCTCTCCACATTTGGCATAAAGACTAAAAAAACCCAGCATTTCTTCCTTCCATACAGAAGTCAGCAAACTACACAAACTATTTGCTGCATGATGAAGTCCTGATCTACTTGGTATAGGTTCATCCTTACAAACTAAGAGAGATTCAAGTGATTCAATTATAGCCTTTAAAGACTTCTCTGTCTGGGACAGATAGATGGTCTTAGACACTTGAGGAACAAGTGGCTTCTGAGATCATGGCATCAGTACTCCCAAGGTCCTGGAGGAGCCCAACTTATCCTGGTTTCAGTCAAGATGCAGCATAGTTTATGTCTGAACTTCCTCCATCACTTCAGTCTGATGGAACTTAGAGTTGCCTTAGCCTCCTCTGAAGGAAGCATGAAAATACTTGAGCGATCAGCCTCTAGGAAGTGGCTGAACTCCTCTGTTCCATTTTTAGTTACCTCCCTTTTCAAGAGAGGAACTGTGAGCAGAAAGACGATGGGCACTTTTCAATAACTGGAGAAGGGGGCTGGATGCTACTGCAATGTTGTAGTGATGGATGGAAGCAGCCAACATTAAGCACCCAGTCTGGCACAGAGTACTCAATGAGTTTTGCTTGGAGTTGCTTCCTCACTCTGTACCTCTGTTATTCCAACTGTGAGTTTACAGAAATATTGCTGGGCATGTCACAGCACCTCTGGCAGACCAACCTGTTATCTAGTGAAAATTCTGGGTAAGGGTTTTATCTGAGCTAAGAAGACAAAGCTCACCACCGGTCTTGTGCCAGAAGTAGGAATGCAAGACTGCTGCCATCTCTTCTCTAGCAATGCCCAGTCCCAAATTCACAACCCCAAGCACCCCCTGTCCTGGCAAATGGTAGAGATGATGTAGAATGTTTACCAAGGGAGTGATATCTATCCGCTTCAGGAATGGTAGTGCCATCAGCCTCTCCGCACCTCCGATCACAGCGCTGATTACTCCAGAGCCTGTACGTCACTGCCGGATCCCTGAACTGCCATTGGATGGGAGCCTTCTCTTTGAATTCCTGTTCTTCATCTACCTACTGGTAGCACTCTTCATTCAGTACATCAACATCTATAAGACTGTCTGGTGGTACCCATACAATCACCCTGCTTCCTGCACCTCACTGGTGAGTTCCCCAGCAAATGGCACCACTCACGCATTTTCATTACACAGCTCCTTTTCATGCATCTTCAGTTCAGGAATCACCAAGCATTTGACATTAAGGGAGTTGAAGGGAAGTTCACATGCACCCCCAGCAGCCAGAGCTATGTCATCCCCTGTTTTACATGGGAGGAAAGACATGGAAAGTTAAGAGAGGTTTCAGCATTACTCCTTCAGTGGAAATTCTTTGTGGATACTTGCATGGCCCAGCTAGCCTTGAGGGTCTGAAAGGGAATTGAGACTCCAGGAGCCTGCTGTCTTCTGGTGTGGGTGCCCCTTCCCAGTGTAAACAACAGAGCCTAAAAGAAGGGAAAGATGATGCAGGTTTTCATTAGGATCTCACAGAAGGTCAGCATCAGAGAAGCTGGAGAAGGGGGTCATATCCTTAGCTTATGTAAACCTCGGTTTCAGTCTTCTTTCTGGCTCAATATGCTGCACAACCTGGCAGTGAAATGTACCTGAGCTGGCAAACCTCATCTGAGTTGAAGCTACCCTCTGAAGTGGTCCTTCAGTTTATATTGTCTCCTTGCCGCTGGAAAGCGTGAGGTGGCTCCTCAGTTAACTATACCGACAGGTGGTGCTGGTGGTCCAGTTACCAGTTTCCAGTTAGGGGAATTAGCTGCACGAAGTTGGATGCAACTTTCTTTGAGGAAAAAGCATTCTGTTTTAGGCTGCCTACCCGGAAGGATTTAATGATCATTTGTGTGTTCCCATCAGAAGTCAAACATTATTTTTTACCCAAAATGTCCTTGGAGTCCCAAATAAGTATTCAGAGTCCACTAATTGCTCTAGCCAGAACATGGTTGATGGCGTCACTGAAAAATTGTAAGAGGTCCAAGAGCTGTATCTAACTTGATGCAGCCAGAGCCAACATTAAACTTCAAATATAGATCTATGGCCTGTGAAGATGACATTTCTTATCAACTTGATCATCAGCACAGGTCGCTACAGACCATTTCTGAGACCAAGAGCTAAAGCGAGCTGGTGTGCTTACTCTGGACTCTGTTTTGGGCTGCCCTTGTTCTGGTTGCTCAGTGGCTTTTCCCAGGGAAAACTGCAAGCTGTTTTTTGTAGTAGGATCCTGGTCCTCGATGTCCCTTTGACCCCAAAACTACCTGCCTGAAGGGTGGGTTTGTTTTGGTTTCAGTGGAAATCTCTCCGTGGGAAGGTACCTCCATGTGGGGAAGTTGTTGCTTCTGGAGACATTTCTATATTACTGATGTTTATCCCTTCTCCCTTATTCCTAACAGAGAGATTTGGGGAATGCTTACACAAGGTCCTAATGCGCTCGGAGCAGCTAGCTTTCTAGTCCCACCCCAGCTGGGTGGTTTCAGAGTCCTTTTCCCTGGTGAAGACCTTTTTTCTTTCCTCCTTCAGAATTTTCACCTCATTGACTACCACCTGGCGGCGTTCATCACAGTGATGCTGGCGCGGAGGCTGGTGTGGGTCCTCATCTCTGAGGTAACATTCCCACTGTTCCCTCTCCTGCCTGTAGTACTGACTGCAGAGCACGGCCATCCCATGGCCTTATGAAGTTCTACAAGTTGGACAGGGTTTCTCAGGGTGTGAAGATTTTGGGGATGCCCTTCACATCCTGCAGTATTGGGTAGCTCTGTTGCCTCTACAGCTAGAAGGAGATGAAGTGGTCCCACTTGCTTCTTTATCCCTGCAGATGTGATACTGTACCTTACTGTCTCATGCCAGAGAAGTGGCTGAGAGAACTGCAAGTCAGATAGCAGAAAAGCAAATAGGGAGGTTAGCCAAGACTGGAAGAATGAAGAGAAGATGAGACGGGAGAGGTCAGGAGGAAGATTTCTGAGTACCCTAAAGTGAAATAGGAATAGCTGGTATAACTGGTCTTCCAGTCCTGGTTACTCAGTAACTATGAGTCTCTGGTCATCTCACCTTAGGTTTTAAGACCCTCTTTGTGTTTGTGAGAGCAGAACCAGGCCAAATACTTGTTTGAGAAAGGTAATTTTGAGGAAAATGGAAATTCTGTCCACTGAAATGGTTAATGTAATTCCAGGCTAAGCAACTAAGCATTAAGTTGAAAAATAAAGGAACAGCTCTGTCCTGTTGAAAAGGTGAATGGAGAAGATGTGGTCTCCGAAGTTCTGTTTTCATCTCTGATTCCTACCATTTTCATTTATGTTTACATCTTCCATAAAACTTTGCATAGAATGGAATTTCTGCAATGAAACTTTCCTTCCAATTTCTTACACATCCCATCTATTTGCTCTAACCCATAAGAATCTTTTCATAGTTCAGTTGCCTTCTGCCTTCTGGAGACTGGAATAAGCTTTCTTGCAGTCCTTTTAAAGGTGGTGCCTCCCTGCTATAGACTGCAGCCTGTACATCCAGTAGAGATGAGTGGTGGAAATACACTTTTGGGATTGCCAAGGTGCAATCTCAGCTGAGAACTGTGACATTCCAGTTCTTAAGGAAAACGAATGCTGAGATCTGATTCTTCTAAAGGAAAGAGCAAGAGGAAATGTAATGTTTCAGGCTGTCTCAGACTATCATCAGAGCAATAAAGGACAAACAAAACCATTTTTCTCTTTGGCAGCTCTGAATTATTTATTTTTTTTCAGGCCCTATTTAGTCATACCCTACAATTTGTGTTTATTTGAATCTTTTGGATTCTCCCAATCATGAATAATATCTAAAGTGTCCACCTTTGTAAGAGAGTCAGACTCCTACCTCTGGGAGGAAGAGGGCAGCCATCCCTATTGCAGTGCCTCCTGGCACCCTTGCTTTGCCCCTCCTCCAGAGGCACCTGCTGTGCTCATGTTCTAGCTCTAGTGTTACAAGGCTGCTGAATGTTCCTTCTCCATTTGCAGGCCTCGCAGGTGGGTGCGACATCAGTGATTCACTATATGGTGCGACTGGTGCTGCTCACCCTCTGTGGGTGGGTGCTCTGCTGGACTTTGGTCAACCTCTTCCGCAGCCATTCTGTTCTTAACCTTCTCTTCCTGGGCTACCCGTGAGTGACATCACCTTGTACCTTCAAGCCTGAGGGAGGTGGGCGTAGCTCCTTGGGGGTGGCAGGAGCCACCATGGGAAGCAGAGCTGTTGGCTGTAATCCATCTCCTTCATTTATAATTAAAGGGGAAGTAGAAATGACATCGGGATGATCTGAGGAGGTGGTGCTGAGCTAATGAAGCAAAGTGCCTCAGTATGCTGTTTGCATGAGGGACTTTCACTGCCACTGAAGACTGAATTGTATGGATCATTGGTGCCACAGATGGGATTTAAAGAAGCTTCTCTGCACAGCTGTTGAAGTTGCAGCCTCTAGCCTTTTACGGGGTAGAAGGGTTGGCCACTGGTTTCTGGAGTGGGCATTCCTATCTGGTATCCCTCTCCTAAGGGCCAGCATCTGTTGAGAAGATGTGCCGTCTCATGTTGGGATGGCTATTGTACCAGCCCCTTTTTTCCTCTCTTTGCAGGTTTGGTGTCTACGTTCCTCTGTGCTGCTTCCACCAGGACAGCAGAGCACAGCCCCTCCCTGCAGACTGTGGTTACTTGGTACAGGACCAGATGGTGGATGATGGGGCTTCTGCTGTCAGCAGCCTGGTTAAACCCAAAGATTTCTTCTCACTTCTGTGGGACTCCCTGAGAGAACAGTTCAATAATCCTACAACTATCCCCACCCACACCTGCCCCCTCTCCCCAGATCTCATCCGCAATGAGGTGGAGTGCCTAAAAGCAGATTTCAACCACAGGATCAAGGAAGTTCTCTTCAACTCTCTCTTCAGTGCCTACTACGTGGCATTCCT
>NW_009953386.1:717611-720189 GCF_000747805.2 Chaetura pelagica | reverse complement strand
CTTCACCTCTCTCTTCAGGGCCTACTACGTGGCATCCCTGCCACTGTGCTTTGTGAAGGTAGCTCTTGTCTGGCTCTCTTTGTGCCCCTGCCCGCTGTCTCCTTCTGAATGTTGTGTGAACTGCTGCCAGGCTGGACTCCTGGTTAATTCCCCTTTTCTCTGTCTCCCCTTTGGCAGCCCGGATAGCGGAGCATGGCTGCATCCGGAATGCTCTAGTACTGCTCCTGGTTGGCGGATAGGTATTGCCATGAATGTGATGCACCTCTAGTCTCATCACCTCACTTACTAACTCCCCTTCTCCCGCCCCTGTCCTAGACAGATGGATAGCTGTGTTCTTCCTAGAAAAGGGAACCTGTTGTTACCTGTCTCAGATCCAACATCCTGGCTCTTGAGGGCTTGGATCAGAGGCTTTGATGGTCAGCCGGTTAGAAAACAGCCAGCTAGGATGCTTGGCAAGCTAAATCCAAGAACCAATTTGTCAACGTGGGGGTTGTATTTTTTACAAATGACCTCCAGCTGGTGTAGTGAAATGGGCAGAGCTCCACAATCCATGTAGCAGTCTTGGTGCAATTGGTGCTTCTGGGGCAGTTCTGTGGCAAGGAGACCTTCTGACCTGCTGTTGGAGGAAGAGATGCACCAGCTGCAACATCATCCCCTGCTTCCCCTCCTTCAGGTCAAGGAGATGGGAGTCTTGAGTGTTTCCTAAGCAATAACCCTCTGAAATCACTGGTCCAAAAGCGCATGCCTGTAATGTGTGGTGTGGGTCCGCTGGATGCACATGCAGTATGTCCCTTGTCATTCCTTCCTCAATTTTGTGACAGTGGTGCAAAGTTCTTGTCCGGTCTCTTTGCAGAGCACCCAGTACTACGACATGCGATGGTCCTGTGAGCACCTCATCATGGTGTGGATCAATGCCTTTGTCATGCTCACCACTCAGCTGCTACCTCCCAAGTACTGTGACCTGCTCCACAGATCAGCTGCCCACCTTGGCAAGTGGCAGAAACTAGAACATGGTTCCTACAGCAATGCTCCACAGCATATGTGAGTGTGGGTATGGGGAGGGTTGGTATGCCCACCAAAGGCCTGAGGGGACATTCTAGTAGATGAGCAAATACCAGCAGTGCTTATCTCCCGAGGACATTTCTCCATTCCCCATGCAACTATGCTGGTCTTTCTGCTCCCTAGAAACAGAAACATCTGCTCTAGAGAGCTGTCTGAACTACTCCAGTCACTGGTAGTTCCTTCCCAGAAAAAAAATACAGAGATTCTTCTTGGCCACTGGAGAGGGAGCTTGCACAGAAGCAGGATAGCCCCCTCCAATGCAGTGGGCTAGGTACTTGCTCTGGGAGCCATTTGTTCATCTCTCTGTGCTTTTCCAGTGGGAGCTAGGACATGTCCTTGTGGCAGAGGTTTTAATATTTTCCAAGATGCAGTCCATTCCTATGAACCTGCATTCAGGGAGTTGGAAGCACAGATGCTAACGCTCTGGCATTCTTTCCCCACAGCTGGTCAGAAAACACAATATGGCCACAAGGAGTTCTGGTGCGACGTAGTCGATGCCTGTATAAAGCAGTTGGGCCTTACAACGTAGCAGTGCCTTCAGATGTGTCCCATGCCCGCTTTTATGCAAGTATCTCTTCTCTTGCTTTATGTGTTATGACGGTGGGAGGGGAGAGAGGCTCAAACCTAGCTGCAGCAGAGCAGATGGTGGGGAACAGAGTTCATTCAGTGCTGTGCAACAGCCTGTTAGTGTTAAAGAAAATACCTGTTTACTGAGGAGAGGCTTTCCTGTTGCAGTATTACAGTCATGTCTGGGCAAGATCAGAGCATCACAGAATGGTTTTGGTTGGAAGGGACCTTCAAAATCGTCTAGTTCCAAGCCCCCTGCTATGACCACGAGACCATGTTGCTCAAAGCCCCATCCAATCTGGCCTCAAACACTTCCCCAGGGAGGGGATATCCACAACCCCCCTGGGAAACCTGTTCCAGTGTCTCACCACCCTTACACTGAAGAATTTTTTCATAACATCTAACCTAAATCTCCCCTCTTACAGCTTAAAGCCATTACGCCTTCTCTTGTCACTACAATCCCTTGTAAAAAGCCCCTCCCCAGCTTTCCTGTAGGACCTTTCATATACCAGAAGGCCACTCTAAGGTCTCCCTGGAGCCTTCTCTTCTCCACGCTGAACAGCCCCAACTCCCTCAGCCTGTCTTTGTAGGAGGTGCTCCAGACCTCTGATTGTCCTCATGGCCCTACTCTGGACTCACTCTAAGAGCAAGATGGAAGCCACAGCTGCTTCTCAGGGCTTATTGTAATGTAGCTCTTTGATCAGGCAGTGGCATATTCTTAGGAGAGTTCTAGTTAACATCTTCCAGGGAAATGGGAAAGTGTGTCAACTGGCCAATAGGTCATTTCACCCATCCTCCCCTTCTCAAGCAGAATGAAACCCCTACGTGCCTTGTTGCTTATGCTGTTTTCCCCAGGTAGCAGCTAGTGCTGGCTGGAGTATGAACACTTCTGCCCAGCGCAGTGGTCACTAGCTCAGTGGTCCCTGACAGCAGCACGTACCTACCCCTC
>NW_009953386.1:713838-717561 GCF_000747805.2 Chaetura pelagica | reverse complement strand
TTTCACCGCCCATTACGGCTGCTCAACCTTCTAATTCTCATCGAGGGCAGCGTGGTCTGCTACCAGCTCTACTCGCTGCTGCGCTCAGAGAAGTGGAACCACACCCTCTCCATGGCCCTCATCCTTTTCTGCAACTATTACGTCTTATTTAAGCTCCTCCGGGACCGGATAGTATTAGGCAGGGCATACTCCTACCCACTTAACAACTATGGACTGAAGGCACACTAGGCTAGCCAAACGTGTACCCCTTCTCTGCCCCTCCCCACAGGGCAGGGGAGGGAACCTCAGAAAAAAAAAAAAAAAAATATTTTCGTACAGTTCTATTTTTTTCTTGCAGCGTTTATAAATATTTAAAATATTTTATATTTTGTATACTATTGTTTTTTGTGGGGCGGGAAGGGAACCAGTGGCAATTAAATGTCGCTTTATAAACAAGGTGTTATTTTATATATATATATAAAAAAAAAATCAATGTGTATATACCGTATATCTATACCCATACATATATCTATGTGAAGCAACAGGATTGTGTGTGTGGTCACTGTGTCTGCTTTGCTCACACAACTATTGTGTCATGTGGGGACAGAACTGCTGTTCATTAGGAACTGGGCTGCTGGAGAACTTGGATAAGCTAACAGCCAGGGGTAAAAAGGAAACCCCGGGGGCCTTTCACCAGGGTGTAAAGTTTATCTTAGTAACTTCAGTAACACGGAAGTCCTGCACTGGAAATATGCACTGATGTGACACCAGTTTAGGGAAAGGGAGGAAGCAATGTGCAGAGAGACTAAGTTACTACTGTCAGTCAGTCAAAGCTCTCAGTTCTTTCTTCTTCCCACTGTTAGCAGGATGCAAGGATTATTTTTTTAAAAAAAACAACGGACTCTTTACTTTAGCTCCTATCTGGCCTCCTAGCAACTTGAGCTTCCTCACTCTGCCCAGAGAAGGAACTAAATATTGAAATTATATTTTTAAGGTAGTATACCATTTAGGAAGGGATTTGAAATAAACAGCTTCATCTAGCAAGATAGTAATTGGATATTTTAAACATCCATCTCTAATCCCTTGAGTAATAGCATTAAATTAGGGAATATTCAGTAATTTCCTTCCAGCAGTAATGTTTCCTGGCAGAAATTTATTCTTGTCAAACACTTAACAATTGCCTTATTGCTATACAGTGCATTTCAGCAGTGTTTCACTCTTGGGTATGTTGATAGCGTTTAATAACTTATCATTAATAGAAGAAATACTTTGCTTTTAAACTATTTTTCATACAGCCAAGCTAGACAAGAATCTAGTGAAAATAATAGTTGTGAAAATATCACATAGAGGAAGTGAAGATAAAAGACAGTATCAACCATATCATTAATTCAACTATGGATGCTGATGACAGCTGACAGTAGGAGTTGATGCTTTAACTCAGGTAATTAAGAAGGCAATGCAATGTTCTTCCATTCAGATGCCATCTGACTTCACTTTAGCCATTAGTAAAGTGCTAGCTCTGTTTAAAGAGTGGATATATATATTGGGGAAAAGAAACCCAAACCGTACAGAGTTTGGGAGAAACTGCAATGATGTTCTGTTCCTCTTTCCTTCCAAGCTAAGACTGCAGTGATCTCTGCTCCTGTCTGTAGGACAGCTTCTCCAGTGGCCTGATCAAAAGCCCAGGATAGCTAATGTGGTAGGCAACAGGAGATACCTCTAAGCATTATCCAAAACAAACACGAATGGTTTTGTGTTTGTGTTTGGTTACTCCTAGCCCTTTTCATAACTTTACTGTGGCCCTAGTGCTGCTGGCAGGACACAGGTACTTGGGAGTGTACAGTCTGGGGACTTTCAGTGAAGCACAGTTACTGTAGATCAGAGCCCTGCCATGCTTTGTGTAGTATAGCCTCATCTTTAATCCATGTCTTAATTCTACCTTGATTACCTCAGGAAGTAGATTTGGGATAAGAAGGGGTTGGATTCTCATCTAGAGGATGCTCCTTGCTGCACATGGCTTTGTGCAACGCATCACTTGCACCCAGCTTCAATTCTTGCAGTACTCAGGATTTTCTGGAAATTTCACCTGTTTATAATGGCTGGCTCAGCACCCCCTTAACCAGTATTCCACAGTACTACCCAGCAGTTTCTTCTTTGGACACCTAAATGATCATGGGCTTGTATTTAAGCAATGAGGGGAGAAAAGAGATTCTCCAAGGCTTAGCTTGGGAAACAGATGTGCAACAGAACCCTGAACCAAGGCTGTGGGTCACAGACTTGGTGAGGGTTCATGCTCTGGTTTTTCCTCCCATTGCCTGTAAGGCTGAAGGAAGGCAGGACTGCTCATGCAGTAAGCAGACCCATACTTTGTGCAACAGTTAGACGGACCTTACCCTGTTTGCAGTATAAGGGACAGAAGCACAGTGACACTTACATAGCTATGGGCTTTCTAATTTGCTCTGAGAGACCATCTTAGGGACGAAAACACACACTAGTTAATTGCATGCACGTTAAGATCCTCATTCCCAAGAGATCTAGGTATTATTTGCTGCCTGTCCCCCTCAAAACAGTACCTTTTTTATATTCTGGAGCAGGAGTTCTGTGAGAAGGTTTAAGGGCTAGAGATGGTACCTCTCCATGCACAGTAGTACCAGCTGCCTGCATGCAGTCCTGTAGATGCAATTGTCTTCCATCTTTACACAAGGCCCCTACATGGAAAGAAGTTCCAGAAGATAGTTGCAGCTTCCCCCGTTGCCAAAAACACGGCGAGGAGCTAGCTAGCACAGTTGGTCATCCCCAGTATAAACTGGACCATCCAATAACAAACAGGGAACAGAAAGTGCTCAGCATCAGTGCCTACTTGGATCAGCGTTCCTTCCCATTCTTCAGATAGGCCTGCTACTAAGCCTTATTCAGATGAACATTGAAAACAAGTCCACTCTAACACTTGGTCTGGTCAAACTAGAAAAAAATAATAATGAAGGCTTATTCCTCATCTTGGTCACTCCATCATGCAAGGACATCATAATAAATGGATGGTTTTTTGGTCTGGGAGCGGAACTGCTCTAGCTTCAGGCCAATCCTCAGAAGAATAGCTTCATCCCACCATTTTGCCATGACCTGGGAGAAGATGAGGGCAGAGAGAGAAAGGAGTTAAAAAAAAAAAAAAAGGTAGCATCATCACAGACAGGTGCTCTTGTGAATGCCCTAGAAAACAATTTTTCCCCCAACAGAACCTTAAGGACACAGGCTTTTCCCTTTTACCTCAGTAAGTCTGACATGACTGCACTGAGGATAAAGGCAGCTGTGTGACTTTTAATTACAAGACGTGGACCTTTCATTTACATGGGAACCAATACAAGGGGAAGAACTTAAAGAAGTTACTGAAATGAGAAATAAGAGGAAAGAGTAGCAACAAATACTGTGTACTGATGCAAGTAGACAGGGAGACAGAAATCTCTCTCTTATATACCTGAAGAGTCCCTCTGCCATTCAGGAGAGAGTTACTCTGGGGAAAATGTCTTCACCCACAAGTTAAAACTTTTATTACCAGTACCTACCAAGTCCTTAAGTGTGCTGTATGGAACAGCAGGAACCTGGTTGTGGTGGTTCAGGACAAAGCCAACTGGGTCCAACATTGTTGTGACCCAACATTCAAAAAGATCTAATACTCACCTGGAAGCTGATGGGAAGCCCAGCAGTAGAATATCCAATGGGGATCACAATGCCTGGAATCCCAGTGAA
>NW_009953386.1:699993-713818 GCF_000747805.2 Chaetura pelagica | reverse complement strand
ACTGTAATCAGCCTTCCTTCCTTGGGACAGCAGCAAATCATCCCAAAAAAGGGAGAGGCAGCTAGGATCAATCTCCTGCTCTACAGCCAGTGGTCTTTCAGTTAGTGCAGCTTGTCTCCAACTGCTCCAAAACTTGCTTCCACAGGCCAAGCAGCACTCTTCTTACCTCATGGACCGGACTGTAGAGGACATATCACTGCACCCAGCTGAGAGGTCAGATTCATAGATTCTTGGTGCAGTCGAGGCAACAGCTGTGGAGGAATCACAAAATGACTGAAACTGAAAGGGACCTCATGAAGTCATCTTGTCCAACCTTCTCTCTCAAGGACAGTCAGCTAGAGCAGGTTGCTCAGCACCATGTCTGAATGGCTTCTCAATATCCCTAGGGATAGAGATTCCACAGCTTCTCTGGGCAACCTGATCCAGTGCTTAAAGAGCAAAGGCAGAGACAGGCAGTGGGCAATCTTCAAGAAACAGCTCAATTCATTAAAGCCACATGTTTGAAATACATTGGTGATGCAAACTCCCACCCCTGGAACTCAAGTCACTGGGATTTATGAACTAAACAGTTAATTTCTATTTAGAACAAGAACATTTAGAGCAAGAACATAAGATGTCCAGTCCTTCCTGTGTCAATATGCTGGCTCTGCAGCTCTCATTTCAAGCACCAAAAAGGAGTTTCACACTGCCATGGATATAGACAGAGAGTCTAGAAATACACAGCAGTCTTTCTAACCAGGCTGCATTGTTTTCTATAGGCTTGAGGCACACCAAAGTGTTTGCTCTTACAATGGCGGAAGGAAAGTTAATGGAGTGACTGTTCTTAAAATGTACCACACAGCTGTTGGGGATCAGCTCTTTGGCCAAGATTGCCAGTACCTGGTGTGAGGATACAGTCCACAGTGGTGAAGATCTCTCGCAAAAATCTCATGCTCCGAGTTCTCTGTCGATTTGCCTGCAAGCAGAGAGACTTCTGTCTGACTGGGCCCTCTTGGTTCATGAGGCTCATGTTTGATATAGACAGACTCTGCCCATCAGAGCCATGCCTTTGCAAAAGGTGACACCATTCCTGAAGTTTAGAATCAAGATATAGGACAACAGTCAAGGTGGCATGTCCTCTGTGGTGCCCCACTATTCACCGTGCTTTCACAGCAAAGGACAGTACAGTTGGGCAGTATCTTTCCACGTGTATGGGGAGGTTAAGAGAATCCTCTACTTTGTCTTTACAATTTCAGCACGTGCCTCCTTTCAGCCTTCACCACAGTATGTTCCTTACCGTAATATAATCCAGAGCTGTAAACTGAGAAGCCAGGGCAAGGTTAGCCCGAGTGTCCAAATTCTGAAAGAGAAAATATTTAATCATGGCTCTGCTTGCACGAACATGAATGTGACAGTGCAGATCTGCTCTCCTGTATCAATAGTCATCCAACAAGTGGTTTGTCATAGAAAAAGCAGGAGAGCCTCAGGTTTCTCACTGACATTACACTTGTTCTGTATCAGCTGGTACAACTGCTGCCACTGGTGCTGCCACTTACCATTTCATCAAAATGTTTATTGAAGTCAGGTTGCAGGAAGTCCCTCATCTCACTGAGAATGCAGATTACATGTGCTACTCGAACTTCCTCCATCTCTGGAAGAGATACTTCAACCACAGTGGCTCCCAAACTCTGCAGGTGTTCCACAGCTGCATGCAGAACAGGCAAAGCACGGACAGCATCCCTGAATTAACCAGACTTCACAGAAGGGCTGTGAATCCCCACCCACTCGAGAAGTTGGAGACCCCATAGGCCATTACAAGGCAAGCAAGCATCTTCAGTGCATCATGTGGCATGCAGACTGATGAACCTGCTTCTCATAGGTAAAAGCCTTCAGCCTATCTAGATCTCAATATTCTGACAGGGCAAGGATAGGGTCTTGCAGCCAGGATCCTAACTTACCCACAAGGCAAGTTAATCTCCTTCTTCTAGCTCCTCAGTTAACCCAAACAGTAAAGGTGGACTGACAGTGCTTCCCTGAGCACTTGACATGGCTGAAATTCTATCAGCATGAAGTGCCTATTTAGCATAATGAGACTCCTATTCAAAGCTTCTCCTGAACTATAAGGGTAGAGGAACCTGAGGGATACTCAAGAGACCAGGTTAACAGTACAGGTTCGCTAAACCCTGATGTACTTTTGCAATGCTGAACAACAAGACTTCAGGAAAAGTGAGTCTTCTGCAGTCTAAAAATAATCCTCTTATTTCTTTGACCCAAAATTCTTCATAAATACCCAAGTTTGCCTATTTCACTGGCTTATCTCTCTCCTAAGAAAACTCTACACGTGTTGTGTCTATGGAAATAAGGAGACTGAAGAAAGGCCATGCAAACAAAGCCTGAATACTGTGAATTATCTCAGCTCCAATTGTGTAGGAGGCTAACTACTATACCAGGCTTTGTAGAGTCTTTCTTCCCCACCCCCAAAGTCAATTGTGCTGAATCTAAAACCTGACAAAGCCACCCTCAAGGCACCACTTGGCTGATGTCAAGGAAATGCCAGAGGATTGGATACATCACAAAGACCTAGTCCTGTCTTTCCTACTGAACATTGTATTGTGAAACAAGTCCCTCTCTGAAAAGTATTTTACCATTAAAGCTTGCAGAATAAGTATTACTGAGCACAGATCTGTCTTTATACAGATGGAGGCTTAGCACACTGACTGCATTCTTCCATTGTAACCTGACAAGCCTAATTGCCAAGCTTTTTAACCCTTAGCAGTCAGGAGTACTTCCCTAATATACAAAGCTACTGCTGTTTGTCCATCCAGACCTCTGGCTAAGCATCTGCCTTTGAGGACTTCAGTCAATACCTTTTTAATACATACATAGGAGGGTGATACCATACATACATACAAGTGATACCATGACATTAGGCAGAATAAGAAACTTTTCCTCTTTACCTTTCTCACAGATGGAGAGAACTTCAGCATCACAGGCCTAGAGAATAAGAGGAAAGAACTAAGTAGACTTTAGGAACTGCCCTCCTCTCCCTCATGAACACATGCACTAGGACTTCAGTCTTCATGGAACTTTTCTTGTTCCTGTCCCTAATGGTAGCAAAACAGAGTCCTCTAGGACTGCCTTAAGCCACCTGCTGCAAGAGAACAGCTTG
This sequence comes from Chaetura pelagica, assembly GCF_000747805.2. NCBI lineage: Eukaryota > Metazoa > Chordata > Aves > Apodiformes > Apodidae > Chaetura > Chaetura pelagica. Next base: position 710,670 of record NW_009953386.1, on the reverse strand, counting down.
CGGGTCGTACCCATAAGGAAAAGAAAACGTCATAATTTCGAGGATATTCCTCCTCTGCACTGGGGCACAGCCAGAAAGAGTCCTTGTTTTCTTCCAGGAATCCTGAGCACATTTGTGGGGTTGCATTACAACTGCCAAGTGGTTCTAGCTTGCAACACCAGTTTCTACATTGGAATGATGAAATACCACTCGGCAGCTAATGCACTGTCACCAAACGGGTACTCTAATTATCCTAACTTGATTTTAAACTAACTGCCTTTTATAATCAGTACAGAAGCATTGCTTCCAATAGAAACTGCAGTATGAGGAACCATACTGCCATCAACTGTACAGTCGTTACCTTTCCTCATGCCTCTGACATATTTTTACTCAAAAGGTTGCCTTAGGAAAAAAATCTATCCCTGTTGATGTTTTCACCCCGAATATTCTCTTCCAATTACGAGAAGCTCTAATAATGACAGGCAAGAGAACAGTGAATGTACTGAATTCCTTTAAAACCTCATTTTGCAAAGCAGCAGAAAGAGAGAGATAGAACAGGCACCTTAAAAAATGTCCAGTCCACTCCCAGTTTTAAGCCTTTCAGGTCAGGAGCACACATATCAGAAAGGGTTGCTTTGGGCTGTTTTAGACCTGCAGGGAACAAACGAAGAGTTCCTCATTTTATCTAGGATGCCTCTAAGAATTCAGAGCACCTGAGCTCAGAGAGGAAGAGGGTTCACTTACTATATGGATAGAGTGGATCTGGCTCAGCAAGGATACTGTAAACAATGGCAGCATCTGCCACTGAGGTACAGATCGGGCCTGTAAAAGAGAGATTAGTTAAAAAAAACGTGACAAGAGGTAAATGGAACCTTCCTCCCAAAAACTTCTGTAGGCACAGATGCCTCCCCTGTCAGAACACCACACAGCAAGATCCCTGAAGTGGAGCACAAGTTCTCTTACCTACGCTGACTGTGGAGTAGGAGAGTGGCAAGCAGCCATGACAACTGATGCGCCCAAACGTACCTAGAGAAGAAGAAATGGGCAGTTTGTTGGCTGTCAGCAGTCACAGGTAGAATCTGACCTAGGTGGCTCTGGCACACCCAGTCAGTACAAACACACCCCTGCCAGTTCACTTTCATGTGCTGTTTCAGAGCCGAACTGCTCATCTTTTGGCACCCTGTTCTGCTGACCACAACTGCTCTTATCAGTGAAACGTGCATTCAACAAATAGTGGAACTGTTCTCCCCCATAAGAAATTATTTAGTTGGGGGGAGATATGTGCAGGGACATTTTGTAATACATGCATTTGAATATGCAGAAGCAACATCTATAGTATGGAGGATGGAGAGCCAGAATGAGGATTAGCAACAGCTGCAGATACCACCCCCTGGGAGATCATGCTCACTTCACCAGTGAGACTTCATGCCTAATACCAGTTGTCTTCTGTGAGTATTCATACTGCCTTTCCAACCAGTTACATTTTTGTCATCACCTTCCTCAAATGAATCAAGATTAATCAAGATCATCACATGTAAAGGATGGAAAAATAGAGTAATAACACAGAAAGGCAGAGCAATCTTGTCTCAGATGAAGCATCTGAGATCCTCTGGAATGATAAACAATTTTGAAAAGCTGGCATTTCTTCCAAATGACACTTGCCCTGTGCATTTCTTATGTCCTCTGCACAAACCCCTTGATTACATTAGTTTTTACTGAAAAAACTGCATTGCTACTTCTTGTAACACTACGAGGGAATTACTATATCCTAGTCATTCTATGTGAAACTATATCCTAGTTTGACGCATGCCTATTACCAGGCTTAACTTATCAGATACAAATCTGAGCAGCATCACCCTCCCCATGTAATTGGGGTGATAGAAAACTCTTGTGGGTGGAGATGCTTTCACTAGCTCGGTACAGATATCAAACTATGCTGGGAATACCTCTCAACAGAGAAGGAAGACTGGAAAAGGACAAGCAGGCAGGAAGAAAAGCAGCACACGTTTTGTTTAGCATTTGATTCAAGTAAGTTAGGGGGTTGTTTTTAACATCTGTTGAAAAGCCAGTACTGAGAGCACTTCCACTCTGCCAGTTCAACCCACGTGAGTCTCAGGGCGTTACACTCCAGAGTTTCTTTGGTTGGGTTTTGCGTAACAGGAATTAACAGACTGTGCCTAACTTGTTTGTGGCATGCTATCTGATACAGCAAACAGGACACACACCCTCTCCATCATTAAAGGGGTCTACCTTTGAGCCCCACCACACCACAGAATGAAGCAGGAATCCTCACAGAGCCGCCTCCATCTGTGCCAATAGCCACTGGGCAGAGACCTACAAAAAAAACACACACTGGCATGTGATCAGAGAGACTTTGTGTTGCCCTGTCCATTCTACAAGCAGCTGCAGCCACAATAGCACACAGAGCTCTCTGTTTAGCTAAGGAGTTCTCTCCAGCTTCTAAGCTCCCTCATAAAATCTAAATGCCTGAGGAACTTGGGCACAGGACCTCCCTCCCACCACCCCTGAACTCCATTTAGGACCACCTACCTGCTGCTACAGCTGCTGCTGACCCACTGGAGCTCCCACCTGTGAAGTGGTTAGGCTTGTAGGGGTTCCTAGGAATCTTGTGGAACCTGAAGCAGACAAATAGTGTTGAATCGTTTTTTTAGAAAGGAACGCATGCATAACAGGGCAGAAAAAGATCTAGAAACACAGCTCAGGGATTCCAGTCTCTTAGAAAAGAGATACCAGGATTGTGCTTTGTCCCTAGAAAATAAGATGCAAAAAAGGCTTCTGCCTCAGAGTCCAACCTCTTGTTACCATAAGCGGCTTATCCAAGAGACAGACCCAAAGCAAGAGCTCTGGATGTTGCTCCAGCTCTTCTGTCTGTGACAGCACTGTGCCATTACTGGAGGCCACAGTGCCTTACCCAGTTTCAACAGGCAGAGCAATTGGTGGCCAACAACTCTTACAAGCAAGCCAGCATCCCCAGCTCTGCCCTCTAACCCAGAGCAGTGGATCTCAAAGTGTCCAGTCTGACCACAGTCTCCAGACATCAGAGACCTTTCATGTGGCAGGGTATCCAGCTGACCTCAGACAGTGAGGAAATGCAGTGGCACCTTGTTGCAGCTGAGGGAGAACCCCAGTTCCATCCAGCCACAGAAGCACAAAGCACAGCTCTACACATGGCTTATCAAGGCCGTGAGGACCACTGCTCTGGAATGGCAATTCTAAGCTTGGCTATAGCGGGAGATTCACAACATTAAAGCAAATTCAAGTTAACCTGTTTTAGCTAGGAAACAAAAACACTACACTCTCCTGATATGACTGTATCTTTCCTCACTATTCTGAGCTTTTTAGTCATTCCTGCGACTGAGCATTAGATTACTATTTACTTGTTTCCTGTCACTGATTTTGTCTACCACTCATCCTGTAAACATTCACGCCTCCAGGCCTGTAAGGCCTGGCAAACCAAGTTCCTTACTCAGCAAACACCAGCTGGATCCTCTCCTTCCTTTGTTTTCAGGAGCCTTCAGGCTTCCACAGCTACTCTGACCATCAAATCTATAATTCTGGTTTTTCATACCCTTGGGGTTCTCCCTGTACAGATGCCTCCATCACTTTAATTCCCACATGCTTGCCCTGTTTTTTTACCCTTCCTTGTCAGATCTGAACAGATTTCTGGTCTTTCTAGATTGGGGCGAAGAGAGGGGAAAGGATTTTTACCTATTAGGGTTGCATCCAGTTGTTCCAGTCCCTAGTTCATGCATGTTTGAGACCCCAATAATGATAGCCCCAGCCTCCCGCAGCTTCTTGGCCACAGTAGCATCTTCTGTTTCGGGTTCTGTCCCAAGATACACTGTTCCCGCTCGGTGATGGTAAGGTACCTTAGCAAGAAGACACCTTATTATTAATCCTAAAACCCTGGCAAGGTAGGCAGGCACATGTGTATGCTTCACATGCACACTTCAACTCCACAACACATCCCAGACCTCAGGTCCCACACAGGTAAGGCAGGGCTAGGAAGCTTCATTCTTCAACTGTTAGGAAGGGCACTTCACCCTTCAATATTTGGTCCATCTACTTGACACAGAGGAGCAGAAACATGTAGATGGTAAAAAAACTGCCTCTCTGCAGCTATGCAATTACTCTGCACAAAGGCGGCAGAACAGTCAGCTTGGCCCCACAGCACACAGAAGTTCTATTTCCCATTTTTCTATGGACAGATCTGCAGCATTTCAGATCTGCAGCATTTCAGATCTGCATTGCTTTGAAGCAAGGTACCAAGATTAGATGCCAAAATACCAGATGGACTCATTTTCAGGGTATGCTAAGTACTCTTCACTTCGATGCAGCAATGGAAGAAACTGTAGATAAACAGGACTCCCACCCTATGGGTAGGTCTCTGCAGAGCCTATGACAGCATGATGGAGCTGCCAGGAGCATTTAGTGGTAACTCTTGTTAGGCCACAGGCAAAACTCCTTGTGAGCAGGGATTTTCAAAGTAACTTGCATAGTTCTGTCCTTTAATGCAAGGAGAAAGGGATGCTTTGCCATTGGAACAGTCAGTGCCTGAGAAACACAGGCAGTTACACCCACTGCTACAGATGCTTTTATACATTCCCATTTCATCATGAGGGACTGTTTCCCACTCCATACTCCCCACGGATTAAAGAGATCAGTACATGATACTCCACCTGGCAAATCTTGTTCATCCTACTCATTGCAAACCCACACACTACCCCTTATTACAAAAACATTCTCAGGCTTCTGCCGAGGAGCTGGCCTCAAAACCTTGTTACAGTGAGTTGCCCAGGTTGACCACCTACAGTATGAACTGGCAGATAGACAAAGAAACTCACCACTTTGAACTCTTCTTTCAGACACACTGGGATGCCATCCAGATAAGACAGGGTACATTTATTCCTGTAACGAGCAGTAGAGGCCTCAGCCATCTGCACAATGGAAAAAAATATATGTTATTTACATTTAGTGGAGCTGAAGTTCATTACCAGTATCAGAGCAGATACCCAAATTGGCCTTCTCAAGCTCCTACTAAGCCAAATGGTAAAAGTTTATTTCTTCTTCCACCATATGCTCACGAGAAACTACTACCTGGAAGCATCTAGGCTTCCATCTATGCTAACAATGCCACATAAGTACAGAAGTCCCATTTTAAACAGTCATCCAACAGGAAACGTTCCTTTAATGCTACCTCTTTTTGCAAGAAGGAAGGCAACATTGTTTGTAATCCTCTACACAAGCAGAGAGGAAAAACGTATGTTTTTTTCTCTGCAGTATGTCAGCAAAAGAGCCTCTGCCCCTTCTAATGGATGCTACTGCTCCTGGGGTGGCTGAAGTCCCTTTCCCCCCAGAGGCAGACATTACCAGCATGATTTGCTCCTGGTCCCATTGCACTATTGCTCTGAGTGGGGGCGTGGATTTGTCACAGTCCTCCAACATGGCAATGATGTTCTTTGCCACCTGAGATGGTGTCAGCTTCCCACTCCTACAGGACAGAAGTTGGGACCTTGTTACAAGACCCGTACATCACACCCACACACACAGGGTTTGTGTCCCATGTAGCAAGATGGCAGCTGTCACAGCTATAAGCAAGGACTAGCTAAAAATCTCTTTGTGGTGATGATATGACACAATTGACACCATCAAGACAGGAGACTCCCTTCTTTAAGGGGAGAATTATAGCACACCCCCAACCCTCAGAGTCAGGACAGGATCTAGGAGAGTTACCCAGCTAATCCTAAACCACTAGGAAAACAGGGGAGGAGGGCTAGCAGCTTTGCAGAGAGTCCTCAAACTCCTGAAAGCCTAAGGCTATGAAACTCCCAAGTATCACAAGCTAAGACCAAGAGGCCAGCCCCCTTTATAAAGGCCTCCTGTCCAGAGAAGGGGCTCCCACCGTTTGTCATACCTTACCTTTAACAAACAAGCGAAAGGCAGCATTACACCACAAACACCTACCTCTGGCTGACACAAAAGCCTCACCGCCAGAGGATGCACCTGTTAACACCTGACTGCAGTGTCAGCCTTTTGCTCGGAGGCAGCAGCCCACTGGTAGCCTTGGCCCTTGAGGAACAGGTGCCAGGAGTGCAAGAGGATTTATCTGAGCACTCCACATCTGGCACTCATCTTAAAGGCAACCGGCGGTTACCAAGCAGCCAACCATTTGCAGAACCTAAGAGTCAGGAATGCGTTTCTAGCTCTTCCCAAGCTGGACACAGTTACTTCGTAAAAGCAGTCAAACTGTTCACAGGAGCACAAGCAGCTGGGGAACCAAAGGACTTCAAAGACCCACAGCACGTGCAACTCACAGCAGCTGAACATTTCTCTCCTTCTCACATGTCTGGGCACACAAGGTATGTAGAAATCTCTCTCAGAGAAGACTGATAATAAGCCAAGGAAAACAGCATTTAAAACTCCTTGCAGGGTTGGTAAAAGTTGTGCCAGCTCTCCCACTTTACTTTCCTTTGTCATTCTATTAGAGGGAAAGGACTGCAGAGGGTCATGCTGAACAGTGAGTGGTACCTCAAGAACAATCCTAACAAAGAGATGTGTGAGAGATTGTAGAACAGCAGCACCCCAGAGCAGCAAAACATCCAAGACAGGTTGTTCCCAGACTACAGTTACACCTACCTGTAGCAGTCCAGGTAGTCCTTGATCCCTTTGAAGCTAAACCCATTGCTAGTAGAAACAGACCTACAAAGAAAGAATTGAAGGGGCAACTGTGAACCTTCAAAGCCTGTTTAGACCTGCAGACTTCAGTACCACAGTCCAACGCAGGTTGGGCATCACCCACCCACAGGAAACATGCTGGTCACCATTTGGCCTGCTAGCCTACATGTTTCACCTCACGGTCTGCCAGGTTCCTTGAACACATGCAAGACACCAGGTACACTAAGGGTGCCACGTTAATAACAGGTCAGTCTTGCTGGCGTGGTCTAGTTGCTTCATACTTCTAGTGCAATACAGCAGTCACAAAACTGTTCAAAATCTATTCCAAGTTTATATTTTCTACTCACCACTGCAGCATTACAGAATAGCTGGAATATACTGGTAAACCTACTTCCAGGATCTCTGCCACAAGTTTGATCCAGAGATAGCCAGCAGCATATACAGTGTTGTGGTGAAAAGGCACTATGCAGCACACATAAGGATGCACATCAGCAAATTGCTTAAAAACTAACTTGATGACTCCAGTACATAAGAAATAAACAATTTCTCATCACAACAGGATGAACATAAAATTATCTGAAGCTACAATTACTACCACTGTGATGTCTCCATTTTGTCATCCAATCCAGAAGCCATGCCCTGGAACAGCACAGCATATGGCACAGTTATGTACTATGCAAGGCAGAGGCAAGGCTCAGAGTAACCTCCCTGTAGCAGTCATTGTCACCTATCACAGGTAGAGCTGGGGACACAAGAACCTGAAAGCTGCACTCACCCTGACCAACGCCCACACGAAATAAATCCCACCCTCCAAAGTGAAGGAGCCGAATTTTTTTTCCTTGCTTTAGCTCAGTAACTTGAGCAGGGAGCAGGCTTAGTCTTGTTGGAAGCACAGATACAGACAGAGAACACATCTCCTGAGACACCAATGAAGTTCAGCTCATAGACATCAGTAACTACTGCATAGGCCCACAATTAATAACAAAACCAGATGGGGAGAGCATTCACAGCAGCCCAGCTTCTCCCACCTCAGCATAAGAGCTCAGCAAGACACATGAGCCTGAGTAACCTTTTGGCTGGTATCTAGTGGGATTTAATGAAGCACAGGCTGCAATAAAGAAGCCATAAAGGCTTTTATTCAAACAACCTAATTAACAAAGACTAATTGTGGATTTTTCTCTTTATAACTTGTGTTCCTTCTCTCCTCCAAGCAACCCTTGTGTTCTCTTTAAGATTCCTTGCAGGCAAGAAACAGCACACCTGCAAACTCACTTAAGGGATGTATGCACCAAGTAGCCAACCTCTAAGTGTATCTACTCTAACAGTGCAACCAGAGCGCTGGCAGGGGCAGAATTTGGTCTCTAACCAATAAGCAGATTCTCTGAAGCTTGCAGAAAATTCACATTGCTTGTAAATACAGGCAATTTATAAGTTACAAAAGGAAAGATGGCAGACAGAATAATTTGTTTTGTTAAGTAGCCGGGCATGGAAAAAGGTTTTAATCCTGATTACTGATGACAGCTTCCCACTAACATAATAGTTCAACAGGTGTGTTCTTCCCCTCCACTCTTACACATCACATACTGACCTTGCATCTATCAGCTGCTCAATAATCTCCGAAGTGCTTTTTGCTTCAGACTTGTCTTCCATAACCTCTGCAGCAACCTCCGGGATAAACGTGGGATCTTCGTGAATGCCAAGCGAACGCATGAGTGAGAAGTTGTTCAGCCTGAAAGAAAGAGCCACTGCTGGAGTTTGCAAGCTCTACCATGACTAATTTCTCACACTGTTCAGAGGGAAACTTACCCAAGAACATTTTGTCTCAGCGGTCTGCTCTCCCAGCAGGAAGTTGCAACAGTTACATGACAATCTCTAACACCTTCTCTAAAGGCAGCACCAAATGCATTCTGCTTGCTTAACAAAGCCTCCTACCTCTTGACATGAGGCCAGTCAGCCTCCATAAACCCAAGCTGGGGAAAAAATGGTGAAAGCTTTTCATTCACTTGAATTAGATATATCACCCACAGACCAATACAGAGAGGAACGGAGAGGAAAAGGAAAGGAGAAAGTACTAGAAATCATACACTCAAGGAGTAATCCTATTAAAACAAGCACTTCATCAGACTTTTCCATGACTTGTCTCAACATAGTTCGTTTGCAATCAAATAAAACAGGGATTGCAGCAAAAGCCCAGGGCTTACAAGATGTAATGAGGCAAGGAAATCAAGACCCTGTCAGAGATGTTAAGGAATGATCTGCTGTATGACAAATGATGCTTGCCTGATACACTGAAGAAGCCCATGCCCCAAGGGGTACCCATTGTATTTAATACATTTCTCAGTGTCCTGGGATCTGCACAGATGCTCCCTCAAATGATGGGCAAACTATGTGAGCCCGGCATGAGCCTGAGGTTCCTGACACATCTTATATTGGCTCCTAGTGCAATGTACATTTGAAAGAACAGTTCCCAAACAAAAGTATCAGTGAGAGAGAAAAGAATAATATCATATAGTTAATATATTTTTTAAAAATATAAAATACTAAAACCTCTGAACTTCAAGTATTGCCACATTTCCTCACTACTACTACTCTTTTACCACTACTGGTGATAAACACAGCAAATTCACACATCCACAAGCTGTGAAGGAAACACTGCTCTTCAGCCAAAGAACAGAAAGGCAAAGAGGAATATGGCAAATTCAGTTTCTGTGCACCCGCCTGAGTGTGAAAAATGGTTATTTTTTTCTGATAGAGACCCACTCAAACCAGAATAGCTGAAAAAAATAACGAAGTAAACAACATCTGTAACAATCTTGCTCATTCTCCAATCAAGTTATGCAGCTTTCCTCCTAGAAAAGGTTATTTCTGATAGCTTGTAAGTGGTGTGCAAGGCAAGCATCGTAAAAAAAAAAAGAAAAAAAAAAGAAAAAAAGAAAAAAAGAAACTTGGGAGGGAAAAAAACTCCCCACTCTTACCTTATTAAGAACGGCAGTAAAAAGATCTGTCCAAAAGCCTAGAAGAAAGAAGAAACATTGGTTTGCAGTAACTTTCACCTAAACATCTTCCTCACTAGACAGGAATGCTGAATGTGCTCACTATTGCTGCAGTCTCAGATCACATTAGAGAGCATGCAACGTTACACAGTAAAAAAATAGCACAAACACTTGTATTTCAGGCCACAACACTGGCCCAAAATGCTTGTCCTCCAGCTCTCATATTTATATGAAGAATATATTTTTCTGGCTCTCCTGCCTTTATCCTTCCCTGATTCAGCCCAGAAAGCCTGCAAACACTACTGAGAGACATCTACACAGCTCCCGTGCATTAGTTTCTACATGGTCTGCAGGTTATGCAGACACTGGATAAGGTAGAAGCCTATTATTATTTTATCTCACTGTTAGGATCTTTCCTGTTGCTCACCCACCTCCTGCAGTAAACTGAACCAATTTGGAAAAGCATGAGAGACTTAGAGACTTCATGGCAGCAGACAGCTGAAAACACCCTTTGAATACCCTGCTTCCCAGTGTCCCAAAATGCAGCTTGTCTTAATAGCACCACAACAGACTTCCAAAACATGTTATACAAACACAGCAGGAGTCTGAAGCAACGCTGAGACTCCTGGATCCATAAAGCGATACGTTGCCTCACACGTTGCACAAGAACTACAGTCTCTTTTTCGCAGCACATTTACCCTAACCTGCAACTCATCTAAGGCAGCACAATCCTGTAGGAGGCTGAGAACCTTGCGGGCTCACCCCCCTCCAAGGGGAATGTCAGGAAAGGAAACCAGGCCAGTGCCACCCACCAGGAGCAGCCACAAGGTTCTCTGGTTATCCCATCCTGGAAGAAAGCCGCTCGCCAGAGGTTCTCACAGAATAAAGGCACATCCCTGGCTCTCACCCCAGGCCCCGCCAGCCGCCAAGCTCTGCAACCAGTCGCACTGCCGAAGTGAGACCTTCACCCCTCCCCTTGACACTGGGCTCAGCAGGCAAGGCCCCGCAG
>NW_009953386.1:689244-698860 GCF_000747805.2 Chaetura pelagica | reverse complement strand
GGCCGGGAGTTGGGCGGGAACGTGTCCGAGGGCTTTCCCGCGGAGCAGGAGGGCCCGGCTTTCAGCCCCGTGCGGGTCTGTGAGTTCCTGGTGCTCAGCCCGCGTGTTTACCCGGGGAGGAGAAGGTGGCCGTGGGGCGAGGTCATTCACAACACACAGCCTTCGAGTCCGGGTATCAGGAAAAGATCTTGAGAGCTCCTACTTGACTTGTTTGTTGGGGTTTTTTTATACCTCCTGTGGTCCGTAGTGGGGATGTCGGTGGTGCTGCTAGCTGCGGTGGCCTGTGACTGAGGTCTGCCCCAGCTGCAGGGCAGGAAAGCTGGAAAACGTCTCGCTGAGAAACGATTATTATACAATAGTGGGTTGTTACAAACAGCTCTGGTAGCCTAAAGCGCGTCCCTGGGTCTAGTACTTGAGTATTTTAAAGGGTGGAGCTGAAAACCGAGCTGTCTTTCAAGAATGCAAAGTAGCAGCTTAATTATCAGATTAGGTTCCTTTCACAGGCCGTTGTAATGACTTGGGGCATTTTTTGTGTGTGCAAGTTCCTGAATATGATTAATGTAGTGTTACCACTTGTAACTCTCGAGTTGCTGCTCTCCAGCAGAGTAAACCAGCTTCTGCTGAGAGCTGGTGTGCTTTTCCTGTAAGGCAGGTGCTTGGGATGGCCTGGTCTGGGCAGGACGTGTTTCTGATGGCTTCGAGGTGTGTATAGTGTGTACTGGATGACTGTGTAAATGTTAACAGATTGCTTTTCCTGCCAGGCATTCAGCTCCGTCCTTATCAAATAGAAGGTGTAAAGTGGCTGGTGCAATGCCACGAAGTCCAGCATGGCTGTATCCTGGGAGATGAGATGGGTCTTGGGAAGACTTGTCAGGTTTGTTTTCTTCTAGAAAATTATCTTTGCCTCACTTCTTTATTTTCAGCCTAGTGTTTCTGCAGGATGAGGAAGATAAAGCGCCCTAATGCTTGATGAGTTTAAACAGCCTCATCCTGGAGTTTGTGCTCGAGAGAGAGCTTATTGTTTCTTTCATTTCTTAATCACTTAAAATAACTGTTAAGTCCTAAGTAACACTCCAAAAAGATTTAACTCGAAGAAGGTGAGTGGTCATTTTAGACAGACACCTTAATGCATAATTCATGGCGTGCAGGGTTGGAGGTGCAATATACATCGGGTACAGAGAGGATGATGTTATGTTGATGCATCCGCACCAAGATGATTTTTGAGCTTGTCCACACGTGGATTAAAACTTGCAAGTGTAAATTTTTCACAGGTTTGTGGTGGGGTTTTTTGATAAGTTTTTCAGTGGGTTTCAGTCTTGCTGAAAAATGACTTTGAGCTTTGCTTCGACTGGTGGTAGTTGGTGTGTCTTAAATAACAAACTGGTACTTTCAGAAAGTGGTGCATGGTAGACCTTGTTTGTGACTGGGAGAAAGGGCTTTGGAAATTGGCTGCAGATACCAAGTTCACATTCTGGAATCTAAGCTTTTTTGTCATTGATGGTGGGTCTCAATAAGTATTTGATGAGCCTGTGGGAACTAGCTACAAAGCTCAATGAGTCAACAGTTTAAGCAGGTTCAGGCTATTGGATTGAACCCTTTCCTTGTTATAAAATAAAATATTTTCCTTGCCTTCTAGACTATTTCTCTACTTCTTTATTTGACAAAAAAAATAACTGACAAGGAGAGATTTCTGATACTTTGTCCCCTGTCTGTTCTGAGCAACTGGAAGGAGGAATTGGAGAGGTAAGTTTCAACAGCTGCCTGGCTCATCATATTTTTGCACAGCAAGTTACAAAGCTTCTTTAAAAATTTGCTCAGTCCAACAATTTTCTTCCTTTCAATAGGAAAAAATAGCAAAAAGGGAAACTACTAAACCAACAAATCAATACAGACTATGCAGTTAATTCGTGAGCCTTACAATGCTGTGGTTTATGTGAGCTCCTCCAGCTTGCAGTGCTGGCTGGCTGTCCAAATGCCACCACTAGCTCCTTGCTTTTTATTGATTTGTAACTCTCCATGCTCAGCCTCTCTAAGGCAGAATCTGCTGAAGACAGCCAGGATTCTGTATGTTGAAAGGTAAGACCCAGGCTGAATAGTATCTTTCTTGGCATGCTCACACATGCATGCAAAATACATTACATCCATGCATGCAGCCCATCCTCTCTGGGGTGCCAGGACTGTGCTGAGGGCTCATTTGCTACACCCAGAATTTACACACTTTTAAGCTGGAGCCCAAAGATTCCTTTCAAGAGGAAGGGGCAGAAAGTTAAACATTGGAACAGAAGTCTGTCTGTGTGGCCGTTGGGTGATGCTATCTCTCAGCATCTGAAGTCATACAGGTTCCATTCTGAAGTGAGCTGGCCTGACTTGGATAGACTCCTGGTTGGAATAGCTGGGGGAAAGTGCTTCCCTTCATAGATCAGCAGTGAACAGCTATCCAGAAGGAACATTAGACAAATATCGGTGGTGGGATTAAATGAGGGAAAAATTTTATGGTCCCAACTCTCCATCCATGGAACTGGTTATATCTGCTTTTTGATTAATAGGGTAGATTATTGAGGCCCTGACTTGGACGTCTGTTGCCTTCTGGCAGGCAAGGGCGACCTGGTTCAGTAACGGCACGGCGACCAACCCCTGGTCGCTCGGGCCACATGCACACAAGCACCAACGTGGTGGAAAGCAAAATGGCGTTTATTAACATGCGGCTTGGTATTATATAGCCTGAGTGACGTCACATCCGTCCGTGACATCACCGCGGGGGGGGGCGTGGAGCCCTGTCTTTCTGTACAGCGCGAGATCTTCCGGCCGCCAGACCCTGGCTACAGACGTCTTTGCTGCAGACATTGTTTACCTGTATTTTAGCATGATTTAGGCCAATTCTTTGGTCCCAGCTGGGCAAACTGTATTCATTCACCTGCTTCTCATGAGCTTTTTCAGTTAAAAGTAACAAGTCGGCCAAGAAACTGGTTTTCAGTCATCTGCCTTGGACTTTTGAGACCTTGGGGAATGCAGTTTCTTTAGGACTTGTCCAAACCAGAACTGAGCTGAGGTGCCAACCTGAGAAGCAAATTAATCAGGAAGGGGTGAGATTCACAAGCTGAGATCCAGCTACATCTCCCAGGAGAGCAAGGTGTTTGAACAGGAGGTTCTCATCATCTGTGCAGTAGCTGTCCTTGATAATGGGGTCCAGGGTTATAAACACATGAAAGACTTAGTGTGGCTGATTGTTTTCTCTCTGTCTTCCTCTTGACCACAGGTTTGCTCCAGGTCTTTCCTTTGTGACATACATAGGCAACAAGGAGGAACGACCCAAACTGCAGCAGAACATGAAAGAGCAATCTCACTTCCCTGTGCTTTTGACAACCTACGAGGCACGTGATGTTTTTGTCACTTGAAAGGAAGGCTTAAGTTTTCCCTCTCCTTTTCTGTTCTCTGTACCAGCGAGCTTATGCCTTGTCCTCCGTACTCATCTCTGACCTTCCTCAGTGATTTTTTACTCTGTAACCCACTTCACAAACTGATCCAAGTTGCTGTAGTTTTTGTGTCCCTAAGATAATCTATTCTAACCCCAGCTTTACTGCATAGTTGTATCACACCTCGAGTAAGCAGAAAGACACATGTCCATCCTTAACTACTGCTAAATGCTATCTGCATTGTCTTTGCTTGGTGCCTTACAGACCTTTAGCATTTCATAGAAGTGTACACATGTGTGATGTTTATTAATATTCTGTTGATCAGGCAATGCAAGGACACTTAGAAGTAAGAGTTTGCCTTTTCATGCCCTCTTCAGCACACCCTTCTCAGACAAAACTGTTATTTCTGGACTGCAAAGTTGTGAGGTTCCTGTTACAGTTGGTAGGACTTTGGGCTGAATCTGATCAGAGCACGCCTGAGAACTTCCTGTCCTGCTGTGAATGGAACCAGCCAGAATAGAGTTGCTTCTTTGGTCACTGCTTTGTATCTTGCATGATTTGGTCCTTAGTTATCTGGAGTGGGAAAAAGCCCTTATTTTTCTCTTAGGAGTCAGTCACACTCAGGTCTAACTTCATATCAACACTTTTATTTTAACAATCTCTTAACAAACACATCAACTTGACGTTAGATGAAAAGCCTCTCCTATGGCTCCTTCCCTGATTCCCCTTCTGATCTTCCTTTCCCTTTGCCTTTTTGCTTTCCCTCTCCAAGTTTTTTACTGTCTCTTCCCACTGGGAATTGTGTGACCTATGCTGACCACTTTGAACCTGAAACTTTTTCTGTGTTGCACAAGCAGGAGTGGGTAGCAGTGATAACCCTTGTCCTGAATGTGATAAATGGAGCAATATGATGCTGAAGCAAATCCAAGAAAGTGATCCACTGTTTCAAGATACTCACTTAGCTAGAATTGTTCTTGTCTCTTTTGCTTTTGATAGCAAAATGTTGTGCTTTTTAAGGATTTCTCTTAAGTGACTTTATTTCTCTTCCTCTGAATCTGAAGCTGGGCAAGCAATGCGTACACTTTAAGATACTGTCAGGTCATTGCTATAGTTTAGATTAACTCACTGAAGCATATGTTTGATTAGAGTGAAAAAAAATTGTGTATGGTGTTTCTTACTAAGTGAGAAAGAGATGTAAAACTTTACAGAAGTGAAGAGCATTGTTGGTGTGCATAAATTTCCATTAATTCTCTGAGGTTCTACTGCTGGTGTTTTGCCAGGCAAGTGTTAAAATGTAGGAGATCACAAGAGCTTGTGGTTACAATAGCTGTCCTGTTAATTTCCTCGGATAATAAATGGTTTCATTCCACTCTCCTCCATTCCACCCTAGTTGTAAGCAGACAAAAAGATGCTCTGATTCTTAACTGATGTATTAACTTAAGTCTTAAACCATGGTTCATTTCCTTTCATTGCAGATCTGTCTGAAAGATGCAGCATTTCTAAAATCGTGAGTCTGGTTTTAATTTTTTTCAAAGTAAATTCTGCATGTCTGTCAGTGATTTCCAAAGTGTACGTTTGTATGTTTGTGAGATCCCACACTTGTTTCACAAGGGCCAGGGGTGTTCTCTGCATGTGACTAGAGCTTTGTCTTTACCAGCTTTCAGTGAAGAATCTCTAATGTCAGCTGAGATATACATGAACTTCCCCCAAGTGCAGTTTTCAAGCCAATTATCTCAAAATAATACGATGCACAGGGGCTTATAGCAGTACACTATCATCAGTCCAGAAGGCTGATGTTTAGACTAGAGCTCTTCAAGAGCTTCAGATTATAAAGGTATTAGATGCAAAATTTTATGAGATTGACCATTATGCTGTAGTGATCATGTGCTAGTACCACATCTTGAAGTTTATTGCCTCTTACCACTAATCAGAACTATGGAGGGTTTATGGAGCATTATGCTTTCTAGCAAAACTGATTGCACAGCTGAAGTTCAGCCCATAGGAAGCATCCTCATGCTCATGCAGGGTTTTACAAAATTGGGAGGAATTTCCTGTGTAGTAATAGCACCAATACTTTGCAATAGTGCTTAGTGGTGTAACAAATGCTGGGAGCAGCCAGATACTAAGAATGGCTCAGGATCTTTGTAGGAGCAGAAACCCAGGGACTCCCACTGACACCGTTTTGCATCTCACTTAAATAATCAGGCCTGCTGTGGGTGCCCTGTTGTCTGTCTGCAAAGCAGCTGCCTTTGGCCGCTGCTGGAAATAGGAGGTTGTGCTGGATGAGCACATCAAGATAGGAGCCAGGCCATATGAAAGGTAGCTGTGGCCATACTGTCCTTATAGTTTCATATAATGTCCTGCACTGCTGTGTATGTTTTCCCTTATTTTGCAGCTTAGCCCTGATTTGTAATACCCAGGGAAAGCACATAACTAGCCCTAGTATCACAGAAGCCTCAGCTCCATTGCTGTTTCTTACTTTAAAGGCAAGCATGTAACCTCAAAGCTGTGTCACTCAAGTTTGGGGCTTATTTGTCCTCTAGTATTCCTTCTGAAAAAAGTGGTTGCTAATCGTTTGTACTTTGTCCTGTGTAGGAGCATTTGAAACCATTTGTAAAGTTAGGTCAAGAGTTATCAGATGTCCCACCACCACCACTCCTTACCAGCAGTGTAACAGCACAAATGAGTTGAGCAAGAGCTCTGCTCTAATTTAATGCCTGAGAGATCAGACTCTGCTCTGCACATGAGCTTTTGCAGTGCTTCACACTGAAGCCTCCCGTGTGCCAGTCAGTTGCTGTGCCTGTAGGATAAGATTAATGACATTTGACCGTGCTGGCAATGGAGAGCCACTTTTAAATAGCAAAGAGGGGAGTGAAGTGAAACAGAAGAGCTGTGAGGAGAATGCAGGTCACTGTGATTTCTGCCCTTCTGTTCCACCAGAATGAGAGGCATGTGGGTAATAAAAACTGAAGGGTCATGCTTTCCGTCCCCTGCCTACCCATCAGCTAGACTTGACTGTGGAAATCATTCTGTGATGTGGGAGTTGAAACCCAAGTGACAAGCAGGCAAAAACACTGAGGACTGAAAAAATCTGGAGCTTGTATTGAGCCTAGTGTGGATCTACTAGATCACCAGTGATTCTGAAGATTACTTGATGAGACACTGCATGTATCTGTATCAAGCTCAGAACAAGTTGAAGCTCCTGCCTTAGGTGATTTGCAAAAGGCTTGTAATGGCATTTCTCCCTCATCATAGTTGTTGGGTTTTTGCATAAGTGGTGGGACCTAGTTTTTGTGTCTCTTTTTTTGCAAATCATAGACCTCCTTAAGCGTTTGACTGACTTGTGTTTATGTAATTTCCCCATAGAAACAGGGATGGCAAGAGAAGCCAGAAGTTCAAGCGCATTTTACTTAGTTTTGATTTCAGAAAAACTATGCTGCCTACAGTTACGAAGTTGTGTTGGCTCTTGAAAGCTAGTACTTCTAAATTCCTCCAATCCTACTTGTAACGTTTGCTTGTCATTCGTGGGGTGGGACCATCTCCAGTCCAGCCCTTCAGAGCCACCACTTATTTCCGACTTTTTGTACTTACAAGAGTGAATTGTCAGCCCCTAACTGAAAATGCTGTTTTATGTTTCTTCAGATTTAACTGGGCTGCCTTGGTTGTGGATGAAGCTCACAGACTGAAAAATCAAAGTTCTCTGCTTTACAAGACGCTTTCTGAGGTAAAATAATTCATCTATCTTTTAGTGTCTGAAGACTTTTTCTGCTTGTCTGTTTATTGCTTTGATTGAGCCAAAACCAGTTTCTGTCATAGTTGGTGAACAGATTCCCATATTTAGTGGGAGACAGAGGCCTATCTTGTTGGCTTTGCGTGGAGGTGGGCAGTATTTGGAGCTTCTCTCTCATTCTCTCTCGTGTTTGGGCTTGACACGTTGGAGAAATTTGAGAGACTTAAAAGTGTAGAGCAGACAGACATAGTGCTGAACCACAGCTATGCTACTGAAGTGATAGAAATCTGGCTGACTTAAGACAATACGAAGCAACAATAGGCCATCTCCAGCTCTGGGAGGGTGAAGGAATCTTTGCCTAGTTCATGGGACCTCGAGTAATGAACTATTGACTTCCATAGTCCCGTTTAATGGAGCCACTCTTGTTTATTGAAATTAGCAGAATTGAGCAAGCTTCCAAATCACTCTGCCAGGGTACAGAGAGTGCCTGAGAGAAGGCTGCAGTCGTCATGGCAATGAAACATGGGCATTAGATCTGGGCATCATCAGCAGTGAACTACAGTACCTTTAAACATATTTTTTTTAATTAAATTCCTGAAAGTCTTCTATCTTCTGAACATAGTGTGCATTTCAGGAACTTTGGTTATAGTCACAAAGAAATAGGCATGGTTCCCCTTAGCTCTCCTAATGTATTTTCTATGACCAAACATGAGAGAAGACTTGTATTTCTTCAAAGGTAGCCATATTCCCCAAGTCTCCTTACAGGTGTTAGCAACATGGATCAGATAATGTTACTGTGTTTGTCAGTTAGCCAGCAAATAGAAATGGATCGTAGTATTCTGTAATTTCATTTCACTGTCTTACTCCAACAGCATTTTCCAGTCATCATTACCTAACACTGAGTAGGCAGTACTAGGCTCTAGAGAGCACAGGTCTGAGAATTTTAATGGTGTCAGTTTTGCACTTTGTTTTTACTTTGCTTGCACAGTCTCGGTTGTGTTGGTGCCATCCTAGTCGGTTGGGTGGAGTTGTTTGACTGTCACACTGTTCCTTTTGTTGGATTGTTCCAGCAGACACTTGCAGCATCCTATGGGCAGTTCTGTGCCACCTGTCATCTTTAGGTAAAGCTTAAGAGTGGTGTGGGTGTAGTTGTATGTTAAGTAACTTCTAATTTCAGCTATTTTCTCCTGATAATTTTGTTTTATTGCTGGTTCTTTCAGTTCTCAGTAGGCTTCACCCTGCTACTCACAGGCACTCCAATCCAGAACAGCCTCCAGGAACTGTACTCCTTACTCAGCCTTATTGAGCCTGATATCTTTCCTAGGGAAGAAGTGAAGGAGTTTGTTGAGTATTACCAAGGGATTGAAAAGGAGAGTGAGCCAGGTCAGTAATAAGCAACACTGAACTTCAGTTAGAACCAACTGTTATCTTGACTAGGAAGCAGGCATGTTGTGTCCTCTTCATTTGCTTTCTCTCAATGCTGATGAGCTTTAAAACAAAGCCACTGAAAGTAAGGATTACTTACCTTAATGTAGCTCTTAAGTATTTCAGATAAGCAGCTATGTTTTGAGTTCTCTGTTTGTAAAATTTGGCTTGAATCTTTTCACTGATAGGTGTAAGGTTCCTTATAAATTTATTTTAAAAATATAGTTGTGAAGGTACTGTATAAATTTCTTACATTTAATGCAGTAATCTCTTTTCTTTTTCCCTGCCTCTGCACAGCCAAAGAATTGCACAGTCTTCTGCAGCCATTTTTGCTTCGAAGAGTCAAATCTGAGGTGGCTGCTGAGCTGCCAAAGAAGGTGGAAGTGGTTCTGTACCATGGAATGTCAGCTCTGCAGAGGAAATACTACAAGGCCATTTTGACTAAAGATCTAGGTAACTGAGTGTTTTGAATCCTGTCAGTTAATTTTAAAACCAAAATGAATTAGTTTTGTAAATCTGTGCACTGTTTTAGTGAAGCACAATATGCGTAGAACAAACATGCCAAATTCAGTGTTTTGGGCTGCTTGATCTGTGTTTTTAGCTTGTCATAAGAGACACATGAATCTAGAGCTGAGCTGTTGCAGAGCTAGTGATGGTCAGCTTTGGGATTCTGCTTTGGGTCAGCCTGTAATTGGAAATACTTATCACAAGGTAATCCTGCTCCTATTGCATGTTTATGTGGTCAAACAAAAGGGTGGTACAAGAAATTTTGGATCTGTGGATCTCTACAAACTTTTCAATAATAGCACATGTGCTATAATGCAAATTTAAATCTACTGGATGCAGACATGGGTTTCTTGGGAAACCACAGGGCCATATAGACAATGCAGCCACAGACCCTTACCATAATAGCTTGCTCCTTGTCACTTTGCATATGAACTGACTGTAACAAAGCATCTTGAAGTATGAGAGAGAAAATATTTGCTTCTGTCTGAATTCCTCCTCTTACATCTATGCATACCACATTGTATGTCTTGCCAGTGCTCTG
>NW_009953386.1:685527-689202 GCF_000747805.2 Chaetura pelagica | reverse complement strand
TCTTCTAGGGTTAACACTTTGCATTAACATCACCAGGCAATCTGAACATTCTTTTTAAGTCGGTGTATGTGCACGTATCCTTTATCTTCTCACAAAAATGCTTCTTAAAACCTTTCTTTCTGGTTGCAAAGGTGATCTTGACTGTGTGTATTACTTTTTTTGTTGGAAAATTAAAATTAAGTACACCGTGTTTCTTTCACTATTTTTGATGGTTTCTACATCTATAATTCACTCTCAGAAAAATGATAATGTCCCTTTCCAGGGAGTCCAGAATGTTCCATGGAGTTCGACAAGGCAGAGTTGTGTTCATTAGGGGTCTTATTTCTAAAGGCTTGTCCAAAAAATGTAAGGGAAATCTCGTCCATTAAAACAGGCATATTAGCCTTGAGATGGAAAATTCAAATGCAAATGTGATATGCAGAGAGAGGAACTCCAGTGCTGAAGCAGTGATCAGTACCCAGACATTCCCAGTCGCATTCGTGATGGAGCATGGGCTTTCCTGCTCAGTTCCTTCTCTGTGCTTTTTGTTCCAGATGCATTTGAAAGTGAAACAGGAAGGAAGGTTACACTTCAGAATGTCTTAATTCAGCTTCGGAAGTGTGTTGCCCACCCGTACCTTTTCAATGGTAAGAAAGCTCTTTTCTCTGTCTTGAAATAGAAAAACATTCCTGATTTACGCAGTGTTTTTCTATTATTGCTTGGCAGTGTAATACTTAGAAGTAGCAAGTAATAAGCAGTGTTGTACTTGTATCAGTAGCAGCTGCTAGTTTGTGACCAGTTCCAACACATAACAGCTGAGAATGAGAAATGAAGTAGGGGACTGTGTGAAGTCTGAGTTTATTACTGCAGCTCTCACCTAAACAATGAAATCACAATGCTTTGTGAGCTACCAAGGGTGTTCTTTAGAGACAGAGGAGGGCAACTGCTTCTCAAGCAAACATCACAGGGCTCTACTTGGCAATAGTTAGCAGTACAAACCCACTGAGGTTTGCCACAGGGCTATTATTTGCATAGTAGTGTTAGGTGTGCTTCTGAAACTCCTTTCTTTTCCAGGTGTTGAGCCAGAACCCTTTGAGATTGGAGACCATATTGTTGAAGCCAGTGGCAAGATGTGCTTGTTGGATAAGCTCCTTTCATTCTTGTATGCTGGGTATGTCATGTGGGGGTGAGGAAGATAGGGTGGGGTTGACATAGGGAGAAGAGGTAAACTGGGAAGGCAAACTACCTTATTTAGCCATAGATGGAGCAGATATTCATCACAACGCAAACATTGCCCTATTTACTGCAAGTTACTGACTACCTGGAAGATGTAATTTCAGTATCAAGAGTTGCATTAGAGATGGTAGAGGAACCTCAAAGATTTTGTAGCTTCTCTGCAAACATTTCTCAAAACACTTCACTAACTCTCTCACATGTTCTCATATTTGGGAACCTGGGACAATCACCATCTGTCATGGTGTTCAGCATACTTGGTTTGACTGTGGGGCTTCCAATGCACCAGCTGAATTCCTTTGTGCTACCATGTCTGTGTTAATCTGGGAGACAGAATGCACAGCAAACATGAAAAATAAATTGGACAGGACTGAAAACCAAGAGCTTCAGCTTTGAGATTGACATTCAGAACTCCTTGTGTTGAGCTCTGGTAACTTCAGAACCTGGAACCCAAGCACCTTGGATATTTACTTCCAGCTCTCAGATGGGAGGCAAATTGAATGGCAGTTTGCATTATTGAACAGTATGTGAAGGAGTGCCTCCTGCATGATGCAATTTCTACCTTCTCTCTTAATTAAGCTGCATTTTCCCTTTGGCTACTTCAAAAGGACAGAACTTCAGCAGACCTTGGGAAGTTCTGGTGTGGTTGTGGAGGTCTTTGTTCTTCTGCTGTATAGCACCATTTGCATGGGTGCCTCTCCCTTGAATGCCTTTGCCCTGTGCAAATTCTGGACTTGAAGACCCCTGTGTTCTGCTTTACAGAGAAATCTGATTTAAACACAGCACTGTCTGAGGCCTACAGCTGGAAGGGAGTGGAGTTGATTCACTCACTTAATTCAAGATTGTAGGCAGAGTTTGATCTTTGAGGGTCATTTGCTGAACGAGGAAACACTCTACTGTCAGAGATGCTGCTATTACATTATTCCATCATTTGTCATGTGTGACTTGAGAACAGTCTGGTTTGGCCATGGTGGGGATGACCTCATGATGTTAGCTAGGTTGAGGCTGAGGATCCTTTTAGACAGGCTCCTTTGGATCCTCACCAGGCTGCATCCAGCCAGCAGCAGAGCTGTGCCAGAGCCTTGTTACCTCTCTGTGACTCCACACTCTAAACATTGCAACTGACAATGGCAGATGAAGCTAAGTGGTTCTATTGGGATGGAACCATTCAAAGCTGAAAATGGTGAGGGAATAATGGGCCATGGCTCTGTGAGGCTTAGTGTACAGAGGTAGTGAGGCCTTGCTATATAACAGTGATTGATTAAGCTATTGTAACCCTTCTACCACACTGAAATGTTGTCACAGTATGTTGAGGCTCATGTGTTTCATGTTCTTCTTTCAGTGGCCACCGTGTCTTGCTCTTTTCTCAGATGACTCAACTGCTTGATATCCTGCAAGATTACATGGACTATAGAGGTATGTTCTGCACACTTTGGCAGTAGAGGGCTTATGCTAAAGTACTCTGCCATATATAGTTCCTCTGATTTGGCTCATCTGCCTGGGACAAAGAAGGGGCAGTGATGAGTATTTATTACTACTTCTTTGATAAAAACTATGTTCTTGAAGTGATTCTACGAGTTGGAGGATATTGAGTTCAGCACTTTGTTGTGCTACCACCTGCCTGAAGTGAGCTGGCACTTAAATATTGTTCCTCCATAAAATGGAGCTAACAGATGTCAGGGTAGCAGTGTTTCATTATGTACTGTGTTTAGTTATGTACCTGAGTCCTGATGTAATTGCACTGAAGGCAGTAGGCTAGCTCTAGATTCAGTTTGTCCAGCACAAAGCACAACTTGGGCCACATTCATACCAGGAAATTAATTTTTGATTAAAACAGTTGTTGGCAGTGGGGCCCCAGCATCTCTGTGAGGGCAGGCTGGATTAGACCATTTTTGGCAAGGTTAGCAAAGTGTGCTTGGGATGTTTTCTTTTTGTTTCAGTCCACATGGCTCCATGCCTACTTAGGATTTCCCATGAAAGAGGCTTTTGTTTGGTGTTTATGGTTTTGGACAGCTAATAATGCAGGATAAAGCCAAATGCAGAGCCATATTCCATACTGCTTGCTCACAGGAAAGCACACATTGAAGGCCATGGGAGTTTGCATAAGGAGGATCCGATGGTTGTTGGCCTGTTTTGTGGGGCCAACAGCCAGCACAGAATAGTCTGAAATGGGACTCTACGCTGACATTCTTTTACTTTGGCTCTGAATTTTCCTGTTGTGTTTCCAAGCATTAAATTAAATGCTAAGAACCTCAGCTAAATTACCCTTTGCCGACAGTCAATCTGGAAGTCAGGGTAACAACTTCAGTTTATATGAGGTTTAACTGGGAAAGAATGAAGTAGTCTGAAGGCAGTAGAATGCGAATCAAGCCAGCAGGGTTTGCAATAAGAAGATTAGGACAGCAGGACGACAATAGAGAGTGAGGTAAGAGGGTAGGAGCACAGACAGAATTTCAGAAACAT
>NW_009953386.1:673629-685481 GCF_000747805.2 Chaetura pelagica | reverse complement strand
CTGCTGAGCACCAGAGCAGGTAAGTAAGGAAAGGAGAGACAAACAACCCATCTTGCTTCTACGCTCTCCTTTTGCTCTCTCTGGCTAGATTTCAGAGTTCTGAATCCTGCAGAGCCTGTTCACATGGAGGATTTTTGAGGGAGACAAGACATCCTGAACTGGGGTCTCTGAGCTAGGACATTTGGTTTCTGTGCTTTCCTTTTGGCAGCAGATGCCAACATACTTTTAATATTGCAGCCACTTGAGTTACTTTTTTTTGTTCCAAGTCCCATAATGCCTGTCCCTGTGCCAGGCTGAGCTTAAGGAATCTCACTAGCCTTTTATTTCTACAAGTGCCAGACGTTAGGCAGGAGCAGCCTTCCTTTAAATAAGCTGGTAGAATTGCTTCTCAGGTCCACTGAACATGGACGTTCTCTCTAGCTGGCAGACAGACTCAAATGAGAGC
Organism: Chaetura pelagica; assembly: GCF_000747805.2. Classification (NCBI taxonomy): domain Eukaryota; kingdom Metazoa; phylum Chordata; class Aves; order Apodiformes; family Apodidae; genus Chaetura; species Chaetura pelagica. Next base: position 685,036 of record NW_009953386.1, on the reverse strand, counting down.
CTTTTACCATTCTGAGACTGCAGGGAAGACCATGAGACTGCCATCTATGCTTCTTCCCCTTAGCTCCTCAGGCAGATTTATGTATCCTCTACACAGTGTCAAACCTCCCTGTCTCTCTATTCAAGCAAGCACAGAGGCAGGCTTCTGCTTGTCTCCAGAGGAGGGATCTGCACTGCTTGACCTCAGGCATCAAACTGGAACTAAGTTTCTCTTTGAGCTCCTGGTCAGGCTTTCTTGGATGAGCCCAAACTCTGATCTTAAAAACTTAGTCATATAAATCCTGGGCTCTAGTTGTTGTATAGTTTGGCCTGGTGTTTTTCCACTATTTCAGCTGTATTCAATTCAACTGTATATAACTGTATTCAGATTCAAACTGTATTTACCAGTTGTCTCTGTGCTGCAACGAAGTGAAAAATTGGGCAGTCCCTTGTAGCCTCAGTGAAGCCAGTCCTTGCTAGGATGATCTGCCTGCCAGAGGAAGAATATATTTGTGTTCTGCAGTCTTGACAACCACTCCCCTTTGCTTTGGTTCATTTGCACCCTCTCTTTTTTTGACTACATTGCACAGTACAGCTTGATTTGGGGCTGTTGCAGAAAGCTGGAAATGGAAGGTTTACCCATATTTTTAGATCCTTATGAGACTCTTAGATTTGGGGTTTGGTAATGGATTGACTTAGATACAGTTGATGAGACCTGACAGAACCATGCACAGCAAAAGTTCTCCAGCTTATCCTTTATTTTCTGCTGGTGACATATTTTGTGACCTTCTGCTTTGTTTGTAGGTGGAGTTGGCATGAACCTTACAGCAGCAGATACAGTTATTTTTACTGATAGTGATTTTAACCCACAAAATGACCTACAAGCAATAGCAAGAGCTCACCGGATTGGACAGCACAAGTGAGAAATGTTGCTACTTCTGGTTTGGTTACTCACTCTCTTGGTCTCTCAATATTGCTTTCCCTATCCACAGGCAACGGAAGATTAAAGTAAAATAGATGGAAGATCAAAGAAGGAGAGCAGAGAGGAATTTGTCTTTGATTTTCTGGTGCAGCCTCATGAAGTCTTGTCATGTGCCAAGGGTGGGAGATTTGTAGATTTGGAGCAGGAGAGGAAATGTGGAAGTTTGCCTGCACTTCTGTCGTGTTGTCAAGAATCAATTGTATCAGCATTACGTTTCTGCTGAATATTTTTGCTGATTTTGTTCTTGCCTTTTGTTCCCTACCAAACAAGTGGGTGAGAGGATACTGCTTTATTGCACCTCAAAAAAACCCCAACAACCAACTAATAGGAATTTTCTTGAACTTTTCAAGGCCTGTAAAAATTATCCGCTTGATTGGGCGAGATACAGTTGAAGAAATAATCTACCGAAGAGCTGCTTCTAAACTCCAGCTGACAAATGCCATTGTAGAAGGGGGTCATTTTGCTCTGGGAGCACCCAAGCCTCAGGGAGCAGCAGAGTTACAGGTAAAAAGAGTTATGTCCTCAATTTGATACCAGTAACATCTTTGGAAATGTCCCAGACTGTTTCTACCTTTATGTCTGATAAGAACCTAGCCAGCATTCTGGGGGAGATGTGCATTGACATGACAGCTTTTGAATGTCTTGGGAACCAAAATTACTTTCCAGGTCTGGAGAAGACCTGACATTTGAAGACAGCTTTTACAATTTTTAGGTTCATCCATTGTTGGAAAAGGGTGTGTTTTCTTGTAGAAGAGGGGAAGGCAGAACCTTTCCTTGTCTTACTTGTTTTTCTTTTAATTATAACAGGTCTAAAGTGAAAGCTGACTCACTGTTTCTAGAACTTACCTGTCTCTCACAAGCAGAGCTGATAAGTACTTAGTCAGCTTTTGGTTGCTAGTTGGAAACTCAGTCAACCTTCTGTTGACCTCTTGGCTAAATGTTATGTCTGAAGTGTCAGGGCATGAATTGTAATTCTGATCTGAAAGCTGAGGTTTTTGCTGAGAACTTGGTTTGAAAACTTAAAGAAAAGTGACATTTTCCACGTAAACATCAGAAAAAATTTCTTTCCTGTGACAGTGACAGAGCACTGGAACATGCTGCCCAGAGAGGTTATGGAGTCTCCTTGGCTGGAGACGTTCAAAACCTGCCTGGACACGTTCCTGTGTGATGTACTCTAGGTGACCCTGCTCTGGCAGGGGGGTTGGACTAGATCATCTTTTGAGGTCCCTTCCAACTCCTAAGAATCTGTGATTTAGGGGAGTATATCCCATTTGTGCAGCTAAACATGGGAGAGGTTTAGAATTCGTGTATCCTTTCCCCTGCCAGTTCCCCTTCCCACCCTACCAGCGTGTATCTCAGCAGTTACAGTTTCCATGGGAGAAGTGAAACTGAGCCCATAGGAAATTCCATGCAGGTATTTTTCTCCCCATGGATTTTTGTGGTATTTAAGCTCTTGTTTTAAAGGAGATGAAGGCAAAAAACAAGCCCAGTCTTTCTGTCTATGAAGAACGCTGCTTGAGTGCAGTCAGTACAAGACTGTTTTGTCATTCCACCCTGAATAAATACAATAATTCAAGTCTAGATGAGTTATGTTTGAGGGACATACATTGTAGGGGGCTGTCTCACCAGATGTTGGGAGAAGTAGGTGTGTTAAAATAGAAATAATTTGACAGGTAACATCAAGGCTTAGATTTCTCCACTTGTACATCCTTTACATTTAAGCCTGAAAAGCTCGAGATGCTGGGGTTGACATGGAATTAGGACATATAGGAGATGCTGAACTTCCTCTTCTCTTTATTAAAGCTGAGTGAAATCTTGAAATTTGGCCTGGATAAATTGCTGTCCTCTGAGGGGAGTACTATACAAGATGTGGAGCTAGAAAACATCCTTGGAGAGACAAAAGGAGGGAAGTGGGTAATGGATGTTGTGCTACCATGTGAAGAAGAGACTGAAGAGGACACAGAGAGTAAGTTAAGAATCTAAATGCTTGTGAAATTCATGACACTTGGATGCTGATAGAGAAGGCTTCCCAGGCCGAGGGGTCAGTAGACTTGTGATTAAGTGACTTGGATTCTGTTTGCAACCTATTATTTATGAGCTTTTATTGGTCTTTTGCTTTTTTGGTGTGTCCTTATTTGCCTATTTGTAAGGTAATGGTAACAATACTTGCCAGTTTTAGTGGCCTGGGGCTGAATTCCTTCATGTGCTACAAATATACTGAGACATCAGATGAAATTCAGGAGAAAAGGGGAATTATTCAAACTGCTTTCCCCACAGAGAACCATTAAGACAGATCTACAATTTTAGAGATGGAATAGTAACCAAGATATGACAGTAACTTAAGGAAAGGCTATGTAGCTTGTGGTTTGTATTTATCTCCAAACAAAACATTATTTACCATGAAAATCACTAGTGGAAATGACCTTAAAAATTCCATAATGTGAAATAGGAACTGCAGAGTCATGCTGTGTAAACATCTAGAACAAACCTGCCGTCTTCAGTACTCTGCGTTCTTGTCCAAATGTCACACCTTTGTGGTTAGTTTTTCATAGCCCCATACGATATGAGAATAAATTCTAAGGGTACATTCCCGCATCTAGTGGCATGGTGAGAAAGACCAAATTTCTGTTTTGAGTACACATTAGCAATTAAATAGGGATCTGTGACTGAAGCAGAAATATGACCCTGCAGGTTAGGTATTATCTGCCTCACAGCAGTTGCGGGCAACAAGTAATTATTTGCTGAGACTTAGCAAAGAGTGGTATTTTCAGTTGGTAACTGAAGGAGAAGCAGTGGTAGCACATTGTATAATAGTTATTGGGGAAAATGAGCAGTAACTCTGGGATACCAGAGTTCTGTGCTTTTTCATTTGGGAGCTCAAAAGAAAAAGTTAGCTATCTATTTAAAGAGTTGCCTTTAACTAGATATCAGAGCTAAATGAATTTGCTACTGGCAGAGATGGAGTGACAAAGAGAACACTAATGAAACCACAACTTAAGCCTTTTTTCCCCTATTAACTCCAATTAACTATTTTTTTTGCCAGTATAAATGACATAAATTAAGAGCTTTTGCCTGAGGAAGCAAATCTTGATTCTGTTGTTTCTACATGATGCTGACACTGGTCACAGAAAAAAATGATGAGAATGAACATCTTTTTCTGCTGAGTATAGAACAGTGTTACAATTAAGCCAAATTTCTTTTGATGTCATTGTACACCATAGCTGTTAGTGGCTTTCTTTTTACATTTTTAAATTATTTTTTAAAGATCACATGTATGTATATGAAGGCAAAGATTATTCAAAAGAACCCAGCAGAGAAGACAAAAAAGCATTTGACCAGCTTTTGGATCTTCAAAAAGCCTTGACTGAAGAGGCCAGTAAGGAAGGGAGAGCTCTCCGGAACAAAGCAAACGTAAGACAAAAGACGTGCCAAGGCACATGAGCCTCTCATTTGTGGAAAATGAGGCTGACAGTTTTCTCTCTTTGCCTACAGCTGCAGATGGCATGTTAAAAAGATTTAGATGTCAGTGTAGTGAAGTTGGCTCTTGAATCTGAGGGCTTGACAATTCAGGAATTCTGGTAACAGAGCAGAGATATGATGTGCGGGGCACTAATACAAACTTAGGCCACAAAACAGCATATTATGTGACAATTGGGATCTAGTGATTAAGTCCTGGGACAATTCAACAAATGGGAGAGGAGTCTATAAGTTGGGCACTAGACATGGCTTTTAAGATGAGCAATTTCTTTTCGTGATACTTCCTTTTTTCTCTAGGCACTTCTCACAGGCCTTCGTGAGCAGCCAAGCAGGAGGAAGCACTTGCTGAGCACAGAGGAGCTGGAGGCTAGGAGGAAGAAGCGCCAAGAAGCAGCAGCAAAGAGAGCAAAGCTCATGGAGGAAAAGAAGAAGGCAAAAGCAGAGGCAGAACACAAGAAAAAGTATGGTTTGTACTGCATCTATTGCTTGTAAGCTAACGTCTGTTAGACTGTACTCTTAAATGTGTGATTGACCAAAAGAAGTCATACTCTGTGTCCAGTCTAGCAGATGGGTCTGGGGGTGAGGGGAAGAGATTATGGCAAAATGGCTTCAGGTCACCCTCATGAGAGACTTAGCTTCACACATCAGGTTGTTTCTGCATGTGCACGCAAACTGCATCACTCAGGGATGTGAATGTGGAAAAATGGCTCAAGCCCCTAGCAAGAGTGCTTTTCCTCTGAATTCCCCTGCCTGACTTCACGTCTAATTTAATTGATAGAGATTGGCCTGAGCAAGAACCCCATATCTGAATGTACAGTGAGCTTTTGGGAGAAGCTTTCTGAAATGTCACAGTTGGCTTCTAGGTGTTGGTCTGGCATCTGTGACTCTAGCATGTATCTTAACTTTCTCCTCCTTGTTTTCTAGATGTTCTTCCTTTTTACCTTTTGCCCTTTGCTCACTTTTTCCATGCTTGCAATTGGCTTATCACACTGGCATGTGGCTCCTAATATCACAGGTAACAACTGTGATAAACTTGGTTCTGGTCCAAAAAAGGGGAAGGGGAGCAGAGGCGATGCAGATCTGAGTCTCGTGTTTCACTGCAATGTTTGTAACTAAGGTGCTTCCCCTCCCTCTCGTTTTCATCAAACATCATCTTCTCTTGTTTTGTTTCAGGATGGCTTGGTGGGAGGCAAATCATTACACATCTGTGTGCCTTCCTTCTGAGGAAAGTGACTCTGAGGAAGACTTTGAGAAGGATGAGGCTCGGCTGAATGTGGATTTAGATTACAAAGATGCAGACCTGAACTGTATCAAATATGTCATGGGAGATGTCACCTACCCGAAAGCAGAAGAGGAGGATGCCATCATTGTCCACTGCCTAGGTAGAATTTATGGCACCAGGAATGTGGGTGGGCAAGGTGGGGCAGGGGCTTGAATTGTCCCTACTAGCATAGTAGTTTCTCATTCCCATCCAGACTGAAATACTTTGCATTTGAGTCTTGACTTAATCTTGAGTAGTGCAGAGGCAATACAGACTCTACTCCACTATGTGTAACCCACATGAGTACTAACTAGCAAGGTGTACATGAGTCTTTTCATACTCTTTCTGGATTTATGGATGAGCCTCTTGAATGGTACCTGTATGGCTTGAAACTGTATATCTGTGGCAAAGTGATGACAGGACCTCCTGAGATGAGGGCCTTTTGTTCATCCCACGTAAGCTGTAGGGACTGAACTGAGATACTGAAAATCTTCTCCCTTACACAGTCAGCAGGAGAGAGACATTTCCAGAGGCTGAGGTCAGAGCTGCTTTCTCTGTCCTTGTGTCTCAACACTTAACAATACAGAGGCTCTAGGCTGGTCTCCTAATTTAAGGACCTCTGTTAAGATGCTAAAGCTGAAGAAGAGAAATTCAGGTTACAGAGTTCTTTCTGAATCAGTGTTGGAGCTGCTCTCTTATGAGGGCTATAGCAGAACATTATAATCTGCTTTGGTTTATGTTAAACTCAACACAGAAAGTCATGTTTGAAGTGGAAATGCCAAGTAAGAGCCTGCAAATAAACATCTAGTTGTCAGAAATCCAAAACACCAATCTGGAGACATACTAGGGGGATGCTGTATGCACCTATATGCATATGTGTGATGATGCTGACAGGTTGAGGATGCTCAGTGCCATGGTTAGTGTTTGTTTTAGCATGCTTTGTGAGGACTAAGAAGGAATTCTTCCCAGAGAGTTTTTCAGGGAACTGTGACAAGTTTGTTTTGTTCAAGGGCTGAGGTTATCCTCTAGGATGGCCCCTTTAGTACTGGTTGACTTCAGCTCATGTGTAATTCCTGTATCTGGTTTTGGTAATAATTTGTTGCATTTATACAGAGTAGGTCCCTGTCCTGCAAGGGTGGTCTTCAACGTCACTTTTTAAAACGAATCTGATTTGTCATTTCATTCTAGATGACTCTGGCCACTGGGGAAGGGGTGGTTTATTTACAGCTCTGGAGGCTCGTTCTTATCAGCCAAGGAAAATATATGAGATGGCAGGAAAGATGAAAGGTAAGAGATTAAAACTTTACCTTAGGCCAAGACACTTGAAAGAGTTTCAGTCACAGGGATGTTGCAGGAGTGAGGTGTCTGGGTACCTTGATATTCATGTTCTTTCCTCTTTTTCTAGATACATGCATTCCTAGCTCTGAAGGTAGTAATACAGCGAGTGCTCTGACTTGACTTGTTAGGAGTGTGAGTGCTCTGCATAGGGGTTGGTCATTCTAGTCTATGCTGCAAGTCATAGAAAAAGAAAAAAAAAAATAGCTTGGGCATTATTCACAGGATGTTTTTTGTTATATAAGACAGGGTCCTGCATCTTCTGTCAAAGTGATTTTAAGAAGTGTGAAAGCCACCTCAGGCAGTACTCATTTGAGCCTTTGGTTCCCTCTAAGCACTAATCTTCTCCTGAGCATGTAGTAACAGTTTTGAGCTACTCGTGAGAAATGCTCATCTTTGCATAACGTGGATCTAGTTGGGTTTTTTTTCTAATTTCCTGGGAGATGCTTTCATCTTGTTCTGGCATCCAGTGTCTCTCTTGCCATTTAACTGGGATGTGTGTGTCTGTCTTGGGGGGTGTAACATCTTGCTTCCCTGGACAAAGGGTCTGACTCCACTGAGACCATCGTGAGGAGATAAAGAAAGCCAAGGAGAATAATACAGAATGTGACAGTGAAGTCACTTCTGCATTGACTTGCTATTGACTCCTCAGGACTGATTTTTTTTTAAATTATTCTTCTTTTCTTGTTTCTGGACAGACCTGGAGTTAGGAGGAACCCTGTTATTTCCCATTGATGATAAGAAGTCCAGGAAAAAAGGACAAGACTTGGTGAGAATGAGAAGCTCCTTTTTGTGTAGCTCTGTCCACATGTTTTTGAAGCTGTGTGAAATGGGTCTTATGTCTTTTTCTCAATAGTAATGGCACTGAATATTGAACATGGCTAAGGTGCAGTTAAACATTAGAGAAAAGGAGATCCTTCTTTCATTCATTAGAGCTAATAAGTAGTAATGCAGTTTTCAAGCAACTATCACTGTCTCTCTTAGCACTGGATCTAGACTCCATTTCAAGCTTTTGTGTGTTTTCTCTTTAGTTGGCCTTGATTGTGGCTCAGCACCGGGATCGGTCCAACAACTTGTCTGGCATTAAGCTGTCTGCTTTGGAAAAGGGCCTGAAGAAAATTTATTTAGCAGCCAAGAAAAGGAATGGTATGTGTTTGTGCAGTGGAAGAGTGAATCTTTCTTTACATGTATGATTGCACCTAAAGATAATAATCAATTTCCACCTTTCCTGTACTGTTTTTTTCTGAAGTGAAGAGTGAGATATCCATGACAGATATGTTGTATCCCAACAAGAAGTCCTTGTCTAGATTGCTTTCCATATGTGTATGTTGTCCTAAAGAGTGTGCACTCTCTGTTCTTTCCTTCTCAGCAACAGTACATCTGCCACGTATTGGGTATGCAACAAAAGGTTTCAACTGGTACGGTACCGAGCGGCTCATCCGAAAATATTTGGCAACACGGGGCATCCCCACTCTTATGTATCCTTTTGGAGCATGTCTTATTTTGTTCACAGTCTAATATTGAAATGAACACCTAAGTAGCTTGGTGGATGCAAAGCAAGCAAGGAAGGCAAGGCACAGATGACACAGTCCAGCAAAAAACTTAGTTTCTCTGACTTGCCGTTATCCAGGTACTCATTCCCTAGTGAGGACTTACCATTTGAGGTGATAATGACAGATTAGGGTGATTCAGGATGCCTGTCAGAATTTGCTAGAACTAGGTGCTCGTCTTCATTTGACAGCCATCAACTTACCTGTCTGTGTACACCACATCTGTGGGGGAGATGACTGGAATTTCAGAATAAGGAAATGACTCATAAACCAGCAAAAGTGAGAATGTGAAAAAAAAACACACTACAATGTGTGCAAGCAAGTGGTATCCTGCTTCCCTGGAGCATGGTGCAGTTGGTGTGTGTTAGGGCAGGCTCTTAGAACAAAACAGCTCACTGCTATTGCCTTCCAGGAAAGGAAAGGGAGGTTTACAAGGAGGCTGTGTTTTGTCACCTCTCTAGGAAGACATACATTTGTTATACTGCCACTGTCAGCACTTCTGTGAAACTGAAAACCTGAAACAAAGACAATAGTATTAAGAGCATTCTGCCTCCTTCCTTGGTGACTTTCTTACTGATTGTGTTATCTGGCACTCCTTGACACTTGACAGCATTTCCTTGACATTTCCTATTAGATACTACTTCCCTAGGAATAAAGGCACTTCCTCTGCTTCATCAGCATATTCATCTTCAATGACAGTCTCAAAGCCATGAAGATGCAGTAATTTAATTGAGAAACATGTGCAAAAAGGATATTTTCAGCATCACACAGTCTGTATGGATCCATTTCAGAAACAAGGCTTACACAGTCATTAATCACCACTGCATCTCTCTGCCTTTATTGGCCAGAATGTTTACATATTGCCAGTGGCTCTTAGAGGAACGAGACTGCTTCCATTTTGACTTCAAAGAGTCTTTGGATAAAGATGTTGGCTGAATCTCAGATCTGTTTTGGAGATGGAAAATTAAGCTTTAACTGAGGGTCAATTGTTATCCCTTACATTAATTATTGCTGGGCTTGGAATATGTATTGTTTGGCCATATTTTCCGCCTCTTCAGATTTCATCCTTTTTCTCACTATACTTCTTTTCAATCAGGTTTTTAGTGGTTACCTGGGACTTTCTACATGCCCACATAGATGTGTCAGTGGAAAGAAAGCTGTCTGCATTAACAGCACACATGACAACCACACAGTATAACATTTATGCTGTTCCAGTTCCCCGGAAGTCTGACCTGCATTCATTCAAATATTTAGTCACATAATCACATGCTTAAAATCAAGCAAAATCCTGACCAGTATCCTGGGCAAAGGTGTGCAAGGCTGCCAGAATTTGAGACTGGCTTTATAAATTACACCTTTCCTTTTCCCACAACTGCTTTTCATTATGAAGTTCTTTGTTGGAGCTGCTGGGAAAAAAACAGTTCCTTACTCCTGTCCAAAAAGCTGTTTGAAAGGTTCCATGACCCTTTGATTCACTTTAAGGAAATCTTACTGCAGAGTTTTTTATGTTGGCTTTACTCTATTGCAACAGAACTTTCCTGGGTTTTTTGCATTGTTGGCACTGTTTGCTTGAGCATATTTTTGGGTTGTGTTTTTTTTTAGTACAACCAGGCAATAGTCGCTCTCCTACTAAGCGTTTTGAACAGGGAGACTCTGAGATGCCAAACTTAATTCAATTTAAAGTTCAGTTCCTAATAGGAAGTCACCCACGATTTCAGGCCTCATTCTGACATGGCTCATCACACCTGACTGGTGTGCTCCACACTTGAAGAAGCCTTCCTGGGTTGGATACTCTGCCAGAAACCCAAAAATGATTCATTATCTCCTTTGACCCTGCTAAAGCTTATACAAGCCAGTGCTGCATAGCACCTCTGTGGGTAAGACCTTTCTTGCAGCTGCCCTTTATGTATTTGGCAACGGGCTTGCAGGATCAGAGTCTGGCTGTGAAGACTTTCTGGGATGAAAGGTGGTGAGTAGATGTGCATTACCTTGTTTTCCCCCAGCCATGCGAACTGGCACTCTTCCAGCAGGCCGGCTGGTGGCACTGTTAATCAGCTGCAGCAGCAGATGTTGCTCTTTTGCCTCCTTTCAAAGAACAGGGCAGGGATCTTCGGCCTGGAAAAACGCTCCCTCTTTTCCGGAATTAAAACATCAGTCATGCCTTTCTCTTTGCCAGCTTGACTGAACGTGTAATTTCAGTCTGGAGACTCAAGGCTCTGATCCTCCACCTATTCTTTTCCTTTATATTTATTGCCCTTCTTTAAAAGGTTTCATTCCCAGGTGTTCCAGTGTGTGCAGTCTTGTTCCTCAGATTCACATACACCTCTGGCCAGATCCCAGCCAACCTACGAGTTCTTTGGCCACCACACAGTTACATGTGTACAGGATGTGTCTCATGGCTGAGTCTCCCAGAAGAGGTTGTAGTACTGCATCTACCACCACTATATCCATTGCCAGGTATTCCTGTTTGAGGTCTCATCCTTTCCTTTGTTTCTACAAGAAGGTGGGGCTTTGCCTCTGTCCTGTGCTCCCCCCCATCCTGAGTAGAGTTATAAAGGAGAGGAGGGCATGGCTACCTCTTTCTTAGTGTCCCTTTCCCTCTAAGATAAGGTCCACAGAGGGCTGTAAGGTTCCTGGCACAAAAAGAGGGGAAAGCTCATGGGTACACAGTAGATTCTAGCCACTCCAAGTCTGGGAAAAGGTGGTCTTCATTTCCTCTCTAGTCCTCTCGGCCTATACAGATGAAATCTACTTTATTTTTTCCCCTTTAAATTTGCTTAGGAAATGCTTCTGGAGTGTGGGAGTTTTGTAGTGTTTTTCTCTT
>NW_009953386.1:669808-673599 GCF_000747805.2 Chaetura pelagica | reverse complement strand
AAGCTCTTCCTCTGCCTGCTTTGAAATAGAGGTGGGATTTCAACTGAATCCTGAACTGGGTTTTGCAGAATCTCAGCCAAGTGAAGTTTTTCTAGTGTTTGCTGCCCACCCCTGTTTCTCTTTATTTGGGCAGAAATAGCATATTTTGGATAATTAATTCCATAAAAGGCTCAGTAGCTTTTATGCAAGTTGCTGTGCAAAATAAATGTCATGCTGTTTCTTCAGCTGTGCAGTACTACGCATTTTCCCTTTCTAAACAGCAACCACCCCAAAAGGGAAGGAAGGTATTCTTTTGCAGTCATGTCCCTCTGGCCTCTCTCTTCCTCTGAGCAAGATTTTCTGCAGCATAAGAGATGAAATGTGGCTCCTTGTGCATATCTGTCATTGCACACTGACTTAAACTTTAGATGTATGTTGCTGTGCTGCAGTGGCACAGAGCAAGATCTTGCACAGGTCGAACTGGCTTTACAAGCAGTTTCATTACATAGGGCCTGTGAAATGGCATCCTGTGAAAAACTTTCCTCTCCGCCCGTGCTGGAGGCTCCAGCTGATGCCATGGAAGAGTGGGAAGTAATTCAGAATGATGTTTATACTTGTGCTGGCTCAGCTCATGCTTATGTTTCTTACTTGACATGGCACTGCCTCTGGTTCTTGAAGCGTTCTGCAGACAAATTCTGTCTTTGGTGAGGAATCTGTATTACTTATAACTTAATGATCTTTTTATCCTACTCAGGAAACAGTAAAAAAATGGAGAAACAATCAGATTTTCTGGGTATGTGTAGATTTGTTATTTTGTTGCTGAATTTTGTCAAAGAGAAGAATTATTTTTATATGCTACTGTGTGTTGTGGGAGGTGGAGTCTGGATTTTGGGGGAAGAGGAAGACTGGTTTCCAAGGCAATGGAGAAAATCCACAGCCAATTCAACCTCGGTATCTTAACAAAAAATTGTATGTATGTGTCTCCAAATGAGGCAGAGTGTCACCTATAAAAATCATCAGTAGGAAAATATAAGGATAAATAGATTTATTTCAATATCTATTTATTAAATAGATTTATTTTTAAAGAGCTGAATCTCGTGGTCCTGGAGGAAAAAAGAAAGCAAACCTTTGAGCAAAGAGATCACTTAAAAGTGTAAAAAATCCATCTCTCTCTGGTTTTCATCAAAGTTACATTTTTCAGAGTGAAAAATACAAGTCTGAGAAATGCAGTAGCATCTGTTCATCTGTGTGTGTGTGTGTTAGACTCTGCTATAAAGCAGTGTCAGTCCATGTACCTGACCACTTCAGGATCCTTCCTAAAACATCCCCTGGCCACCATGCCAGCAGGAACTGGAAAAGATCAAAACAGAATAGAGCTCAACACTGAAGTTGTCTTGTATTGCAGGCAGCCAGAGCAGCCTCTGGACCAGAGACCATCTTTGTTTGACACAGACATACTGGAGTGAGTCCAGCATAGGACTACTCAAATGATTCAGGGACTGGAGCATCTGTCATGCCAGGAGAAGCTGGGAGAGCTGATGCTTTTATTTTTAGCCTTGAGAAATTTCAGAGAGGAGTCCATGTGTATAAATGTGTCTTGATATGTAAAGATACCCCATGAAAGGGAGTAAAAAAATGGAGGCAGACTCGTCTCAGTGTTATCCATTGAAAGGAAAAGGGGAACAGGCACAAACTGAAATACATGAAATGTGAGAAAAAACATTTTTGTGGGGGTGTTCAAACAGTGGAACAGGTGTAGAGGGACATTGTGGACTTTCTGTCCTTGCAGATGCTAGAAACCCACCATGGCACAGGTCTGAGCAACCTGCTCTAGTTGACCCTGTTCTGAGTGGGGAGACTGGACTGGAAGATCACCAGAAGTCCATTCCAACTAAAACCGTTCTTCCATGAATCTATAAAATCTGTTCTGGGTAACCTAGAAAAAGCTCTAACCTTACCTATTCAGTAGGTATTCATGAGCATAGCTCTTTACAAATTTCTGAACTGTGACCCTACCACATAAGTAGACTGACTCATGAAAAACATTTCCTCATGTCTCAGTGGTTTAAATAGATGACAGATAAGCATGGAACAGCATCTCAGCATCTGCCCCTGAGCCCCTTTTCGCTGTATTCCTCCTTTGCCATGTTCTTTGTTAACAGTTTGTCCTATTTGGGTGCGAGGGGGCCTCTCTGCTGGGTCTCACAGGTATCTACACCAGCTAGGTCTGGACAGGGCATAGGTGCTGGTCCTCTCTGAGGTTTGTGTACCTTTGTGTACATACCCAGCTTAGATCTCTTGGCAATCACCTTTCCGTGGGCTAGTAAGTCCTGCTGCACTAGACCCTGAAACTAGTATTTACTAAGCCTCTAAATCTTCTTGAGCAGCTGCTGGGGCAGCATAGAGAAGAAATGCAGATTTGGCAGAGGAGTTTCTCGGTTGCCTTCAAAGAAGTCCAGTTAAAGACCTTTGAAAAAGGTCCCCTTTCCCTTGTCTAAATTTTCCTGAGTTTTCTCAACCTTTCAGGCCTGGCAGCATCTCCCCTTACCCTCTTTCAGCACAGGTGAAACCTTGTTCCTCGCACCAGGTGTCTCCCCTGTGCCAGGTGAGTGTCCTGCATAAACTCCAGCCTGTTGCCTTTTGTCACATTCCCCCCCCACCTCTGCACAGGAAAGGAGCAAGCCCTGTGGGATAGCCAAGCCATGGGGAGCCACGCACAGGCTTTCAGCAGAGTGTCAGAGGCTTTCCAGGCCTGGAATGCAGCACAGTACTCAGGCTTTGGGCAGGTTTAGACACACATTGATGCATAATACAAGATGGAGCCTATCACTTGGTAATTGGCCTCTTTCCAGTCGGTCACAGTCTTGGGTAAGCACGTGCCCCATTCAAAACAGGCCTATCAGAGGGATATGGAAACATTTCTTTTAATTCCTGGTTAACTGTTCCGTTGTGAAATCATTCCACGTTGGAGGGAGGTGGAGTAGGAGGCAAGCACTGCAAATAAAACCATGGCAATGCTTTGGAAAAAGGGAATCCGGGGAAATTGGAGGGGAAAAAGAAAAGGTGCCATCTACAGAGGCCCCAGTAATGCAACACAGAAACTCTCTGACAGGAATCGCTTCAGTATCTTCTGCATTTGTAGACTGGATCACTCTCGAGTAGTTCAAAGCACAGGACTGGAATTTAGGAGATCTAGATTTTCTCCATGCATTCCCAGCTGCTGGTTCATACAAGTTTTAAGTATTTGTGAAGGGCAAGACAACCTGGAGGTGAAATTTAAAAGGAGCAACGTTTGAGTACAGGAAAAAGTGACTGGCGTGGCACGCAGAACTCTGCCCAGAGCAAGCGGCACCAGGAGTTTGTTGCCCGAGGCAAACCAGGCCCTTCCTGGGGGGCAGGAGCTCCTTCCTCAGGGCGGGCACCTTGTGACCAGGGACCCTGCGCGCTGCGGGTGGGGGAACAGAGCAAGCAGTCCTGAAGTCTTGAGCATTAACAGTGCCTAGCAGTATGTTTGGGCTTGGAGAAAACCCAGGAACGCGTTTGGATGGGAGAGCTTGAAGGGACTGGTCTTTTTGCTGGAGGTGAGCGTGACGGGGTGTGAGACGTGACGGGCGGAGGGCGAGGCGGGTGCGGGAGAGCTCCGGGGCTGGAAGGGCTCAGCTCGGCGGGGCTGTGCGGCTCAGGGGCTGGGCGCCCGGCAGCGGGAAGGGGGGAGATGGGAACGTCTCGGAAACGGCGTCAGCAGAGGAGACAGGAGAGCGCCTGAGAGCGGAGATTCCCCGCAGGCAGAGCAGGCACGGCCCGGGAAGGGG
>NW_009953386.1:645738-668998 GCF_000747805.2 Chaetura pelagica | reverse complement strand
CGGGGCAGCAGGAAGGCAGGGAGGGAGGCAGGGAGGGCACAGCCCTGCCCGGGCTGTGGGCGCTGAGGGGCTGCCCCAAGGCACGGGCGCGCAGGACCCAGCGGAGGGAGTTAGGGCGTGAGGGAGTTCCCGTGGCTGGGGGTAAATGAGAGGAGAGCGGCGTCCGGGCAGTGCCGGCCTGGGATGGATCCGCACCTGGGTGCTGCTGGGCGCGCCCAACAGAGGGCAAAGCTGTGGCATGAGCTGCTCGGTTCCAGGCTCGGCAGGCTCTGGAACGGGGCTGCTTCCTCACTTAGGAGGCCGTCAAGGTTTGTAAAGCTTAACGCTCCCGTGTCAAGGGCTGAGCTGTTTGCGGGAGCGCGGGTCTCAGGGCTGCCGGCCCGGGGAGGTGGGCTGGGGGGATCTGTGGCAGGAGCAGTGCGGTTCTTTGGCCCTGGGTTTGTTGAGAACGACTCGCTCGCAGGATTTTTGCAGCTATGAAGAGTTAAGCAATTGAGTCATACTTGCTGGAAGAGAAAATGAGGATGTTTCCAGGTGTCTTCTGTGATATCACTGACTGTGGGCCCGTCACTGGGGCATCCTGACTTTGAGAAGACTTGTGGAGAACAGAGCTTCAGCAGTGCCTTGCTATCTTTGACGGGCTTTGTTTTGACCATGCTTGGCTCTTTCCTCTCCACTGGGGTTTGTCTGTGTAGCTGGCCACAACTCTGGGAGCAGTGTTGGCTGTGTGATCATTTCACTTGTGAGCTTTGAAAAATAAACACTGAATAGAGCCTTAGAGAAAACCTCCCTGAAGAATACTTCCCATGAGCTGAAGTTTTGGAAGGATTCCAGCCTGTGTCAGAACCACTGAGGCAAGTAGGTAACCACCCATGGTCATTGACCAGCAGCTCCCTGTGGCTGCTGCTGGCCTCTTGGTTTTGGTTAGTAGCAGTAGTGTTCTTGGTGGCCCTTATTTTACAGATATGTGCACCCAGGGAGGGGCTTACTGTCACTGGGACACCAGGGTGCTGTAGTAGGAAAATGCTACTTCTGCAGTTGTCCTAGCAAAGCAGTATGTTGTGTTGTTGTGGTAGCCTGCCTTCCTTCCAGCCCCACCTCTGACAAACAAAGTGAGGAATGGTATCAGAAATGTGGCTTTGCTGCTATAGGGTGTGCTGTGCTGTACAGGGACCTGAGTTGAGAGCTCTGATGTCCAGTTCTGCTGGTGGGAAACAGTAATTGTAAAAGATACAAGCAGTGTTATGCTCCTCCATGTTTGGTACTGTCACTGGGGAATTCGGCAGCAGGAGAAAACGAACACTTGTTAAAACTATCTTAGGACTTCTTTTAATTTGTCATTAACCTTTGCTTCAGAATTCTCTGATTTGGGTCAAATTAATAAAAAACAAAACCAGTGGTTACGTCCTCAGGAGTCGACACTTTTGCCCTTTTTTCTTGAAAGAGCAGAATGGCATTGGCTTTGTACAGGGTTGAGCAGGAGGAGGGAGAGAAAGGGAGACTTCCTACTATGTTGTGACTGGGGATTTGATCAGTCTGTAGACTTCTTCTTTTTAAATTCAAATAGAAAATGCAAGAAGACACACAGTATCCTGAAGGAGGGGGTGCACTTTCAGTAGAGAAGCCTTTTGTCATTTATAGCCTTTAATGCTATGTCAATATCTATGTGCTACGGCTAAAAGTAGCTTTGAAAATAAGGTACAGGTAGTGCCTGCTTGGATAGGCAGAGTCTGAAGGATCTTGGCACAGGAGTATTTCCCCAGTTTGTTTCAGTAAGACTGTAGGGCTTTAAATGTCAGTATGGAAACCTGCATTTCTAGACACAGTCCCGGGTGCTCTAGTATCATGAGGGTGAGGCCACAATACCTTCTGTCATGTTGCATGGCTCTGGGCTTAAGGGGAGCACTTGCAGGTCTAACAAGCAGGAGATGTGAGCGAGGAAGAGCAGGTTTCTGCCAGGCTGGCAGCTGTGGTGTCATTTGCATGATAAACTTGAGTGCAGGTTGTGCTTCGCAAGCTTGGGCAACGCAACGTGGTTCTTGGAGTGGGCAAAGGACTTCCTCCAGGGAGGTTCTTCACTGATGGGTCCCACACAGAATTTCCTAACTCCTAGCTGAGTAGCGGGGAGGCAAGAGGCTGGGGCTTACCACTTGGACACACCACTTGCTTGGGTCGTGGTTGTAGCCAGGCATTTCTGTTGTCACTTGAAACAGCCTCACTGTGTTTTCAGACCTGTGTTGATGCATGTTCTGATTAAACATGCAGGTGGGTTGCTTCAATAAACCCAGTTGACTTTTCTTTTTGAAATATCCATGTCATGGACTAATGTTTTTCAGCCTAGGGGCTGGAAATTCCCAAGAGTCTATGAGATCTTCCTAAGAAGCCTTCAAGAAGCAAAAGAAAAGAGAACCTTTTGCTAGAGGGCTTGAATTAGCTGACTGCTAAACATTTTTTTTTAGGATTGCAAATCAAGAGCCACTGCTATAGAGCAAAAGCCCTGGTTTATATATCTATATATATTTTCAAGGACAAAATTAACCTCATTTAACGGTACGCAAAAACTTAATAGCTTTTGGAAGAGCCTTGTTTCCCAAAGCTCATTGGCCATTAAAACTGGAAGCCTTGGCTCTGTGAGTCGATCAGCATGGGTGAACTCCTGTGCTTACAGATCAAATTGCTGGATCAGGGCCCCCTCAGGAAATTCTAAAGCAAAAGGTTCCTGTGGCATTGCTCATCGGTCTTACTATATACACAGTTGAACACGGCAAATTACGTAACTCCTCGTTTTTCTGAAATGAATAATGGGAATATGCTGCAGCCGAGTTACTGCCAGAGTGGGAAGGCTCCCTCACTGCTGAGCCACCCTTTAATTATTTTACTCTTGAAGCCTAATGCTGTCCCATTGCTGAGCTCTTTGAGTGTTCTACATGTCTTAATTTGTAAAGCTCTTCGTTTGGCTAAACAAAGGTTAAAAAAGGTCTCTGGGCTTGCTGGCTCGTGGGCATCTGTTACCCTGTAGAGCTGGGGCTGCTGGACAAGTGAGGCCAGCAGTGTATGGAGCTGAGTCTGTGCACATCCTCACCATGGACACTTGTGGCTGCTGCTGCTCCAGATGGCACTTCCATATATATATATATATATATATATATATATATGACTTCATGAACCTGACTGTTAAATTGACTCTAATCAATTGCAAGCTTTAAACTGGCTGCAATTGAAACTCTACAGACAAGGGTTTCAAAGATGAGCAGCTCTGGAGTTATTTGCCTCTGCTTCACAGGGGGAAATCCATTGGGGAAGACACGGGATGTAAAAGAGCGCTCTTGTTTGCATTTGCCCTCTTTGATTTAAAGATGTAACTTGCTCTTTTAAATTTCCTTTGGGCTGGGAGCCAAGTTGTGCTCCCTTGAAGATGATCACAAAGCGAACTTCATTGGAAATGGGACTGGGCTCCCAGCATGGAAAATAACGATTCAAAAGAACTCTTTTTAGAGATTTATGAGTGTCTGAAAAGAGGGAGTTACAATGAGTTATGTAGCTGCGTAGAAACTGCAATTACAGTGATCTCTGCGGTACTCAGGGGTAACTACACGTCTGCTCTGTTGTGCAGGATGCAGCCATTATTCTTGCTAAAATAGGATCCCAAAATTTCCTCGCAGGCATCCTTAGCGTTGTTTTCTGTCTAGTTCTTGGCGTCCTTCTGTCATCAGTGAGTAAGGAAAGGTGAAGCGAGAGTGCTGGCCTCACTGGGAGCCAAGTGCTGGGTGTGCAGTGACACAGTGGTCCTGGTTGGAGTGGAGGAGGCATTCCCGTCTCCCCTCGAGCTGTTCGCTCGCCCTGCTCTTCACCCTGGTGTTGGGCTTGTTGTTTGGGGCTCGCTGTGAACTAGGTCACGGAGAGGATCCAACACAAAAGCCTGGTGAGGGGGAGAAGGGATTTTTCGTTGTTGTTGTTTTGTTTTCCAGCAGTGCTGTTTGCTCGCTGAGAGCGGTGTTGACACAACTGAGAGTGGTGAACCATGGTGTGGAGGTGGAAGCTTCTTACACCAGCTTTCTTGTCAGTGTTGAAATACAGTGCAACTGTACCCTCGGGCTGAAGGAGCTTTCTTTCATGCAGGGCCAGAAGCTCTGCAAACAGACCAGGCCTTCAGTAACATCCTGCAAGATGTAATGATCTTTTGTGAAGCCATTTAAATTGGCTAAATTGGGGTCTCAATTCACACTTGTTTGTGGAGGGATGAGGCCCCAGATGACGGGGCTGCTTCTTTGAACAGCACAGTTGTCCTGTCCTGGAGGGGCAGGGTAAGAATCATTGTTAATGGTGATGTAGGGATGGAAGTGTTTAAAGACTGTGCTTAGTTTGGGTATGATTATGCTATGTCCTACATATGTATGTGTGCTCCAGGTGTGCTCTAGATGGCACTTCCAAATATATGGAATGCTACTTGTCTTCCCTGGCTTTGCTCAGGCTCTAGTGGTGGGCTCTGCTGGGGTGGTGGCTCATCCAGAGTTGGCATGTGTCTATCCCACTGAAAAACTTCCAATCTCAAGACATGTTATTTGTCTTTTTGTCCTCTCTCTACCTCTTCCACAGCAGTTTCAGATGCTTTTCTGGGGTAATGCTGATTCCCTTCCTGCTGTGAAATAGAACAGTAGGTAGGTAACTTACTTGGCTTGGCTATGAGGAGTGTTTGTTTGGACTGTGCTCCTCCCTCCTTAGTTTCTTCATATCATCCTTCTCAGACTGGGAGTGGTGTCTAGGTGTTGGCCAGGCTGTCCTTTGCTGGCCAAATCTAGGAAGCCTTGGTGAAGATCAGCCATAGTTGGGCACCACGCAAAGCTGGTGGTCTTTCTGCTTTTTTCAGCTGAAGTTGAACAGATATATTTTATATATTTTATTCCCAGAAGCCCTATAGCTGCCATGGCAGGAAGACCTCTGTAGCTACCAGTGTATCCTGCAACTAGGGCCAGGATTGGGTGCAGAGTCCCCGGGTTCATTGTATTGCTTTTGATAACAATCCAGGAGGCTTAACAGTTTTGGGGGCCTTCATGTTGACTTTTCACAGAGCTGTGTCAAAACCAAACCACACAGAAAAGGAAAGTTGGCATGATCCAGCCTGCCCTGACATTCTTGTGTTAGTCTTCCCATGAGTCTGCTTTCTTTGCCTGGTGCCCAGCACTGCCTTGCTTTACACATTGTCACACAGGCACAGCTCTCTAGGCAGTCTGTGCATTTCTACAGCAGCCTCTACCTGTTGATATGTTCTCTGATGTCTCCAGAGAAGTGTGATTCTGTGCTGCTGGGAGTGAGAGGGGTCAGAAGTGGAGCACTGTTCCCAGTCTCTGCCCCAGCTCTGATTCTTCTTTCTGGAAGCTGGGGGGAAACTCTGTTACATGGTTAGAGGAGAAGGCTGAGTTGATGCTTTTCTAGAAGCCTAGGAAAAATGCGTAACTTTTACTGCTGTATTCTAGCAGCTGTCCTTGCTTTTCCAGTTCCTGTAACATGGTTGTATGTATTTGTGAAGACAGTGGTTGTTCTTAAAGGGACACCAGTAACACCACAAACAGCGAGTGGTTTAAGCCTGTAATACTTGCAGCCACCTTTTGTACGGCTGAGTGTGTTCCTGGTTTGTAAGGCTCTGGGAGGCCATCTCCTCTATTGGTATCATAGCACTTTTGGAAGGTAGGGCAGTGGTGGCCTCATCCCTATTTATTGGAGGAGAACAGACACAGAGGAAGGATTTTTCCAACGTTGCTTAGCAGGACAGTGGTAAAAATTTGGTTTAATGGGTCCAAGCCAAGTGCTGGGGCCAGGAGCTACAGGCTGTGTGCAAGCCTAGGGAGTTAACAAGTGTTAAAATCATGTGTCCTAGGCTCAGGGATTTTTATTCCTCCTACAGTAATACCGTTTTCCAAACTGTGCTGTACTTTGGCTTTAAATACAGGAAGATATAATAAATACATCCTCCTTCCTCCCCTCCCAAAACCAGTCCTTTTGTTCCCATCCTTATTTGTCCCCCCTAGATTCTGGGCTGGCTTTTAGAAGCCTTCTTGAGGCATAATATACACTTAGAACTTCAGAATTCCTCTACACAAAAGGTACCCCCTTGCCTACTCCTTTCCAAGAGCCCTGGCAAGCCCAAGTGTTGTGCAAATACCTGCAGCTCCCAGTGCAGTGGAAATGCTTCCTGAACGTCATTGAAGATTGCAGCGCCAACCAAGGAACCCCATGGGGAAGAGGCTTCATTTTTTGGCATGGCTTGTGTGTGGTAGAGCTCTCTGCTAGCTTATGAGCTTTTCTGGAGGTCTTAGTGGAGAAATCTTATGGCTAGAAAGAAAAGCTGGCCAAGCAAAAAGCCCAATTTCTGTTGTTGTCCCTCTGCGTTTGGGGATGGAGAGGGTGGAAAGCAGTGGTTTATTGCTAACAGCTTTGAATACTGCTGTGAGCAGAAAATCATGGAGGGATCTAATTTAATTTTAAAGCAGTCTTTTGTCTGCTCTGAAAGTACAGTATGGCTGTAGCTCCTGTTCCACTGATGTTGGCTGGAGGCAGCAGTCATCTGGGCAGGAGGCATGTGAGAGTCTACTTTGCGCCAAATGTTGGGCTGTGCCAAGCTACCTCCATCCATAACTACAACCTTTCTGCCTGTACCTTTTAGGCATTTGCATAATTTCCCCAAGCAAGTGGCTGACTCCCCTCCTTTCCATTTCTGTTCTCACCTATCACCAGACGTAGGTTTAGAAAGCAGGTTGGTGTCCACCCTTCTTCCCCACCAAGTGCAGGTTTCTTGATGTGACTGTTTGGGATTGTTCTCATGTTGCCCTGCTTCTGTTCCAAAAAAACATGACTCCCTTCTGCCCTTTGCAGATGAGACTTCAGCTGCTGTTCCAAATGGAAGTACGTTGTAACAAGTGTTGGCCCATATAAACTAGGTGCTATCTCTAATCCACTCCCCCTGGTGTTATTAATAAGTATGTGTGTATATATAGATATAATGTTTAATAACATTCAATTCTTCAAGGCCCCAATTAGCTTCTGGAGGCAGAGGTTACACGGAAAGAGAAGTGTTCTTAGTGCCATTGATTGAATAGTAACTAATGCCTGTAAAATGCACACCCCTTGCAGTTGTGAAAGCAAAGCAGGTTCAGACACAGTGGTCTGATCCTCTCCTGCGTTTCTCGTAGGAAAGTCACCCTCACCCCCCCACCCCTTCCCTCTACATAGAGAGGCTATAATACTGTTGTTGTGAATCTGGGGGTATTTGAGCTGTACATTATACAGGTGAAGAGATGGGGGCGTGGAAGTCAAGCCCAGTAATTTTTTGGGGGGGAGGTGGGATGAATTTTGCTGTATCTAGGTTGCTGAGCCTTCTCCAAGTCTCTCTCCTACAGGTGACTTACGCTGTTTCTTCTGGATTTTTAGATGAATGGGCTAGACTTGGCAAAACAGTGTTACCGGCTTACTTCAAGCTCTACAGATGCACATATTTCTCTAGACTAGGAAGAGAGGTCAGCCAGGATGAGCTTGCAAATTGGGCACAGTATGATGAGTAGTGACATGTGGCCAGGGTGAGGGAATTGCTGCCGTAGGAATGCTGTTGTGCTTTGCATAGAGGGCACTTCCATGCCCATTGTGTCTTTTCCTTAGGTCGATTGTGAGGAGCTGAGCACCTTCCCTCCCCTCTGATTGGATTCCTTGTAAATGAAGCTCACTCACTTCCTGAGGACCAGACCTCACTGATGACTAGGAAGCAAAGAGTACCCAGAAAAGCACTTTTACCACGGACTCCACCTCAGGAGCACCAGGAACTTGTCTTCTGAGTAAAAGCTGTGCCCCTTCCGTGGAAACCTGATGTCTACTGCAATGGATACAGAATCAACATACTCGGGATACTCCCACTACTCAGGTCACTCCAAAAAAGCCCACAGACAAGGGTAAGGAAGTGTTTATTTTTCATCACTTGCTGCTCTAAGCTAGAACATGTCCCATGAAAAAAAAAAAAAAAGTTAGCCAGGATGAAATCAGTGAGGCCACAGTTCTGGAGGAGATAAATATGGGGAATCTTCATGAGGAGAATGGCAGCAGTAATGCTGCTAATTTAATGGTATTCAACCTATTGGGTGCACACTGAGGCCAGAAAGATTAAAAAAAAAATGCCTGCAGAAAGAGAAGATCATTTAACTCTGCTTTTAAAACGTGAGGAATTGTAGAGTCTGTGGAGAGGTGATGTCAGACTTCCTAAACTGATAATTGCCAATTGTTTTCCTTTCTGATATCAGAAATAAATGTTATTGTGTAACAATATAATTACCTATCTCTCTGCACAGTCCTTCTTGGTACTCTGTTGCTGGTGTGTTGGCTTTTTTAAATACAATTTGAGTGGTACTTGACTCCAGTTGGATTAGAAGTCAGGCTTTTCTGAACTTGAATAGCAAGTCCTCTCTGTGGTAGTTCAGCAGCCTCAAAAACCGTGTAAAAACTTCTGATGACTTGGAAATCCTATCCTTTTTTTTCCTCCATTGTCATTAGTTTTACAAGCAAAATGTGTGCCACTTACAGTCTTTGCAGCTTAAAACTGACCTGGTCCAAAATAACTTAAGAGTTTCAGAAGCAATTATCCTGTGTAGTTGGAAAAGGAATTCTTCCATGGAATGAAATCTTTTTGCTCACAGTTGAGTTACTGAGTAAATAATCTCGTTTGCCTTTCCTCCTTTAACACCCCCACCTCTCAATATGGATTGCCCTTTGGAGCTTAGAATGCCATGTGGAAAGATGCCTTCAGAGTTCCCAAAACAACATACAAAATCCTAGAGCCTCTTATTGTGAACAGGAAAAAGTCTCATTTCATGAATCCTTTGGGCTTTGGTAGTTCTGAGAAATGCAGTGTGGAGAGGAGAACTGGGATACTGGATGTTCCTGAGCTTTAAGCTGGTCCCTGAGCACAGTGAGGGTCTCTGGTGCAAAGGCTGCTTCCTGTCCAGGTAGGAAAGGGGAGGAAAATATTGTTGTGTTAATTGGTGGGGCTTAAGTGATCTTGAGACATTCTCAGATGAGAGACCATGAGGTCTGCAAGGGTACTCTGGAAGTAAGAACTACCATGGTACCATTGATGCTTTTGCTGCTACCTTTCTAAGAGGTTAACAGGGAATTCTTAAGGGAATTCTTAATTCCATGTAAGACACCTCATTCCAGCTGGAGATCTGTGCAGACCAGTTAATCCCAAATGAAGTTACCAGTTTTGGGGATTGTGTGAGCCTCCCTGTCAAGTGCAGCACCGGCAGGAGCTGTTTTAAGAGAAGATGAGGTGGTGGGGCTGTACCTCTGCCCCATTTGCTCCCTTTTCCAGTCACTGAGCAGGCAGACCACCACAGCCACCAGGCTGTAGGCAGCTCTGGGCAAGGTCCCTTTCAACCTCTTCCAAAGCTTGTTTTGTCACAGATGATGCCGATGTTGATGGAGAGATGGGCAAGCATGACTGTGACCCTCTCGCTTAGAGTGCCTGCGGCAGGCAGGTTCCAGGCCCTGCTCCAGAAACTCTGGTAACGTTGTTCTCCTCTTGCTCCCTGGTTTGGCCAAGGAGTCGGGACAGGCACAAATCGCCGCGCAGCAAAGACGGCAGCCGGTCCGAGAAGTCCGTCACCATCCAGACGCCTCCCGCGGAGCCGCTGCTGGGGAACGATGCCTCTCGGGCAGAGGAGGGACAGGTGAGGAGGGAGAAGAAGCCACTGTGGGGTGTGGTTTCTGGAACAGAACATATTACTGAAATGAGTGGGGGGGAAAAAAAGCATTGTTTGCATACTGGTAGTAAAGAATCCTGAACTATGGGTGCCCTTTATTTGTGCATAAAGCCCAGGTCTCGATCAGTTTTGTCTCTTTCTGAGGGCAGTATTTTTGACAGCACCAGTGCTGATGTGACTTCTCCTGGGGCACTAATTTGCCTCTGTCTCTGGAGCGTCATCTGCCAAGCTCTACAGCAACATCTGTTTCCATCATCTCACTGTTCATTATTCCAGTCAGCCCTTGCACCTGCACGTGCACTGTTGTTTTTAAGCAGGATTTGCTCTAGGTAATTGTGTAGAGCACATTAGGACCAGGATCCCAGTAGGGAAAGGAGACAAGAAATACAAAACTAATGTGAAATAGCTGAGGAGGTGGGTAAACTCCGTGCATGTTCTGTGATTCTGTGAAGGCTAGTATATTAACATTGGGTTAGATAAGAAATTTAATCAGACTGGATTTAGATTGCACCTAGGATGGATCCAGTACCCTCTCTGCTCCAGCAGTTGATGTGGAGCTGCATATTCATTTTCCAAGAATGGCTGCTGCTGCAAGACATAAATTGCAAAATGTTTCAGTGGCTGTTGGGCTGGATTTGGGATGTGTTTTTCCTTCACTGTGGAGCTCAACCTCTGCCCTTTAAAAAAAAATAAATAAACAAGATGCCCAATTTCCACCCAAATTGTGTATGGTACCACTTGTAACAGTTTCATGTAGCTACAGTTGGGCTCATTTAATGGACTGCCATTTGGTATCTTGTAATCAGATGCTTGTTTTCATGAGTCCCAGCAATTACTTCAAATAGATCTAAAGGTGCTGGTGAATTTTTAAGCTCTTGTTTTCATGCAGACCTCCTCTATGTAAGTTAAAGCCAAAGCAGAATCAGTTGATGCATGAGCAAGACTTTTCTCCTAGGTTTCCTCCTGGGTTGGGTCCAACAGCTTTGTACCACTAGAGATTTAGACTCGTATTTCCATGTAACTGCACTTACTTTTTTGCTTATGCCACTAAGTGGGAAGAGCTATTATAGGGAGTAGACTGAGACTAGGGTTGCCTCTTGTCTTCTGGGCTGTAGTCTTGAGCTGCTGTGGTGTTTCTGTCCCTTCTCTCTTCTGCACAGTTTCTCAGTTCATCAAAAGGAGAAAACTAACTCAAGTATTTAATGCATGAACATAACATAGTTGAAATGCTTAGATTGCTTTACTGGAAATGCTGGCAAAGAGGGAAATGTGGTAAGATTAAGCTGCCTTTCAGGACATAGTACAATGCGTGTATCTTTTTCTGGGGCTTCTGTTTTGGTGAGAAGTGACTCAAAACCCCCTCATTAATTCAAGATGCTGACTGTGGTTGGTCTGTCTCAAAACCCTACTGCTCTAGGCATGGGAGGTATTCATGTCTTGGAGTGCATCAGAAGTTAAATCCCTAGAGTTGTTCAAAGTAATTGTGCTGCCTCTGTCTACTCCTTTCCCAAAGATTCTTGAAGCCTCTTTCCTCTGTTTCTTTAAACCAAAATGCTTTAATCAGCATGTGTAGCCACAGAAGTCTGGGGGAAGGTGTAAATCCTATTAGTGACACAGGCTGCAGAAAGATGCACTCGGAGTGTAGGAGGAAGAGCAGAACATGCATCTGAATGAATGCTGCAGCTACAAAGGTGTCAGGTGCCAAGCAACAAAGCACATGCATTGCTTCTGCGTGGTGTGTATTTGTGGGAAGCATCAGGTGTCTTCATATGCATGAGTCACTCCAACAGCAGCTGCAAGTCAAATCCATACATGTCCATGTAGCTCGGGCCATGCCAGCACCAGGAAGGAGCAACTGGAGATGTCATGGGGTGGAAGAACTAGGTTGCAGAAGTCCTCTGGTATTAGCTAGGGAAGAAATGAGACTTTTAGAAAACACGTTGTAATCTGAAGCTTGACTATATGGCAGCTGTATTTCAGGTAAGCTTCTTTGTGACTGCATGGCTTCTGACAATATTCTGAACTCTTAATACCAGAGCTACTTGGTAGTATTGTCTAAATTTAAAGCCACATAGCTGAAAATATCCTCTTTGACTACCTGTGATTTGTTAGTTTAACTAAACTCTTATTAGAATATGTCAGCTATTGAGGGCAGTGCCACTGTAGAGGAGAACAAAAGAAAACAAAGTGGAGGAACTTACTGGAAGTGCGGTTGCTTCTGTAATGGTTGGAAAACTAATGTGTGAACATGTTTTTTGGTTGTGTAACAACAACAACTGGCTTGAAACACTGAAATGAAAGTTTCCCTTCCAGGTGCTTCTGTGGTGCACTTGCACCACAGAATTTGTGGGCTGGAAGAATGCTAGTCCTTGCTGTGCACATGGGAACTGATGATCATTGCAGTTTCCAAGAGTTATGTGGTATTACTCTTTAAGTGGAACCTCTTGGGTACAGTGAGTGGCACAGCAAGTTTAGCTACCCGCTCTACAGTTACAGGTTTTCTAACACCTAATGTTTGTAGTCACTGGCTTAGACAAGTTGCTGTTGTTTCCAAACGTTTGTTAATTTTCAAGGTTGATTATTCAATGTATTGAAAATGTTGCTTTTGCTGTATTTTTTTTTTTTTTGGGGGGGGATGGGTGGGGGGCATGACAACTTAAATCTGTTGCAGCTGTCTTTTTCCAGGCAAGAAAAACAGAAGACCTGGAAGGAATAACCCAGTTGTCTCAATTTTTGTATCTTCCTCCCTCAGGATGACAACTGGGGTGAGACCACAACAGCAATCACAGGCACCTCAGAGCACAGCATTTCCCAGGAGGACATTGCCCGGATCAGTAAGGATCTGGAGGACAGTGTTGGGTTGGACTGCAAACGTTACCTGGGCTTAACAGTGGCAGCTGTTCTCGGACTCCTTGTCTTCCTTACCCCCATCGCCTTCATTCTGTTACCCCAGATCCTGTGGCGGGATGATCTGGAGCCATGTGGTACTGTCTGTGAGGGACTGTTCATCTCTGTGGCATTTAAACTCCTCATTCTTCTGATCGGGACCTGGGCTCTGTTTTTCCGCCAGCCCAAGGCAGATATACCACGGGTGTTTGTGTTCCGGGCCCTTCTGTTGGTCCTCATCTTCCTGTTTGTGTTTTCCTACTGGCTCTTCTACGGCGTTCGCATCTTGGACTCGAAGGACACCGACTACCAGGGGATAGTGCAGTACGCCGTGTCCCTGGTGGATGCTCTGCTCTTCATCCACTACCTGGCCATCGTGCTGCTGGAGCTGCGGCAGCTGCAGCCCATGTTCACCGTCAAGGTGGTTCGGTCAACGGATGGAGAGGCGCGATACTACAGCTTGGGGCACTTGAGGTAGGTGCCAGCTCTTGCATCCAACCGTGTGGGTCACAGAACCTTAGAGGTTGGAAGGGACCTCAAAAAGGTCTTCTGGATAAAAGTGGCTGTGCTCTAGCACACAGCATCAGCTGCTTTTGTACTTGTGGGATCACTGGTTTCTGAATCTTCGCCCAGGGGGGTCCTTGAAGTCTCTCCAAAAACTTCCCCTCTGCAAGTGTGGGAGGGTTTGTCCCTGCTTCAAAGGAGTCCTGTGCATTTCTGTAAGTGAAAAGAGCTGATGACACAACTTTATGCTGGTCACTGGGCGAAGACTGATGAGATCTTTGTTTAAGATCATAGAATCACAGAATTGCTTTGGTTGGAAAAGACCTTTAAGACCATCAAGTCCAACCATGATGCTAGCACACTGCTGAGCCCATCACTGAACTGTGTCCCTAAGCACTCTGTCTGCATTTCTTTTAAATACCTCCAGGGATGATCACCATTCCCCTGGGCAGCCTGTTCCAGTGCCTGACAACACTTTCAGTGAATAAATTTTTCCTGACATGAAATCTAAATGTCCCCTGGTGCAACTTGAGGCCATTTCATTTTATTCCATCACTTGTCACCTGGAAGAAGAGACTGACACCCACCTCACTACAACCTCCTAGTTGTAGAGAGTGATAAGGTCTCCCTGCCAGCCTTCTTTTCTCCAGATTAAGCATCCCCACTTCCCTCAGGCACTCCTCCTGGAGATCCTTCTCTGGGCTTCTTCCTCTGTCTCCTTACTGGAGGGAAGAGGAGTGGCATCCTACTGTAGCTGGGGCTGGCTTGTGCTCTTTGGCTGTACCAGCAAGATCAGGTGTGCCATTTTGAGAGCAAGCCCTTCAGGCCATGCAGAGCATCACTCCTCTGAGCCTCCTGACAGCAGACCAGTCCTTGTGGCAGGGGCTTCAGGAAGAAACAAGTGTCCTTGTGTGAGAATGCATTCAGCAACCTAATGTACTGTTAAAATGTCCATTTATCCTCACTGCCCTATGCAGCCAAGAGTCCTTCAAAGAAGCTGAATAAACATCCCTCGGGTCAGATCGAGCACTGTAATTTGCATCCTGTGTGTGCCTTTTGCAGTAGTTGAAATGCTTGTGTTTGGGTGTCTCTGGTCTGAAGCCTGTTACTGTGAGAGGCTGGGGCTTCCCTGAAGGGCTTGGTAATACAGCTTGGTAATACATGGGCTGCTTCCAATGACTGGAGACTCTTTTCTTGTTTCTAAGATCATCAGTTTTTTGCAGTCTTGTGTTGGCTTGAGGGAAATTGCATTTAGTCCTGCTGAAACAGTTGCTTTGATACAGCCAAAATCTCCCAGCAGTTCAGGCATTTGGGAATAACGTATTTAATGAGTGCTGAGGCATGTGTAGGTGCTTTTGGCAGTGCTATGCTGCTTCTGGTTTGGTTCTGTAGCATGATGCTCTTTTTGTCATAAGTATGGATCAGTTTGATGGGTCAGATGTATGTGGGAAGTGTTTGGGAGTTGTGCAATATCTATAGGTATGACATGCATGTCTGCTTCCACCTTCCTGCTGGGATTAATGCTTCCTTCAGCAAAGGTACAAGAAAGGACAGGTGCCTAAATCTCCTTAGTTCCCATGTCTTGTGTAGCTCCAGGAATCTTGTTCCTGTACCCTGTGAGGCTAGCAGCTCAGCTCTGAAGGTGATTCCCCAGACTGTATCTGTACTTTAACATCTGTTCTGCTTATCTTTCCAGACCCCTATGGCATTTGTATCTATTGCAGATGGAGAGATAAGTGTCTGCTGGTTTAAGTGGATGTAAGAACAGTCTCCTGCAACCATTAGCCTAGCAGTGGAATTGCTTTGAAGCAGATTTAGTGGATGAAGCTCAAGTCTGGAAGTTGATTCCTGGATATGGTTTCTGGCTTAATGGGAGAACTCAAAGCCTTTTTGGGTGAACTAGATCTGGACTCTACTATGTATTTTCCTATTCTGTGACATGCAAAGGAAAGCCCCTTTTCTGTAATGGAAGTGCTCCTGTTGACTTGATGAAAGACTGCCTTCAGAGTTTAAAAAAATGAACTAATCTCTGTTGGTTTTCTTGTGAAAACGATTTTAAGTGTATTTTTTTAACTTAAAAATTCCTCTGTGGCACGTGACAGGTACAGCATAGCCTTTAAGGCTAGGGAGGTGGACAGGTGACTACCTTGCTCACCTTCTCCTGTGCCACAACTTTGTGCCTTGAGGTGTGCAGGTACAGTTTTCTCCCAAGTGAATTCTGCACAGAATGTTCAGTACATGTATGTATATCTGTATATACACACACACAGTGTGCAGGTTTGGTTTAAGAGAGTTTGGTGGTTGCTTGGTGTTACATTGTGGGCTTGTGTTCAGTGGAATTAAGGTCCTACCCCTGCCAAAGTCTGCATGCCTGGCTTTAACCATGTAAGTAATCTTGCCATCAGAGGCAAAGAACTTGCTGGAGAACCAAGGCCTAAGTATTTAATAGCACATGTGTTTAAAAACAGTGTTCCCTCCAATTCTCTCTTTGCAGCAAGGTTTTGAAATGCCTTGGGTGATGTGAGGGCAGCAATGAGTGTTAAAACTTAGGGTGACATCTGAGATGTACGAAGAATTAATAACTTTTCATTTGTGGGGAAGCTAATTGCAATTTTGTTTGGCATATTGAATCCAAACCATGCAACATGTAGAAGCTTTGGGTTCTTGTGATACAGAAGAGCCCTGTCAAGCATGTCTAATAATGGTAAACTAGTGTTTCTTTTTCCTTAGTTTCTGACAGATGAGTATGAAGTGTATAGATGTATGTTTTGAAGCCTGAGTGTCTTTGTCTTTAGCCATGCAAAGGTTAAAACTGTCCAGATTTGATCAATGGCCAAGCTTCTCCCATCTAAGGGAGAGTTAATTCTCCACTCTTGCTGGTAGCGACTGGGAGAGTTAATTGTGTGTAAATGGCAAGAGCTGCTGGTCTTGATACAGTGTGTGGCCCCAGTGTGACAAACACTGTAAGAAGAAAATGTAGTTTGTGTCTTCTTCAGCTTCTGAAGGCTTAGAACTGAGAGATGTTTATGTAAAATATAAAAAGTTTAGGAACTTTTGAATACCTTTGCAGCATGATTTTGCAAGCTTTCCATAAAGGTCTTGGCATGCTTGTCAGTGAAATGTCAGTCAGGGTCACAAGAGGCTGCCTTCTGCCTATGGCTGGCTCTCTGCCTGGGGCTGGAAAGGGAGGTCCGTTGTTGGGAAAATGTGGAGACGTGCAAGGACAGTTTGGATTATTCAGGAAGACTGGAGAAGCAGCCTTGTGGATGAGCTGGAGATGTCGTTTTAGCTGTGATGGAGTATGCATATACTAACTTGTTGAGGCCTCTCAGCTCTTCACTTGCCACCATGTATGCTTGCCTCATCCTGGCACTTCTGAAGGGGTCCTAGGCTGTGGGCTTCCTCCTGGAAGGAAGAACCATGCTTTGAATGTTATCACAGTCTGACTGCCTCCTGAAGTAAAAAACTTGCTCCCTCAATCCACTATTTTGCTGTCTTCATGCTTTCCCAATATCCTAAAAGTTTTGCTCCCTGGCTATCCATGAGTCTCTCTTCCCCAACACCCCAGTGTGCTCCAGAGAAGCTTCTGGAGAGAAGGCTATTGAGACATCTTATCGTGTTCTTGGACAAACTGCACTTGCCACAGGAAAATTGTTGCTATCAACCTTTATAATCTGAGGTGTAAGCTTTAAAATTCTGAGTCTTTTCTGATGAGGCAGAGGGATTTGCTGTTTAATTATGAGGAAAACAGGCTTTCTAGGGGAGAAGAGAAGAAAACAATAGCTCAGCCACCCTTCTGGAAAACCGTGTTTTTGCCAGGCAGGGTACAGACAGGATTTTCCACCCTCCCTGGCTCCAAACACAGCAAAGAAGTTAAAAGTGCTGAGTTAGGTATTCCACTCCACCCCTGAGGGCCCTCGGTCCAGGAGGGTGAGCATATTTGGGAGTAGTTCCCCAAACTCCTGTTATAATCGACCTATTAATAGGCTGGCTTGGTCCCACCCCCAGCACTTTGGCTGTATCTTTTCTTCTGGGAGACTTGTCTGCCAAAATGTGCGTTCCCTTTGGCATTGATTCAGGAGCTTGGAGGGGAGGTAAAAATTAAATGGAAGTCCTAGTGAATGTGGTGCCAAGTCTCAGCTCACTGACTGCTCTGCTGCTTCTGGTAGGAAGGGTTGTCAGGCCAGGGGAGTGCTTTATGGTGGTATGTATGGGTAAAGAGCAGGGAATAAAGTAGGTCAAGAAAGGTCAAGCCTGGGAAAATGCCAGAGATTGGGTGGGGATGCTGGCGAGAAAGCAACAACAAAGGGAAACAAAGGTGAGGGAGAGTGACAGTAGATAGCTTTCAAAGTCAATTGAAAGGCTGATAGTTCTGTCTTGGATCTGCAGCTGAGACTTTGGTTTGTCCCTATGGATAGAGATACTGATGGCACCTGTTAGAGTTCAATACCTTCTAGATGGCTCAAACTGTGTAGGAATGCTTTTGCTGGAGAAAACCCTCCTTTTCTGTATTTAGGGTGCTAAATGTACTCCTTTTCTGGTGAGTACTTTTTCCCCACCCTAGTGCTTTGCTAGTCTAGACAGCTCAAGAAAACGAATGGGCTTCAAATGTGTATGGTAATTACTGATCTTACACATAGACTGAACTTTGCTAGTCTAGACAGCTCAAGAAAACGAACGGCTTCAAATGTGTATGATAATTACTGATCTTACACATAGACTGTTGGGCTCCAGTGTAGTCTTGGTTTTCTAAGGTTAGAAGTGTCTTGAAAGTGGATCTTTCTGCCCCGTTTTGCACATCCTTGCAGTAGGGATATGAGGAGCTGAGTTATTATAGTTCATCATGTGTTGACCTGTATGAAGTACTGAGAGCTTCAGTCTGCTTTTCTGTCTTCTCTGGCACGGGCTTGCCTTTGTGAACCAGCTGTCTGGGAAGCCAGTGGGGAGGCCTTTGGAATCAGGGTACAGTTTTTACAGATGGCTGTAAGCTGGTTGTTGTTCTCTGTCCGTCAACAAAAGCTTAGTAATCAGAAATAGCAGCTCTGTACGGAAAAAGTCTGTTAGAGCATTGCCTGTACCCTTGTTACCCATCTGCCTTTGGATGGATGTTTGCTGATCTGTTGTTTAAAAATCCAGGAAGAGAGCAGCTGTTTCCTGAAAATAGGTACCTCTCTCTGAAGGCCCTTTACCTTCCCTGTTGGTATCTTATTGAGAAATCTCATGGCTTGTGTGTGCTCACAAAACAAAGTAGATGCATACATGTTTTGTGGAAGGGGAAAACATTCAGCCTGTCTCCCAGCTGAACTGGAGGCAGCAGAGTAGCTGTTTCTTAGTTGTGCTTGAGACCTTATCTTTAATACAAACCAGAGCTGGAACAGATTGCAGGGTGGAAGCTGATGCCACTTTTGACCCAGCTGGTTTTGGCTGGCAGTTTAGTATCTGCTGAACTGATTGCTTGTCAAACTCATCTCTAGTCTGTCAGTGTTTGCTGATCTAATCTAATGAGCACGCCTCTCTTGTCTGTCTCTCTTGATGCCACTGAGGTTGTGTTCCCCAGTGAGGGTGTGTGTTGAGGGCTAAGGAGTGGGAATAAGCTTCTTCGTGCTCCAGCCTGCATTTGTAAGCCTTGCACATCTAATCTTGCAACAATGAGTTGTTGCTCAAATATTCTTCCTTTATCAAGGGTGAAATTTTTCTAATGAACACCTGGTTAACATTTGAACTGCTCAGAGCTTCTAGCTTGGAGTTGTCAACACTTCTGTATAGGTTGTGCTATTCTAAAATCTCCCTACTGCCCAAAAAAGAAAGCTTCCATGGCATATAGACACCTTTTTTTCTGTTTCTAGCTTAACCCTGGGTTTAGAGAGCTGAATCTCTTGCTTTTGAGGCAGGAGCTGCTGAAATATTGTTGGTTTATGGTGAAGGAACTTCATAACATGTGTCTAATTGCATTGGTTGTTCCTAGTGTGACTGATCCCATGCACCTGTGGGCTCTTTCCATTTCCAGTCTGATGGTCAGAAATGGGACTGCAGAAGAAGAATTGGTGCACAGTGGTGCAGTGCTGTACCTGTTCAGCTAAATCCTGCTGCAGGCACTCTAGGCTTGTACGATCTTCCTTCTACCCTGTGTGCAGTTTGCTTGGTCTGCCTTGCCAGGGACTAGAGGAATTCCACTGACCCTTCTTTCTCCTTCAGGTTTCTTCAACCTTCACCATCTTCCATATGGATAAACACTGTGATGAAAGAGACTGAATTGATGAGTTTTTATCTTGCTCTGTAGTAAAACATCTTATTAACTGTCCTGCTGCATTGATTCCTGGAGCTTCCTAGGACAGCAAGTGCCACACACTAGTGACTTTGCAGAGCAGCTGTCACCAAAGCCTCAACCTGTGTGGAATTCACCTCATTCCTGAATGCATGTTTTCTGTCCTGAGATCTGTGTAAGGCACCCTGATGTGCATTTGTATGACTGTCCCTTCCCCCTGCCCATCAAGCAAACCTGGGGACTACCAGCATTAAATAGTCTCTCCTCCCAAGAAGTTGTGGGACAGCTAGCTAAACGTGTGCTAATTGCATCTGCAAGTGTGAAGTTCCTGAAGAAGCTGAGCTGTCTGCTCCAGCGCAGCTTCCTTAGCTCTGAAAGGTGTCAGACTTGTGACCTCCAAGGCAATGTCTTTCCAGCAGCCCTTCACATGATAGGGTGTTTACAACTACCTTTTTGCACCTCATCATCTCTGCAGCTGGCTTGTTTCCCCATGCTCCTCCCATTCCTGAGCTTGCAGAGCTCTCTGTACACATCTGCGGTGGCATAGGCAGTTGAGCATTAACAGCCTTCAAACACCCCGTGCCATGGAGTAGGGGAGGAAGCTCTGACTTGGGGCTGAACTGATAGTGACTTAATGGGGAAAGACTTCCAACCGCATTCTTAGTCATTCTTAGTCACAGGCCATACCCTCCTGCCTTTGTCTGCTGCCTCGCCTGCAGGAGGATGGTGCTGCAGAAGGTGGTTCCTGCTGTGAGGGTACCTGTGGAATTGCAGCAGGAAGTTTTCCAGTAGCCTCTGAAAAAAAATCACAACCAACTCTGTGCTGCTGCCTGCTGAGCAGGGAACAGTCTCCTTTGGTGCTCCAGATGAGTTATGGGAACAGTACCTTGTTCTGTTTTATGAGGGTCTGTCTGACTGTGCATGGGGTGTGTTGTCAGCAAAGATAGGACATCTTACTTGGGGCAGAGCTACACCTCATTAAGAGGATGTTTGTTCACTACTGTCACAGCAGACTCCAGGAGTGCCAGGTGCTTCTCATTAGAGGGAAAGGGAAAGTCTAGGATGGACTGTCAGTATCTGACTGCATGTACAACTCATCTGGGAGTTTCTGATGTGGTTAAAGCCTGTCTCCAAAGCTTGGGAGGGCTCTGCTTTTCTGAAAAGGAGCATGTTTTCCTAGTCTCTTGCCTTTCTGCATATGCTTTTCTTGATCTTTGATCATCCCCACTGCCTCCTGTGTACACACCACCTATTCTTTTCACAAAAAGGAGCATGGAGTTGAGTGTACTAGACCACAGCCCAGGTACCACTGTGCTCCTGCAAATGCACCAGGCAGCAATGGCAAGTGGTGCAGGGTGATTGTTATACCCTGGAGCAGTCTCACATTTTTGGAATACTTGATATTTTAAAAGTTTACAAGCCTACTTGTAAGTGAAGGGCCCACTGTCAATTATTAACCCCCCTGGCTAAGTATGGTATTACTTGTTCCCTGATGGGGACCTGCTAAGCTTCATCCTTCTGAAAGAGGTGGTGTGGAGGAAATGCCATTGGCTTCATCTGCAGGGATTTATCTTCTTAGTTTGTCTTTCAAAATCAACACTGCCCAGAAGTACAAGAGCAACACGATCATCAGCCTGCCCTGTACTTGAGAGGTTTGTCATGCAATTTCTTTTCCCCTGCTGTCGATGCCCTGCAAATCTCCTGTGTGTACCACCCACAGAGACAGATGGTCTCCCTAAGCTGCTCAACAACTTTTGTGGCTACAAAGTTACTTTTATCTTCAAATGCTGAAAAAAAAAAAATCTATATAAAAAAAAAATCCACCGCTTCAACCTTTGACATCTGTTTCTTGTGGTGAATGATGAAAAACAAATACTCTGCAAAGGAGCAAGCTGTGTGTCCTTTAGGGTAGTGGAGGAGGCTCACTTTTCATTAAAAGTGTTAAGAAATTGTGAGTCTTACAGTTTTTTGTACAGCACAATCAAGTAATACGTCCAAGAAAACTGGCATCTAATTCCTGACCCTACCTTGAAGGAATAAGGGAGAGTTAATAGGGAGATAGTTAGTAGTGAAAGGACTTTTTTTTTGGCCACAAAACTGAGGACAATATTTTTACTTATAACTTGATTCTCCTTCCAGCACTCTCTCCCCTTAAATGAACCTCTGTGCTGAAACTCCCCTTGTGCAGTTTATGTCAAGTGGGGACCTCAGCTGATGGTTTGGGGAGAGCTAGACCTCAGCTGACAGCAGTGCAGGCTCTTGGCACAGCAGTTAAGGACCTTAGCTGTGGTTTGGGGGCTGACAACTGGCTTGCACTCCCAAAATCCTGGCAGAGGGTCATGTTTGCATGTTTGGGGGTGGCTTTTTGGTGCTCGTCTTGGAACCACGGGCCGTATCCCTGCTGCCTCAGGGGTGCTGGGTGCTGGTTTCAAAATAAGGAGGTTCTTGCTTGTGCGAAGCCTGTTGGGGTGCAGCTGGGTGGGGGATGTCCTGTGGTGGAGGGATGCTGTGCAGGGAGAGCTGGGCTGTAGTTTGAGAGCTGATAGTCCTCTGTGTGGCAGGGTCTGCTGGCTGTTACTGTTGATGCTGCCTTTTCAGGCCTCTGTGTAGGCTTGCAGGTAAATAATGCTCCAAGTTACTGTGAGAGAAATCCTAGAAGAAATTGAAGCTGTTTTATTTCCCCAAATGTCAAACTTCATTCAAAACCTTGCTGCATTAATCTGTCCCCTGCTGGGGATCAAGTAAGAGGTGGTCCTCTTTCCTGAGAGAGCACCCTACTAGGCTGCTGTTGGAACAAGAGCTGAATACTGCTGTTTCATGGCAGCAGCATCTTAATTGTAAAGTTCTATTACAGCACTGAAATTTTGCTGCCAGTAGAAGATTTGAATACTTTCTTTCTGTTCTCTCCGTGGAATTAAAGTTGCGTTTCTTAGCCTTCACTTAAAACCCTCACCCCACCCTTAGTTACTTCATAACTATTAATGTAACTTGAAGAATTCCTTGTCTAAAGACTCTGGCGTATTTGATGCGTGGTCAGGCTTTAAGTTACCTTTTGAAAATGTAGATTGTTACAGACTTCTTGCCACACCTGCCAGTTCCTGCATATTTTTAAATGTATTTCTTTTTTTTGTGACTCAGACTCATCAGAAGTAGAGCATACATGTATGTTGTGCATGCATCACTGTTGCAGGTTATGCTGCTCTCAGGGACTGGAAGGGGTAGTCCGGGATACCATGTATTACTGGCTGCTGCAAGGTTCCTAGGTGCTTGAGTAGGGCACAATCTCGATTTGGAGGCTGATGGTGTCTTGGAGCTCAGGGGAGTCTTGACATTTCATCCCTTAGATGTCTGCACTAAGTGCCTGTTTCACTCTTGCATGCAGGGTAAGCTCTTGGTCTTGCTCCCAGCTCCCGTGTTCAGAGATAAAGTGCACCTTGGTGTTGTCCTGTCCTCCCTGACTTGTCTGAAACTCCTTAAATCCTAAACATAACTTCAAGTGCGTAGAAAATTTTGAAAGAGGCTAAGCCTCCCTCATAAATACTCAGTACACCCCTCAATTACACAAATGTTTCATCACAGTTTCACATCACTTTTTAAATTAATGCTGCTTCAAAAAAAAAAAAATCCTGTCAACTGTCTGATCCTCCCTCACTCCTCCCAAAGAAATCTTTTCTGGTTGCACTGGTATCTGAATGGTGGAACTAGTAATTTATATCTCTATTATTTATGTAGCTTTATAGCTTGCATGTGTATCTTTCTTCCTGGATTATTTAGCCTAGCTCAATTTCTGCAGTCTTTTTAGCTGTCCTTCTAGTACTTAAGGGTTGTAAAGTCTTGTGGTAGCAGCAGAAAGGTGTGATGGGCA
>NW_009953386.1:629446-645596 GCF_000747805.2 Chaetura pelagica | reverse complement strand
AAAGAGGCAGGACAGCATCCTGTCATGGTAGTGGTGGTGTCATTAAAGGTGGTCCTGCTGCTGCCTGTGTGAGGAGGTAGGTTGTGCACTGTGTGGCTGCAGAGCAGGAGCCGTCTTGGGTGCTGCATGGCTCAGTCTGCAAAGGTGTGCTCCTCCACTGAGCTTGGATAAAAGAGAGGATCAAGTCCTTGCTTCTCCTCCCCTGCCTAGCAGGCCTACAGGCGACCAGCTGTGGCCCAAACATGAGGGACAGGTCTCCTGTCAGGCCACATCCCTTACAGTGTGCAGAGCTGGATACAGTGCACCCCATGGCAGCTTATTGTTTGGGACTTGGTGTGGATGCAGATTTCTGGCTGAGAGATGAGACTTTCTAAATTATTATCTTGAGTTGCCTGGGTCTCCTGCTGCAGAGCTCATTGGCCTCAATAGTCTGCTCAGCTATGGAGGTGTTAACCATAAGATTGACTTCAGCAGTGTCCCTGACTCTCAAATTGCTTGTGGATCTGCACTGAGTTGGGTGCAGACAAGTTGAGCCCATGTGGGCTGCTGCCAGCTGGATGCAACACCCACAGGAAAAGCTGGCTTGACCCTTCTGTGTCAGCACCTGCATCTTTCTGGTGTGCCTGTATCTGCTGTGCCTTTCAGGTTTAGGGGACAGCTCAGCAGCAGCTTCCTCCTATCATCTTTTCACTGAAGTTGTCCCCTTTGTGCTCTTCTCTCACTGCCCTCCTTCCCAACCTGCCAATTTGCTCAATAGATAAAAGAAACCTTTCACAGCTTTGGTTTTGCTTCAGCATAAGCAGACAGTAGTTAGTTTTATTTGTTTCTCCTAAATAAGTAAGTTAGCATTCTGACTGGCTCCCTTGAGGATAGGCCACCACTTTGCAAAACCATGGCAGGGAGGCAGACTGTGTGGCATCCTGGCAGAGTGCTTGGAAAACCCATTTCTGAGCTCTAGCACATGGATCCAGTAGCTGCTGCTGTCCAAATCAGTGCCATTACTGCTGGCTCCTGAGCTGGGCTGAGTTTGTGGTGTGGATGTCTAGCCAGGTGTTGGTTTGGTTACTGTAGGTGTCTGGGATGTGGTGGATACATGGCTGGGCATGGGCAGCTCCTTTGCTCTCATCTTTCTCCGTGTCGCAGCAGATCCTGGGGCAATGGAGGTGCTGGAAGCAAGGGCTCACTCTTTGCTTGATGAGAAGGTGGTGTGTTATATATGATCAAAGGGAAGTGTTTTTCTCTGGTTTGAGAGCTGTTGGGGTATCTGTGTGTGGTTATTGGTGTCTGAAGAACTGGTTGAGATCCAGCCCGAGCTGTTAGTGCCTGAAAGCTGCTGTTGTCCACTGGCAAATCCGTGAGCTATATACCATTTGGATTTTGTGGTTCTGCTAGGTACCTGCATGGTAAGTGCTTGACAAAAACCCCCACACACGCTGTTCAACTTGGAGAGGCGGTCTTGGCGTAGGAGGATGCGAGTGGTTTGCTTTGGAGCCTGCTCTCCTGGCAGCTGGCTTCCTCAGCCTTCTGGGGGAGAGGTTCATAGTGCTGCATGCTCAGGCATTCACAAGCTGCTCTTTCAAATGCAGCCCCTGAAACTGCTCTTGTTGTGCGCTCACGTACGCGTCCCAGTGGATGGGCTGAGGTAATCGGGGCAACGTACCTTTGCCGCATGCTAACAGACTGCCCTTTGCTGTGCTGTGAGGGGGCTGGAAGACAGCCTTTCTGGTTACCTAGGCTGACCCCTTGCAATAAA
Organism: Chaetura pelagica; assembly: GCF_000747805.2. Classification (NCBI taxonomy): domain Eukaryota; kingdom Metazoa; phylum Chordata; class Aves; order Apodiformes; family Apodidae; genus Chaetura; species Chaetura pelagica. The sequence goes on along the minus strand of NW_009953386.1, from coordinate 643,843 downwards.
GTGTCCTAGAAGGGAAGAAGCTTAGGCTCAGCAAGGGCTGAAGTGTTCCCTCTTTTGTGGAAAGAGTCCCCTGACTCCCATCGGAAGCCCTTCTGGTGCTCAGGGACCTCCGTTGTTTCTAAAACTTGCATTAGGCTTTTGTAGCTTATTTAATCTTGTATTTGTTGAATATGATGTCAGGGATAGCAGGGATCCCTATTATCATTGTATCCCTTGGCACTCTATACCATGAAATGAGATGATCACTGTTACTGAGGAAATGAACTGTGGTGCTGTCTCAGTATCTCACCTCAACACAGTGACTGTCTCTTCCTGGTAAATGGCATTATTGGACCTTTTGGACCATTCTCCCAGTGAGCAGACTGTGCTGTCCTCATTCTCTTCATGATATATTGTCACTAGTGTCTTGGGGTTTTGTTCTGACTGGCTATACTAGCTGCCAACTTCAGCTGTTGGAAGTGGAAGTGAGGGCAGTGCAGCTGCTGGGAATACTTTCATAGAAATATGGAGTTCTAGCAATAAAGGTGACTGGGAAAAATGTTCAGCCCATGTGCTGGTACCCTGAAGACCAGTTAAGTTCTTGAAGTATCAGGCTGGAAATTTCTTCAGATGGAGAATTGCAGTGGGAGCATGCCTGTGGGTTTACTGGGGTTTTATAGCTGCTTTCTAAAATGTAACGCTCTGTACATCTGTAGCAGCATCTTAGTACTGGTCTGGAAATACTTTTACAGGGTCCTTCAGGGAGGCTTAATAAGTAGCTTGTTCGGGTTGTATGACATAAAGGAGTGGATTTTTTTTTTTATTTCCCAAAAGTTTGGTCATACCCTCCTGTAAAATCCTAGTTTAAAAGCTCCCATTTCTATACTAATAGCATCCCTCCCAAATAAAAAGATTAGAACGTACCATCAACATCAGTAGTAGACCTATAAGGGTCCTTTTGTTTTTCTTCCGTACTGGAGGGTTTTGGCTAGGCTGCTATTGAGGAAAATAAACAACAACAAAAAAAACAACCTGAAAAACTATTCTACTTTCCCCTTCTCATTCAGAAAATCTGTGCAATGAAAACCCTTCTGCATCAGAAGCAAACTACTGTATGGCTCAGCTGGTGTATTGATTCTGGTTCTTTGTCTCATAAAACATGAGACTTGGAGTGGAGAGTGTGTGCGTTGGAGAGCACTGTGTCTTGGACCATGCAGGGCAGAAATGGGGAGATCTGCAGCTAGAAACCAGGCTGATGCTCTCCTAAAACTTACAACATTCACATGACAATTGTTCTGGTGTCCAGTGTTGGGGCGTGTGGGCACACACTTAAAATTCCGTTATTTGTTGTTTTGTTTTTTTAAAAGGCTGTGAGGGGAGAGAACAGATGGCAACTGGTTGCTTCAAAGCTGTGGGACAAACCATGTGTGTGTGTGATTTGGGCTCTGTATAGATTGCACCATTAATGGATGGATGTTTGCTTCCCTAGGGACAGCAGCTGTGCTGCCATCACAGCAACAACCTGTGACTATGCTGGGGCTTCCTTCCCTTGCTCCATAAAGGCTTGACCTTGCAATTTCTCTTCCCTGCCTGACCAAATGCCAGAAGTTGGGTATCTAAAACAAACCCACTGTGTCTCAGTCGCCGGGTGCTAGTTCTGGGCAGGGTGAGGACTGCACTTGGCTGCCTTAGCCGAGTGGAGACTTCAGTTGTGGTTGTCTGACAAGAAAACGTGGTTTTCCTGTTCCTAGGGCCTGCGGTCTTGTTCTCTTGCCTCTGCCGGACTGAAACGCTGTTGTAGTTGCCATAATCAGAAGGCATTTTTCTGCTCTGCTTGTTTGGCCACAGCTGCAAGAGTGCCTTGTCTTGGCATCTAACTCTGGCTCTGTTTGCTGGAGAGGACAGAACTGTTGCTAAGGCATCGGTGCTACAGCATGGCCTCGGCCTTCTCGGGAGCCTTGCTTCAAGGTGCTGCTTGGGAAGAACAGCAAGGACCAAATCCCTCATGCTCTCCCAACTAGTAAGAGATGGTCTCTGCATGTCAGTGCTGCCAGGAGAGTATCAGTCTGGGCAGCCTGTGTTTGCCTCACCTCTAGCTGTGGTAGGCAGAGCAGTGTAGCAAGCCTGTGTAGAGGCTGGTGGAAATACCTTCTGTAACCGTTTTCAGCAGGGATGTTGTGGGTGGGAAGCATTTTACTTTCAGTTATCAATGTCCAGTTTTATTTTCAAGGCTTCAGTCTTGGTGATTTTGCTTTAGGAAAGCAGTCAAGCATGATGAACTTGAGTGCAGCTCTGCTCATAGCAAGAGTATGTGAAGGAAAAGGGGTTTTCTGGGAAGGACATGTCACTGTAGGGCACTTTTGGGAAAGTGCAGAAGTTTTACAGGTATGTTGGATGTGAGCTGACAGCACTGCTAGAGAGTAAGAAGTGCTGTTGTTGAGTAGCTCAGCACTTCAGGAGACCTCAGCATCTCTTGCAGCAGCTGAGCTTGATGCAGTTGTAGGCTGCACACAGCCAGTAAGGCAAAGCCAGCCCTGTGTGGAAGGTTGCTTTGTGCAATCCTTCCTCAAGTCTTTTGAGGAGCCAAAGCTTCTCAGCTGGCTGTGGTATGTATTTTGTGTGCCCAGAGATCTTGGCTTGTTTTGATGCTGCTTTAGAGATCATAAAATGTTGTCAGGAGGGAGGAATCTGTTGGAAACTATGTGATTAAATAACCCCTAGGGTTCATCCCTCAATTAGCACAGCAGCGATCGGGCCTCTCTGGGTATGCTTGTGGATTTTAGGTGTGTGGCTCACTCTAAACTCTCACGCTACAGGGTTTGCATCCATAGCAAGGTAAAGAAGTGGGTGCTCTAGTAGCAAGCAGCTCTTACTGGTTCTGTATATTTGTATCTGTTACAAAAGCATGAGGCACTCCTCTGCCTTTGATGATTAACAGAGTCTAGGTGATGGTTGGTATAGTACCATGACAGGCTACATTTCTAGCTTAGCAGGAAAGCTTGAAACAGCTAAAACCATATGAATGAAGGCTGGTGCAGCCTGCTGGGTCTGAGCCTAGTGTGTCCAGTGGCAACTTTGAGCATAGGGGTGTGGCTTCAATCTCTTCCCCCCCACCCTTTTTTTCTTTTTCACTAACCCTTTCCCACCAGTTCAGAACACTCAAAACCATTTTTCTAGAAGTTTTCACAGCCCAAAGCCAGTATTTTGATTATATAAACAGGCTTCTTTCCTTGTGCCTGGGTTCAGTATAGCACTGGCTCGTTTTCCTGGAAATCCTCTAAAGCAGACAGTTTCAGTATTGGTTTAGCTGTGTAGGCAGATACAAAGCCAAAAACGGCCTCTGAGCCTGCAGAGTATGGCAATATGTCAAATATCAAAATCCCAGCAACAAGTATAAAAATGCAGCAACAAACATTCAGGCAAAACTGTTTGACTTACCTTTTGAAGAGAAAAAAAATTGGCCGTAGTTGCTGCCTTTGTGTCACAAAGTCCCCTCCTCCACTTCCTTGGATGCCCTGTAAAAGTTAATTCATTACTGTTTGTAAAGGACTCTGCATTTCTTTGCTGCCAAATGCCACTGAGGCACCCTGCTCTTCTGTTGGATCTGCTTGTTTGCTTTCCTTCTTGGCAGCATGCTGTGATGTGGCCTTCTTCAGGGTAGTAATAATAATACTAATAATAATTAGAAAAAACAACCCTCCAACCACACAAAACGCCATGCAAAACGTAGAGGCCTGTTGATACTGCCTATAAGGAAAACTGGGTTTCCTGTAGGCCACTGGCCTGAGCAAGAGGGTTTTTTTCTCTTATGTCACAGGTTTTGAGCCTGAAATACTTTTTGTGTCCTGATGTGCTTTTCTGTGTCCTGGTAGTTTGCTACAATGCCTGAAATACATGGGGCTGCCAGATCCGCTTTGTAGGACACAAGGAGGATCCTCAGTCTGACCCTCTCCAAACAGGCAATTAAGTATTGAAACTTTCTGTTCGTTTTTCTTCCTGCCTCTCCCCATTCTTTTCAAATCCTAAACCCAGGGAAAGCCTCAGTTTTGCTGGAGTGCAGGGTGAATGAATGCAGAGACCGACATGGCACTGAGCTCCTCCTGGGACGCTGCTGCAAGGAAGCAGGCTCTGGGATGGTTGCCAGTTTCCATTCCCATCGGAGCTGGCGTGTGGGTGGAGAGGAGGCTTGGTGTGGACACTTTGCCCTGCTTGCAAGGCAGCAGAGCAGCTGCCCTGCAGTGGAAAGTCCCAAAAAAACGTGTTTCTCTTGGGGAGACAGCAGGCTTCCTTAGCATCTTGCTCTTTCTCGTTCCTCAGGGCTGCCCTGGGTGCTGCTTTGCTTGACCTCCTCCTGGCACATGGTGTTGCACAAGTGTGTTGGGTGCCTTTCTGGTGGGCTGGTGATGGCTGTGCCTGTTTGGGGATGTGTGTGGGGGGGGTTCTTGTTGCTTTGCAGCTCCCTCATGGGGCAGGGCTGGCTGTCCTGTGCTGGGCAGGGTGAGGCTTCCCCTTGATGTGGGTGAAGAGGTTGAGCAACACAGCCCAGAAGGCTCTGATTCAGCCTTTTCCTCACTGTTGCTAATTACTGTGACCCTTGTAATTTTCTTGTCGGCAGCATCTTCTCTTTAATTATTATTTTTTAAATTTTCTTTAAAAGAGAATTTGAAGAGTTGCAGTCTAGCTGTATTCCTATCCTGCCATGCTCAGGATGGACTGTATAGGAGACAGAAATGAGCTAGTAGAAATTTGGGAAACTGATTAATTGCAGTTCTTTCCCAAGAGAGTGGACTATCTGTATGATTGGGGTATCTCATATGTGGGACTGAGCCTGTACTGGATTTACATCAGCAAAAAATAGCTGGGCTTTAATTTTAAGGGCTTATTGCAACCATTATCACGTTCAGATTTTGGGTGCATGTGCCAATGAATTGGTAGCTTACATAATGAGAGGGTGGAAGGGGTAGTGGGTGGGTGAAGCTGGCATCCTGATGATAATGTTCTCTATGGCATCCAGGGAAAATGTGTATTAAAATAAATTATTCTCTCCTGTGACGTGTTGTGCTTCATCCTAATGGAGCTAGCTGGTCAATGGAGCACCTCCCAAACATTTCATACTGCTGGGATGGAATTCCCAATGCTGCCTGAAATGAGAGCAGTGTATAACTCTGTTTATTTTTATCTTCTTGTTTTCAGTTGATCCTAGTTTTCCAAACGTTGCATTTGATTGAAACTATGGAGTTTCACCTTCCTGGGAAGCGGACATGGAAAAACTCAGTCATGCTTGAATGTAGTCAGAAGAGGGAATATGTGCTGCTGCCACATGACTTCTTTTATGAAATTTTGTGTTTAAGCTGCAGCAAACTCACAGCAGAAATTACAAGTTTGGCAAGGAGAAATCATCTGGCTTTCACTTTTTCTGTGTCAAGGTCTACGTGTGTGTGGCAGTGGGTCAGTCTGTACTACCTCATTTAAAGGATGATTATTTCCTTGATTAAACAGTGGCTTTTTATTCCGTATCAGTAGCTGAGTGCTTTTGACAAAACTGGTATGAGGACATATGAAGGATTAGCACCTGAGAAATGAAGCTTATTTAAGATGCTCTAGCTGGATGTGAAAGACCCCACCAAACAGTCCTAAAGATGGAATTTGCTTCAAAAGCCAAATTCGCTATGTTGAAGTTACACAGCTAATGAAATATGTGGCTCTGTACCATAGTACTGAAGATAAAGGTACACAGTGAACAAGTCTGGGTTTGTTCTTCTTTCTCAGAATCTTGTGAATGGGCTGGCATCTACGCTGAATTCGCTCATCTGGAGGGAGCAGGGGGTTGCATCTGGAGAATGAGGATGGTGGGGGGGGTGGGGGTGTGTGTTTAAATTACTGGGGTGTGATGCAGAAGTTTAATATTAGCACAAGGCACAGGAAAATATAGATTGGTCCTCCAGGAGTGCTTGTTGAATCAGTCGTAGTGCTGAGAATTGAATTTAGGTCTTAATTTGTTCATGTCTTACTTTCCCACGTTACTGTCCTTGTAATGTTTTCTTCCTGTGTTGTAACATGTGTGAGAATACTTGGTTGCTTTCCTTAGGAGAGGCATTGTTGGTAAGTGTGAACTTTACAATTAACTGGCAGCAAATGTGTTGGCAGTTCCCTTGTAATTTTTGTGGGTTCAGAGTTAAATTAAGTGTGGGTTCTTGGCAAACTCCAGCTGACTGAGTTGGTGATCTTGGTGATTTGCTGAGAATGCTGCTGCCAGCCGGACACCGTGCTTGGGGCATGGAGCAACCTGGAGAGAGCTGTGTCCTAGATCCTGCATGTGTGTTGGCTCTTTGAAAACTCCATAGCTCTGGCTTGTTTTGAAATGCTGTCCTATTTGTTAGCAGCAGTGCCTATGGATCTCTCTCTCTCTCTGTTGTCAAAATGATTGCAGAGGATCTTCCTCTGGGTTGGAGCCTTTGCTGCTGCTGCCACATGTGCCGTTTTGCTCCTGTGTGTCACCATTTTATGTAGAGACATCCCCTTCAAAGGGAGTGTCACTGCTCCTTAATCTGTCACTTGCCTTGGATTTAACAAGCAATACTGAGGTAATTCCTTCTGCTGCAGTTGGACTCCTCAGGCATTGATCTTATCTTGCTGTGAAAACTGAAGAGATTGGGCTCTTGTCAATGCCCAGATGGAGGAGATCTGAGGAGGTGTGGCTGGAAATGACTCAAAGGGAAAAGCATCCATCCTGAGCTGGTCCCTCCATCTAGGCTGGCCAGCTACAGCAAAACCAACATGGTGCTCTGATCTTCAGCCCAGACAAGGTCTCTGTATTGCAGCTGCTTTGCTGCTGAGGCAGGCTGAGCTTTGGTTCTCTATTTTCCCATACTGGAAGCAGCCTGGTGCTTTAGTTTATGCAGCCCTTCTTTGGGTTTTTCCTGTCATTCTCATGTTGAGGTGAGGGGAGAGACATTTATCTCACTTCTCATATGAAATTCTAGGTCCTAGAGAGAGTACCTAGTATTATGCTCTTGCTCAGTTCTGTGGGTGTTAATTCTTTTCCAAATAATGTGGCTATTTCTTCCTTAGTTATTTTCAGGAAACAATGTTTTGCAATTTGGGTATTTTTGTCTTTTTTTTTTTTTTTTTTTTTTTTTTTTTCTTTTCTCCTTAGCATCCAGCGAGCTGCACTGGTGGTTCTGGAAAATTACTACAGAGATTTCACAGTCTACAACCCAGCCTTATTAACAGCCTCCAAATCCCGTGCAGCCAAGCATATGGCTGGCCTGAAAGTCTACAACGTTGATGGTAGGTGAGGTGAAACGTAGTCTCAGAGACTGGGTGGGATGGGGAAGGGCTGGGTTGGCTTTATGCTTTGTTATGCACACATTCTCACCTTTTTGCTCTGCCAAATCTTTGTCTCTTGCTGGAAATCTTCCTAAAAGGGCTGAGTTTGCCAGTTCCAGATGACTTTACAGATGTGTTTAACCCACAGTAAGACTTTTGTCTTTGCCAGGTGAAATGGCCAACTTTTGGGTCTGGCTTAATTATACCACAGCTTGACAAGCACTTTTCAGAACCGCTGCTTGTTTTAGGCAGCCTCTGCTTTTTGTCGCCTTTGGGTCATCTCCTTGGTTGTGCTAGTACAATAAACACAACTTCTAACCTAAATGAGCTCCGCAGTCCTTCACTGAGCCACTTCCACAGGCAGCCTTCAGGAAAGTGAAGGAGGTAGATACTGGTGTGGGAAGAAGCAGCAGCCTTAGCAGTAAATAGCTGTGCCTGGCTTACTTGTGGCCGTGCTCCCAAGTCATCGTGATGCTAACCAGTTCATGGAAATTCAGAGGCAGAAGCTCTCCCTCTGGAGCTTTTCCGTTCAACAAACTTGTTTCAAACTTTTGGGCTTTGAAGAAGGCTGTGGGAGGATGGCTGAGTGGATCCCCCTGGACACTCAAAGCAGTGAAAACTGGACTCAATCATTTGACACTCTTAAACCCTGTCAGGGAAAGCTAGACTTGATAAGCAGGGTGTGCTCAGCCATCACAGCCTTTATAGGAGTGCACATTCCTTTGAAGGAAGAGCCGAAGTTGCATAGGAAGGCTTATATGGTGAAGGATGGCTGAAGTCCTGTGACAAGATGATGTAAGACACATCCTGGTGAACAGGATAGTATGGAAAGGCTTTGAGAGCTGGAAGGGTAAAGGGACTTAGCTGGGCAGGGTCATTCTCTTTGCAGGGTGTGGAGACTGAAATATGAAGAATATCTGTCACATGGAAAAACATGAGATGTGATTGTTTTACCTTCAATTTCAAAGATCTTATTCTAAATGTTTCCCCAAATCTGATTCCACACTCTGGAGCCTCTAAAATTAACTGGAGATTTTGATCCTTACAGTGAGATCTACCCATCCTGACAGAAAAAAAGGTGAAGGGAGGGGCAAGGGGGAGGGAGAGAGGCAGACTTGCTTATTGTGTGTTCCCAGCTGCCTGAAGTGAAGAAGCTCTTGGGTGGGAAAGAATAAGTTGAGTTGGAGAGGGGAAGCAAACAGACATGCTCTGCACTTTTCTAGAGGTGAAATATTTCATTCCAGCTGTTTGCTCACTCTTAATGAGGCCTGGTGTGTGGAAAGTCAAGACTTCCAGATCCCACAGGTGTCTGCACACCATTCAAACCCAACCACCCACCGGGCTGGCTGCAGGAAATGCTATTCTGCTTGCTAGCTGGCTTGTCCTCTCCTGTGCTGCAGCATCTCTTCAGGAGATGGCAAGGTCTGTTCCTGCAGCACCTGCTGGGATGATGGGACTTCCAAGCTCAGAGGAGAAGCTTCTGTTCTGGAGTAGTGTTAGTACCTTAGGAACTGTCAGCTCACAAAACTCTGCTCAAAGAGAAGGAACCAGAAGCAAGCTTCCAATCTGTCTGGCAGGCCTTTCCAAGCATCAAGGTCGTGAGCCTGCCAGGGCCTGAGAACTTGTACCTTCCATTCCAGAGCAGTAGTGGTTCCCTGGGCTGTTTCTTGTGGAGTGCTGCTGCCTTTGCAGACGTGGAAGTCTACGGCTTAGAGGCACGTCCTTAAGAAGATTAGAAGATTCCCATCCATTTTACAAGGCAGAATGAGGTTCTGGCTGCAGCTTACCTTGGCATCCTGACAGTCTCTTACACCCTCCATGTGAAAAAACTATAATGCTATTAAGGCAGCCTAATTTATTGGCAGCTTGTGTGTTTGGTACTGGAGCAGCCAGGAAGGGAAAAACATCTTGCTGTAATTTCTCATACAGAATGAGGAGGCTCACCTTCAAAACCAGGATTTTCATTGCCAGGCATAGTCAATGAGGCAAGTTACAGTTTTAACCCAAATTTGGGATCTAGTGTCTCCCTTGAGTCATATCCTCCATTTCAGGGCTGTCAAACAAAGTCTGAAGTGTTTAGACTCTTAAAAACTGTGTGAATGCTCATCTTTCCCACTGCTGAGCTTCAGGCTTCTATCTTGGAATCTGGTTTGTGTTTTTTAGGAAAAAACTAAAAAGTTGCCCTTGCATGAGCAGACCAATTTGAAGCAAGTCTGTGCAATCGATTTTTCCTTAACCACTGCTAGCTAAGAGTGTGGGCTTTCAGAGCAGTTAGTCAGAAAAGCAGCTCTTGGTGGTTTGGAGGCAGTCCTAGACTTCTCCTTTTTCCCTCTGGGTAGACCCACCTCTATCCTCTAGGTAGAAGGATCGGTGCGCTCTTCTGGGGCAACAATCCTTTCTCACCCCTCTCTGCCCAAACAGCCAGAGCTGAGAGCTTTGCGGAGGATCTGCAGAACCTACTACTGCTAGGAGTAGATTGCTAGTTAAGGTTGTGTCATAGAGAGCTCTGTCACTTGACTGGGTGTTACAGAGCAGGTTGCAGCTTCCCTGTTGCTATAGCTGTGTAGGATCTGTTAACAGCAACAGAAGCATTAGTGGCGGGTGCTGCTCTGAGAGCCTTGAGGAGCTACTATGCACATAGACTCCAGCCTACCCTATTGCAGAACTACTGCTCTGAGAGCATCTGCCATTTCTGGAAAACCCTATGCTTTGTCTAGAGGTGACCCTGCTGCTTCTGCATCCTGTTTTTCCTCCCTGTGTGTAACTGTCTGGAATTTGGCTTTTGTTCATTCATCTCCATGTCTTATGATGTTCTTGTACTTGTCTTTCTCCCCTTTCCAACTCCTCACTTCTTGTGCCCTCACACTGTCTTGTTGCTGACATGTGCTGTGTTCCAGCTGCCCTTGCCTTCAAGCTGAAAACATATATAACAGGCGGTAAGTTGCGTTCTTGGCATGCGCACCTCACCTCCGCCTTTGCGAACCTTCATCCCAACTAACCTCCCTCATCCACGCGCCAGAGCCCCCTCTGCAAGCCCGTGCTGCCCGGCAGGGTTTTCCTGACGACTGGGGAAGGGTTTCTGGCATTGGCTGGGGAGAAGACTTGGAGCCGCAGAGCACTGACGACAGGTGCTGTGAGGCTCTGATCCATCCCAGCCCCAGTGCTGCGGCAGTGACGCCACCTTTCTCGTCCCCTCTTTCCCCTCTGCTCGCCTCCCAAAGGCCCGGGTAACAACGCCGCGGGGCAGTCCCGCGCCATGATCGCCGCCGCCGCCCGGCGCAGGGACTCCAGCCACAACGAGCTCTACTACGAGGAGGCTGACCACGAGCGCCGTGTCAAGAAGCGCCGCGCGAGGTAAAGAGCTGCCCCCTTCCTGGGGGTGCTGCTCCTCCGCGGGGAGCGTCCCCCCGGGGCCTGGCCAGAGCGAGGGGATGCTCGTGCTGAAGGGCTGGGGGTTGGCTGTGGATCTGCCCCAGCCTGTAAAACCCAGAGGCACAGGGAGCATGACAGCATGCAATGGGAGTTATCTGAGGGACGTGCTTAGAGCTCATGTTGATTATGCCAGATAAGCTAATTCAGTGCCACAGATTAAGGAGCAGTCCAGTGCTTGACAAATCTGTAGCTACTTGCTGTAGGAAATCCCATTATTTCCCCCATGTCCAGGCTTGTTGTCACAGCTCAAGTAATCCAGGCCCAGGATCGGTGGAGCGCTTAGTGGTGCCTTTTCATGGGCAAGGAGAATATTGGTAGTTCCCCATTCTCAAGGAGTTGGGGAGGAAAAGCATGACCAGAAGTGATTGCATTTGATTGTGGAACATAGGTATGTTTGCTACCAGTCACATCTAGACTGCAGCATTGATGCTGTGTTGAGGTGACCCAAGGTAGTGCCTCTATTTGCTCTGGAGCCTAATTACAGCTTGTAGTTAACATACCTAACAGTTTGAGGCAAGTTGCTCATGGGCAAGCACCCCTGAACTGAGCTGGGTTTGGAAGGAATGTGCCATAACTGGAAGGAGCTGGCTTGTTTTGCATTTTCTTTTGGCAGTTTATATTTAGTAGATAAAGTGCTGGCACAGTGTCCCCCCAGAGCCTGCTTTGGTCTGACCTGTGCTCCATAGCTGCTGTCTTTTGGGCTCTCTTCCAGCCTCGAGGCAATGGGAACTTAAAATTCCCTTTCCTTGCAGTGTAGCATTCTAACTCAGGCACATCTCCCTTGCTTGTTGAGTTTGGTTGGAACAGATGCTTAATCAGAGGGAAACCATCAGTCACTAGAAGACCAGGCCAGATGTTTCAAAGGAGAAAGGTCAGATTTGCAACAAAAAGACACAAGGAGGTTAGAAACTGATTTCCACCCCCACCTCCCGTGAGCCAAATTAGAGGAAATGGGCAGGGGTCAGGGCTTACTGTGCTGTTCCTCATGTAGAGTCTGAATGCAGTATGCTATACCTGTGCTTGTCATGAGGCAGCTTCCCCTGGCTTTCAGGTGCTTTGGGTATTGAAAGCAATGTGAACAGTAGCTGGTGCCTTGAGTGGAAGCCTAGTGTGAAGCAAGTCCTGTCTGAAGGGGCAAAAGAGGAGGAGTTTTTTTGGGGTGATTCTGCCATTATTGTTGCTTTTTCCTCCCTAAACTTAGTATAGCCCCTCAATTGTTACCAATTACTGGGCTAACTTCTGTGTGTCGTTTGGCATCTGTGTTCATTTTTCTGGTGTGGTCTTGGTGTTTGCTCACCTGTGCCAACACGGGAATGATTTGCAGAAGCCAGCTTTAGCTGCAGTGTTAGGAGCAAAGATGGGAGCCCTGTCATTGTTCAGTGGAGGGCTGCAGAGCAATCACCCAGCAGCACAAGGTCTGTACCCAGTTGGTGTGAATGAAAGCAGACTGCAGCTTGTGAGCACAGAGTCACGGAGCAGTCTGTGTCCTGGGTCATACTAGTTCATAGCCAGTCTTATCCTGACTCCCTGCTCCTCCTTATGCTTCACGCTGCGGTGCTGTTTGCTGGAACCGTTGTTTTCAAAGACATGCATTAAACACAAGGGCAGCTGTGTCTTGTTGGAGTCACGTAGTTGATGTTTATGCTGTGTTGGCAGAACCAAGTCTGACACTCAGGCTTTTAAAGTCTTAATCCTTGTTTATGACCCTCAGTTGCTGGATGGCCTGGTCAAGGAAAGAAAAGCTGCTCTCTGCCCCCTCAGACTGTCAGTAGAGAAGGTTTTATGCAAATTGTCTGATGGTAGTGAGTCAGTGGCAGAGAAGGAATAGGAGCTTGTAAATCCTGACTTCCAGGCTCTGTCTTAACCACAAACCCATCTTTGTTGCGATTCTCACTGTCCTGATTTTTCTTCGGCAGGCTTGTGGTTGCAGTGGAGGAGGCTTTCACTCACATCAAACGCCTCCAGGCAGAGGAACAGCAGAAGGCTCCAGGAGAGATGATGGACCCCCGAGAAGCAGCCCAGGCAATCTTCCCCTCCATGGCAAGAGCTCTGCAGAAGTACCTTCGCACCACTCGCCAGCAACAGTACCACAGCATGGAGAGCATCTTGCAACACTTGTCCTTCTGTATCACCAATAACATGACACCAAAGGTAATGCTTTCTCTAATATTAGTGCAGGGAGAAGGGGGTGGCACATTGCTATGTGCACGCAGAACAGAAAGTTGTCAGGGGAGGTGAGTGAAAGTTTTCATAGTTGCTGTCTCTGATATGATCAGTGCATTGTAGGCTGCATCAAGTCTTACAGGGAAGTAAGGTTTCCTCTACAGCATCTTCTGTCTCTTTATCTGAAAGTGCCTGTGAGATAATTGTTCTCATTCCAGGAGAACCACCTTCCAGGTGGTTGTAGAGAGGCAAGTGCCAGTCTCTTCTCACAAGTAACAAGCATTAGGGCGAGAGGAAGCGGCCTCAGGTTGTCCCAGGGGAAGTTTAGTCTGGATATCAGGAAAAATTTCTTCACAGAAATGTTTGTCACGCCCTGGAACAGGCTGCCCAGGGAAGTGGTAGTGTCACCATCCCTGGATGTGTTTAAAAGTTTTGTAGGGACTTAGTGACATGGTTTAGCAGTGGACTCGGTAGAGTTAGGTTAACGGTTGGACTTGATGATCTTAAAGATCTTTTCCAACCTAAATGATTCTATGATGGTAGCCTTGAGTCACAGGGAGTTTTCCCAGCTGCCTCATGGTAGCAGCATGATGCAGATGGCAACCTGAAGAGTCCCATTATTGGGGTTTTTTTTGTCCCCTCTGCCATGCTGCTCCTAATTATCACCTAAATCCCTGTCTGTCTGACAGTGTTTCTAATTCATGGACCACTTGGTTCAATGTCATTTTGCTGCTTCACATGCTGACTGTGACTGTGAACTTGCAGGAAGGGACTGAATGATGAGGGAAACAGCTCACACAATCCCACTCCTACTTGCCACCTTCCCCTCCAGAAAATCCCTACAATCCTTGAGAAGGTTTAGAAATGTGAGAATTCACTCCTGGACATTTACCCAGGACTTAGTATGCTAAGAGCAGGAATACTACCGAGAGGTGGGGCATCCTCTCAGTGGCATCCACTTGGTACCTCGTCCAGGTATGCTGTCCTTAAGATTGCAAAGAAGGCTTTAAAATACAAGTGACATGAAATGATGTTCCCTGTTCTGCCTTCAGTTTTGTAGCATCATTCAGGCTGCAAATATGGAAACCTCTGCTTCCCACCTTAGCTTTGCCTGAGGAAGGGGGGGCCAGCTATCCCACCCACCTGTCTGGGACAGCAAATTTGGGATGGGTTGTGGGGCTGGTAGGGGAGAAATTACTTCTGCTCTACTGAGCTGCTGCCAGGCAGCAGTGCTGACAGCAGCATTTGGGGCTTGCTAGGATGGATCCTCCTGAAAAGGGATCTCCTGGTTGTTGTGTCTGCTCCTGTGCTCTGAAAAGCTGAGAGGCTCTGGGGAGGTGTCTCCTCAAGCGTGGAAGCTGAAACCATTTTCTTCAGCATGGCAAGTCCATGCTCATGAAGCTGTACCTGGGGATGGGAAGAAAGCATTGATGCAGAGCGAGCGGTGGGGCCGGCGCTGACACGTGTCCCTCTCTTGGCAGGCCTTCCTGGAGC
>NW_009953386.1:591939-629430 GCF_000747805.2 Chaetura pelagica | reverse complement strand
CCTCCAGTATGACAGGGATCGCTGGTTCTCCAAGCAGTGGACACTTGTCAGCGAGGAAGCGGTCACCAGCGGGTTACAGGACGGCATTGTTTTTGTCCTCAAGTGCTTGGACTTCAGCCTTGTTGTTAATGTGAAGAAAATCCCCTTCATCAAACTCTCGGAAGAGTTCATAGACCCTAAATCTCATAAATTTGTCCTCCGCTTACAGTCTGAGACTTCAGTCTAAGGGATTTTGAGGGTGGGTTGTTAGGAGATATTTTTTTTCTTCTGTATTGTGCTTTTGGGTTTAATTTCCCCAATGCTGACTGAAACTGGCAGATGATGGACCAGTAATCTTTTACCATCTGCACTTTATTTGGAAAGGGGAGGGGGGAGTTGGGATATCTTATCTAGAAAGAAATATCTTAAGAGGCGACAGGGTGACTTGGCTCAGTTAGCTCAGCCTTGGAGACAGAACAGATGTGTTTTTTTTTCTTTTCCCTCCCCTTTCCAGGCATACTGTAAATCTCACACTCTGCTTTCTCTGCACAACTGCGACGTCAGTGTTTTTGTTGGAGCTCTGCCTTACGCCCTGTGTGCGCCCGTGCTCGTGTGTCTCTGCTTTTGCTACCTGTAGCTGTTTCTGAGAGGACGTTGCTAACCTCCCCGTTACAGAAACCTGCTTGCACAGGAGCATGGCAGCCCCTGTTTGCTCAGGGAGGAGAGGCTATCAATGGGCTGCCTCTCTGAGCCACCTGACCTGGAGACTGAAGATTTTTATTCTTTTCCTCCTCTCCATGTGCCCTCTTCTGTTAGTACTTGACTTGTGCAAGCATAACAGGATGATTTTGCTCTCTGTGTCTCTGTGAAGTTGCTTATCTTGAACTGGATCTGCCCATCTTGCAGCTCATCCAATTTTTTATTTTTATTCTTTTTTTACCAGCGCTTTGTTAGTGAAACTCGTCTGCGTGACACAGCTCCGTGTTATCTCTCACCTGCTTCCCTCTCTCCTGCTTGCCTGGATCTCTGTCAGGTGGTCCCAAGGCTCCCTGTTTTTGTCCTCTTCTGCCTGGCTTTCCAAACGTGTTTCTCCAGCCGCAGTCCCCCTGGGGTCTGCCTTACTGCCGCTTCCTTTTGCACCTGCAAGGGCTGCGTATTTGCACTGGGACAGGGTGGGCAAGTAGCTGGCTCCTCCTCAGATAAATCAAAGCCTCTCCCTACATCTGACAGCCTCTTTGAGGGGAAGTGGGGGTGCAGGCAAGAATGTGCCCCTCCCTCTCCACCAGCTTCAAGTGTGTCTCGAGGAAAGATGGGCAAAAGCACTTCCCTCCTGGAGGAGAGGAGCCAGGGAAGGGCTAACCTGCTGCATGCACTTGCTTTGGAGAACTGCTGTGCTCTGGAAACACTCCAGTTTGTCCTTCCCCACCATACGCCTTCAGCTATAGCTAAGAAATACCAAACTGTGTCTGAATGTTGAAAATCTGCCTGCCTTTCCTGGCCTTTCTGTGCTGTGGGAGTTTCTCCTCAGTGTCTGGATCTGCTCCTGTGGGAGGTGTGTAGCTCCAGCAGCTTGGTTTGTAAGGCCAGCTTTGCCCATCAGTGCAGCTTTCATGTGTGGCTTTTGCCATCCAAGATGTGCGGAGTTTTGACATGTTTTCTTTTAATGGTGAGCCTGAAGTGGTTTCGGAAGTCTGATTGCTGGCACAGGGCATCCTGTGACTCTGGAGCATGCTCCAAGGCTGGCAGTGAGCTGCCTTCCATCAGGTCCCCACAGGACCCCCTCCCAGCTGTGTCATGGTGGATTTGTGTGTGTGAATGCACACAACTCTGTAGGTTCTGCCCAATCTTTTGCCATGCAAATATCTCTCTCAGGCAGGATCTGACCTGCCCTCCATACAGATGTCTTATTGCAGAGGGCCCCAGTTCAGTGGGGTATGTAAGCCAGTGCCTTTTATTACCAAGGTGCATTGTCTTCTGAGAGGGGCTGTGACAGCCCCTCCTGTCCCCTTTGGGCTCTTCCAGGCCTTCCCTGGGCTCTTCCAGCAGCTCATGGGTCTGTCTCCGTGCTCCAACCAGCACAGGATGGCCCAGCTAAGAGCAGGGAGCAGGGCTCTGCCAGTTTGGCATGGCTGGTGTGGGCTGCCTGGTGCCCACCACAAGCTGGTGTGAGGGACCACCACCTTAAACAGAGGTGCTGGGGACAGGACAGTGGGGTCCAGCTTCTTCCAGCTTCAGCAGCAATGGAGCTGCATGTCCACCTGCAGATAGTCCTCTTGAGATCAAGGGAGCAACCTGGTGAGCAGGGGTCCAAAGTGGTGATTCCCCATCCAAAGTGACACCTGCAGTCTCCCACACCTTTCTTACTAGTGCATAGTGGTCACCTGGATCCTGTCTTCTCCATGTAATGTGCCAGACATGGTTGTGAGGAAATGTATGTGATGGGCTCAGACCCCACATCCCTTAAAGGATAGGAAGTAGGTAAAGTTTTCCCTTCTCTAAACTTACTGTTTGGATTTCTTTCTAGGTCAGGCTTTCTGGTAGCTTGTGCAGGGACTCATTTATTGTCTGTGGCCTTTGCAGCATTGTCGCGATCCGCGACCTATTATATCTCCTTTTTGGAGTGTATTAAGCTTGTCAGGATCTGCTGAGAGGTCCACACGTGGGGATCGCTTCTCACAGAAGAGCAGGGGCTTTGGCCCTGACTTTTTTGAGTGAATAACTTGCTCAGTGCTTACTAATATTTCCAATAACAGCAGCCAATCCCCAATTGGAATTTACGAAATGCACGGTTTATTGTGGGGAAAACAAAACAATCACTCCTTTTGAACGTCCTGCCCCAAATTAAAACACATTAAATATACACGGGTACACCTTAGTTACACACCTTATTTACTTATTTAAGTGAGGGAAGGAGGAGGAGGAAACATGCCCGACGCTGGTCCCCTATAGGGTAGCGATTTGTGTGCAGGTAAGACAGGATTATACTATCCCCTATGAGCTGGGGTGGCCGGAATTGTCTCACCACGCGGCAGTGCAGGTAGGATGAGCTGGGTAGCAAAGCAGCTGCAGGCACTCCCAAGCGCAGGTCGCCCCCCCCCCCAGAGAGAAGCGGCGCGCGGCTCCGGGGACCGTAGGCGTGACGAGCGGCTCCGGGACCTTGGGACACGGGGGCAGGCACACGGCAGCAAGCAGCAGGAAATGGCCGCGGCACGCAGCGTCTGCGGAACAGCGCGCCGAACATGAGGAGAGAACGAGAGTGAGAGAGAGCAAAAGCATGCTGCGCTGCCTCTTTTATGGGGTTTTTCTTTTGCTCCCGATTGGCCAGTTTTGGTATTTCCGGGCTTTTCAGCCAGTCAGATAGGACCTTGTCCCGCCCCTGCTTCCAGCCATGGCTCCTCCCCCGCAGCAGCTGCCCCGCCAGAGAGGGTTCAGCGCCACGTGGAGCCGCCATTTTAAGTCGGCTTTGTCTGCTGACCCAAAAGGCATTTCATGTTCGTGTAAGGAAATACCTGGTCCTTCACACTTCACCCCGCGGCCTTTGGGGCAGCAGGCTCTATAGTCTCTGCTTGTAGGAAAACAGTCCAGTCTTTGCCCCCAAGGTGTTACTATGTTTCCCTCCTTGGAGCTCCAGCTTAAGTCGGGCTATTATGTGGCAATGTCCTCCTTGCAACATTGGATTTCCCTCGTATGGAAGTGTGTAACAAGTATCAAAGAACAAAACAAATAGCATTAGCAACAGTTAAAGGTATTGCCTGTGGGTAGTATGGGGTGTGGCAAGTCCATTTTATGTCCTCCCTTTTTGCCCAACATTGGACTAGATGGGAGGTGAAATGTATCCCATTATCAGATTGGATATTTTTTGGCTTAGGCAAATTACTGAATGTTTTTTCTAGAAATCTCAAAGTGGTTTCCCCATTTGCTTTCAGAGTGGCTTCTGCACAGGTGAAACCAGAGATTACCTCTACCATGACAATGACATATTGTTTATTCCCTGACCTGCAAAAGGGTCTAATGTAGTCACATGCCAGGTGGACCACAAGGATTTTCCTTCACGCAGATGGAGACTGCCTGCAGTTAGGGGATGTTCTCCCATGTGAATTTTACACAGCTCACATTCTGAAATTGCAGATTTGGCTTGTTCACATGTAATAGGCCATCCACGTGCTTGAGCCTCCTTGTAGAGGTCTAAGGTTCCTGAATGGCCTCTCTTTATGTGGAGCCATTCAAGCACTCTTCCCCACTCAGGAGTTCAGTCGAATTGACTGTATTTGAATTATCCCCCTTCCCCTCCCTCTGCTGTCTTTTGGACTGCTTTTTTTTTTTATCATAAAACTTTATTATTTAATTGAAAAACATGAGCAGGAGTAAACACATTATTTACACAAGGTCCCAAGTGCAGCTCAACTTGAGAACATCATACAATAAAAGGATGTGGGTCCAAAACAGAATGATGGAGGCTACCAAACAGTACAACTCCTGGTAAACACAGAACTTCAGATGAGATCAGCAACATTCATGGGCATCTCATCCACCTGGGTGGAGTAGTACTGCTCAATGTCCCGCAAGATGCGGATGTCATCGCTCTTCACAAAGTTGATCGCTACACCTTTTCGGCCGTATCTGCCTGACCGGCCAATTCTGTGTATGTAGAGTTCTCTGTTGTTGGGCAAGTCGTAGTTAATGATCAGGGACACCTGAGGCACATCCAGGCCTCTAGCCCAAACATCTGTCGAAATAAGGACTCGGCTCGCACCAGATCTGAACTCTTTCATAATGGACTCTCTCTCCTTCTGTGGCATGTCCCCATGCATCGATGAAACAGTGAAGTTGGCTTCTCTCATCTTCTCTGTGAGCCAGTCTACCTTTCTCTTGGTGTTACAGAAGATGACAGCCTGGGTGATTGTGAGTGTGTCATAGAGATCACACAAGGTGTCAAACTTCCACTCTTCCCTCTCCACAGCCACGAAAAACTGCTTGATGCCTTCGAGGGTCAACTCATCACGTTTAACCAAGATGCAAATGGGGTCTGTCATGAATTTGTTGGTCATTTCCAGAATTTCATGAGGCAAAGTGGCACTGATCAGAACCACCTGTGTAGCTGGAGGCAAGTATCTGTACACATCATAAATCTGCTCCTTAAAACCTTTACTGAGCATTTCATCTGCTTCATCCAAAACCAGCATTTTGATGGCACGAGTCCTTAAACTTCGACGACGAATCATATCAAACACGCGGCCTGGGGTGCCAGCAACAACATGCTGCCCATAATCCAGTTTCCGGATATCTTCACCCACGCTGGTCCCCCCGATGCAGGCGTGACACTGGACATTCATGTAGTCGCCCAGAGCGAGGAGACCCTGTGTTGATGCAAAGGAATGGCTTAATGAACTGAGCTCTCATGAAGCTTGTATTTGTGAAGAGATACAGGTCTCCACAACCAAACGGAGTTCCCCAGGGATGACAGCTGCTTTCAAGGTGCTGTCCTGAAACGTTCAGTTAAGAAAGTGTAAATCCTTACAGCACTAGCCAGTCTGGTCATATGCAAGAACGGTTATAATGCAGATGGGCAAAACAGCCCTTTATCAGAATTTCTTCTTCATTTCAGGAAGAGAAAGAAAAAGCAGTGCCTTGAGCTCTGCTGGGGATCACCTGAAAATCGGCCCCAGGCCTTGAGAGTACTTTAGAGATGGCAATTTAACTGTTCCTACCTTCTGAATCTGTACAGCCAGCTCCCGAGTTGGTGCCAAGATCAACGCCTGGGTCTCGCGAACCTGATTAAAACAGGTGATCACACGGGGGCAGGCACACGGCAGCAAGCAGCAGGAAATGGCCGCGGCACGCAGCGTCTGCGGAACAGCGCGCCGAACATGAGGAGAGAACGAGAGTGAGAGAGAGCAAAAGCATGCTGCGCTGCCTCTTTTATGGGGTTTTTCTTTTGCTCCCGATTGGCCAGTTTTGGTATTTCCGGGCTTTTCAGCCAGTCAGATAGGACCTTGTCCCGCCCCTGCTTCCAGCCATGGCTCCTCCCCCGCAGCAGCTGCCCCGCCAGAGAGGGTTCAGCGCCACGTGGAGCCGCCATTTTAAGTCGGCTTTGTCTGCTGACCCAGAAGGCATTTCATGTTCGTGTAAGGAAATACCTGGTCCTTCACAAGTATTTTCTTTTAAAAAAAAAAAAGAAAGATTATTCCCTCCTTAAAAAAAGGGAAGGGAGCATATAGTGTTTCACACTTGGCTGTCCTAAAGATGCATATATCTGGCTTTTTTGATGTGCATAACCAGCAAGGTGGAAAAGACTTGGGAATAGCTTGGGAGACTGTGGAGCACTTAGGCCTGTGTGAAGGCTACTGCCTGTGGCTGAATTGGCTCATTTCAGTGAAGCCAGCACAAGAACCACCTTGCCAGGGGGCAGGGTGTGCCTTGTGCATGAGAGCACCTTGTCTCAGCCACCTCTGCAAAACTTTCTTACTTTCCCAGGATTTCCTCCTCCTTTCCTTTTTCCCTCCCCCTCGAGGGGGGTTGTCTGACAGTATCTGCTCAGGAAACTCATGTCTTAATTGTGTTAAGTCCTTGAACACATGGAGAACCAGAAGGAAGCAGCATGTTCTTGCTCTTGATCTGCTTCCTCATCTGGGTGCTGTGGTTCAGCGCTGCCTTTTCTGCCTGCTGTCAGAAAGGACACTGTCAACAGGGGCCAACTCCTACCTGAAATGCTCTTCCATGTGCCGGCAGCATGAATGCTTTGCGTGACGAAGTCTGAAGGAGGGGACTTGGCCTCTCAAAGGGGCTCTGCAAGGGGTGAGGGCAGACTGAAAGGGGAATAGAGACTCCTGAGTATTCCTTGGGTTTGTTTTGGGGTTTTTAATGACATTTTATTTTCCAGGGTGTCTCTTGTTTCCCCTCTGTGTGCAGAATCAGAGGACCAATGTCATACCTACCTCAGTGGGGTGTTGTGAGGCTAAACTCTACTTGTGCTTTGAGATCCATGGATAGATCTGTGGCATCTGTGGGAATTCAGTTCATAAAAATACTGAGTGGCGAGAGCAGACCGATTTGTTTAACTCTGTTTATAGCCAGCTAATGAGTAAGAATCGAATCACAGGGAATGAAGCTCTGATCCAAAATCCTACAGTCCTTACTTCTGCAGAGCTTGCCAAGAGCTGAACTTCAAAAAGGCTTGAAGGGTTTGCCAGCCAAGCACGGGCTGTTTTCCTCTGAATGCCTCTCCTATCCTATCCTGCACTGTCTCCTTGCAAAAACTCTCCCTCTTCTCTCTCAGCGTGGATGCTTGTACCTGGCTGGGAGTTGTTGTGGGGGTATTTTTTCTAGAATTCAAGTGGTTTATAAGACAACCCTGTTTGTGGTTAAGTGGACAGTGCCCCCCTCAGAAGAGAGCCTTGCACTGGACATCCTTCACTAAAGGCTGAACCATTCCCTAGCAGGCAGTGTTGCCGAGCCAGGAGTGGAGCTGCCCCACTCCTCTCTTCCATGTTGGTGTTTTTTCTGTGACTGTTAAGTATGCTGCTTGGATACTTTGAAGGCTTTGGTTTTTTGCTCTCAAATTTTTTACAGCCAAAAGCCATGCTGAGATCTTCCAAAACCAGATGCAGCTAAGGCTTTCAGCTGTTCTGGAGCAGATGGAAATGGCTGTGGGTTTCCACGAAGGCTGGGTTTCTCTCACTCTTTAGCAATGAAAAAGATTTGGATTTGTTCCAGCTTCTAGGAGCGGTAGGGACAGATATTAGACCTTGCCACTCCTGTAACTAGGCTTGGGTGGAGGTTGTTAGCATATATATTAGCCTCCTGCTGCCATGTGGCTGCAGCCATCCTGGGGGAGGCTCTGTGGGGCTGCCCTAGGTCTCTTGACTCCTTTCCCTCTCACAGGAGCAGAGCAAGCAGCACTCCTAGAAGCGTAAGCATTTTAGCACTCCCCTCTGTAGCACACCAGTCCCTGGCCAAGCTTCTGTAGTCAGCCAGAGGGGTGGCAGGGCTGCTTGGAACTACCAGTTTTCACCCTGTGGAGGGGAGATGTTGCCACCCACCCACCCCTGTAGGCAGCAGGGGGATGCCCTGTGCACAAAAAGGTGGGGTGATGCAGCTTGCCTACACAGCAAGGTCAGCTCCTGGATCTGGGCTTGCCCTGGGTGCCTTCAAGAGCAATATCCCCTAAAGGGGGATACTGGAGGGAAAGGCAGATCTGATTTCAGTCTCTGCCAGCTTTTACTCTGACTGCTGCCTCTAAAAATTTTTCTACCAACAACTTCGGTCGTTCCACCTCCCATCCTTCCCCCCCTGTTTTTTTCCTCAAGATCCCTAGTGAGGCAGAGCAAGTATCTGCTGAGGTGGGAGGTGCTGAGGCTGGAGCTTGGGGGCTGCTCATTCTAAGGCTCAAGTTTGTGGGACATAATGAACAAATCCCAACCATCGCAGAGCCTCCACTTTTTCCTTTGAGTTGGGGATCTCCACACAAAGCCTCGGGAATTGGCTGTTGCCAAGTATGCCAAAAGCTGCGGGGAAGCACTTTTTAAAGCCTGTCCTGCCTAAGCAACTTTTAAAAGCCTTGTTTGAGATGTGCTTGTTTCCAACACTTGCTACTGAAGAAGCTGGAAGGTGTGCTGTGCTAAACGTGGAAACCTACTAAAGCAAATTTCATCTTGCTTGCCAAAACTTGTAAATCTGCCCTTTTTAAAAGGTAAAACAAAAGTCTTGCAGTCTTTTGCAAAAATGCTGAGTCTGATCTTCAGCCCCTGCTCTTCAGTTGTGCTCAGTTCTGCCCTGCTGTGTGAGAGCTGTTTACAAGGTGTGTGCAGAGATGTCTGTTTCCTCATTCAGTCTGTGTATCTGTCTGCTTTTTCCCCTTATAGGTGTGTGCATTCTACATGTCTAAAGCCTTAAGCCGGGCTTGGTGGTTCAGTGTTTAAGGAAGTTAAGAAGGAAGCACTCTTCGGATTGAGCTGTTGGGTTTTTCTTAAAAAAAAAACAACAAACACGTTCAAACTCTGAAAAAAAACTCCCTGGAATATCTGTCCTCCTAAAAGAGATGGCTTTGGGCCATAAAGTCTCCTATAGGAATAAGCATCCTCCTGTGTTCAGGCTGCTGTGTCCCACAGATGATGACCAAAAGTTCCTGACAGCTGCTCTGTGACCGGTGCGGGTTGCTTTGGGATGCTCCTGAGCCTGGTCCCTGCAGCACCAGCGCTACAGCCGGTGTTACCCACCCCTCTGCATCCCTCCCAGAGACTGTTTTTATCCCGGTAACACACGGAAGCCCTGGGGGCAGCAACCAGCCCTGCCCTTTGTGTGTGTGTGCTCTGCTGAGACAGGGAATCCTTCCCTCGGGCTGCTTCCCGGGCACCTCCCACATGGAAGCTTGTGGGGGTGCCTCCTGCCTGCGTGGGGGGTGCTGTGGCTTGCTACCTGCACAGATGTAACTGTGAAGAAATCTTACACACTTCTGTGCCTGTTTCTTTGATTCAGCATTATCGTGTCTTGGGGAAGGGGGTGGGAGCGAGTGCCCTTCCCTCGCCCTCTTTTTGATCACTGTGTAATACTCTTTTTCTACACCGTGTATAGTAAGATGGGTTTTGACAAGGTTTTCTAATTAATAGACACTAACCAGCAGTTCTTCTTTTTTTTTTTTTTTCCTCTCTCCTCTTTGCACATGTGACTGTAACTGCAATGGTACCTGGTCTTTCTGTTCTTTTCTAATTGTGAACTTAAGTAAGCAAATTTCTGGTGTCTGTGACATTAATGCACTGTGGGTCTAGCCTAGTAAGTTGTTCTGTTCCAAGCTGGGTTCTCTTAAGTTATAGCTGGATGGGGTTTTGTTGTTTTTAAACTGAAACATAAAACCGTTTTACACTTTGCATATTTTGTACAGTAAAATTCTGGAAATAAACTGAAACCAGATTTGATTGTCCCACTCCTTCCTCTTATCCTTTCAGACAAAAAAGGAAAAAGCAGCAAGCTTTTCTGGCCTTCAAGCATTCCTTAGCTGTGGCTGGGAGGGGCCCTGCAAACATGTGGTTTAACCTTTTTTGAGGCTTTTTTGTCACCTTTCTTCTAGACCTTTCTCATCTGCCCTGCCACAGTAAAATGCAAACTCATTTATCACTCCTGAAGAAAAACTGGTAGCTGACTGCTTTAAACACCTGAAATATCAAATGATGGGGAACAAATGCAGCTGGGGGGGGGTAGTAATGACTGGAGTGGGAACAGGTTTTTCTGCCTCCTGTCTTCTAGTTTGCACATGAATTATGAAGTGGCAGGATTCATAGATGAGTTCCTTATTTGGAGCTGGTGAGGAGGAGGAATGGTGTGGGGAGGAAAATCCAGTGCTCCTTGTTTGTGTGGATGAGAGTCCGTGCTCTGCTAGAACAACATGTGGGGATTTCGCCTCAGCAGCACCTGTGGGTGCGTCTCTCCTTGCCTCCCGTTTCCGTGGCCAGCCTGCCAAGAGCTTGGAAGGACTGAGCGGCCGTGCCTGAGGGAATGTGGGAGCAGCCTTCTTACTTAGATGGTCTTTGGTAACCACTCTCCAGGAAAGCACCCTGTAATGGGACTACCTGGCCTGACAGCTGCGTGCTGACCTGCACGTGTCAGTGGCTCCAAGGGCTGGAAAAGTCCACAGGATGCTGCTGGGCAGTGACACACAGGGCACAGCAGTGGGGGAGATAAGCAGCACGCACATACAAATGCCAGTGGAGAGAAACAGCCACATGGATAATTCTCTGCCTGGGGAGGGGAGGTGGATGTATTTAGGCTACAGAGCACTGTGCTGAAGCCCAGGAGGAAGCAGGAAGGGTGTGCTGGGTCCTGCCTCCTGCCCTCCCTTTGTTCTGTCTGGTTTTGATCTGTCCCTCTCATCCTGCTGGTGCTTTGGCAGTGCCCAGCCCAGGGTGGTTTGCAGTGCAGCTCATGGAGGTGGGCAGGGAGAGGAAATAGCACTGCCACCGCCTTGCAGAGCTTGTGCTGGGTGTGTAGCCATTGCTGGTCCCCTCCTGCCCCTCAGAGGAAGACCTGACTTGCCTGGCTGGAGCTGTGGGTAAAGGCACTGTGGGAGCCAGCTGCAGGAAAGTGTAAGAGGCAGGAATTTGGCACAAACACAACAGCCTCATCCTAGGCTCTTAGCCTTGAGAGTTGTGTCTTTACATACAAGTTCAACATGCTCTGCTTCATTTGTGGCTTAGTGCTGATACCAAATCAACAGCCTGCTGTGTTTGTGGTGTTTTCTCTCCTGCCATGGGTTCTGGAAGCTGATGGAAGGAACAGGCTTTGCTAGAGGGACCAGTTTCCTTGGACTTCACCCAGGGCTCAGGTATCTGAATCACAAGGGGCTGTGGTGTGTAGCTCAGCAGAAATTAGAGCTGAGGGTGCTGTTCTGGTTTGGCCAAGACTTCCACTGAAGTCGTAAGGGTCTTTGAGGTTTGCTTGATGGAGGCTCAGGTGCAACGTTGGGTCAAGTATTACTGACCCAAACCTCTGATAGAGAAGGGATGGAGGCTTTCACTGGGAAACAAAGCTTGGAGGGACCCTTTGTGCTGAACAAGAGGTAAGCACCTTTTGCCTGAGTGAAATATCAGACCAGGATCACTCCAGAGATACTTCTCCTGCAGTGCTCTTCTCAGCTGTGAGGGCATAAAATCATAGGATCACAGAAAGGTTTGGGCTGGAAGTGACTTTCAAAGATCACCTAGTTCCAACCCCCTTGCATGGGCAGGAACACCTCCCACTGGATCAGGTTGCTCCAAGTCCCATCCAGGCTGCCCTTGAACACTTCCAAGGATGGGGCATCCACAGCTTCCCTGAGCAACCCTGAAGCACATGAACTACCACTGGGGCAGAAGAGTATTTGGTGGCTGAAGTGTGGCTTAACACATAAGACCAATGACTCCAGTGGGTGGTGGGACCAGGCTTAACAGTTATGGATGGTCAGAAGACATCAGCTTTGGGGAATTCAGTGACAAGGTATGGGCCAAAGGGGCTGCATGGAGTCAGAGGATAACAAATTAGTTAAGGAAGGGATTTATCAACTTAGGCAACTGGCTTCAGAGCATTGCATGAAGCACTAGCAACACCTCACTGTACAATATTGTTAACTAAATTAATAGTTCAAGAAAATACCTGTCTATGGAGGTGGGCAGGGCTTCAAACCCCAGAACAGCATCTCCTGCTGCCCTGTTCTGGCTTTGCTGTCCCAGCCCCAGACCTGAACTCCCAGGACATACAGGGAGGGACTGAACCTGAAGGCTTCCAGGGAGCCCTAGAGCTTGGGGCAGGTGGGGTCAGTGCAAGGGGAAGGGGATCTCTCAGCAGGATGTGGTGTCTCACAACAGCATGCAGGAAGGGAAGGAGTGCTGGGAATTGGCCAAGATGAGAGCTTTGATTTATCTTTCAACACCACTCCCGAGTTTATGTTGGACTGGGAAGGTGGTGGGTTTGGGTTACAGTCCTTTCCAGCAGGGGTGTCCATTCCCTTTCCATGTGAGCATCCATGCACTGCCGGGTCAGGAGGTGCTGAGAGAAGAGAGAGCACTGAGCATAACCTGTTTGCAGATGTAGGTGGGGATGGTGTAGCAGGCTGATTGTGCATGCATAAATCACTATCTATGAACAAGCTTACCCGAGCTGCTTTGAAACGCTGGAACAAGTTTTACAGCCCTGCTGTGAGCACGTATACTGGTTTATGCTGACATGTTGCTAGTAAAACGGAGAGTACCTCAAGTGGGTAGACAGCTATTTATTTTCCTGTTTCTCCCCTTCTTTCTGTCCCCCTCCATAATGTACTTGGAAAAGGTGGTGAGGATTTTTTTCTCCCCCTGGCTTATATGGTGGGCTGTGATCATGTTGGGTTGATATTCTTCCCCCAAAATCTGAGGAGCTGAATAGGATGAATACCATCCCTTCTGTACATGACTGGGGCTTGCTGTGGTTCCATCTCAGCTACTGCAAATAGCCTGGGAATACCAAGAGCCCTCACACAGCAGCCTTGCTGCTAGCTGGCCTCCCAAAGCCCATGGGTCCTGCCTGCAGGAGGAGCAGAATGGTCGTTTGGTTGTGGGGCCATGGCCAAGATGAAGGGAACAAATCAGTCTTTGGGCTCAGCGTGGGCAGCACTAAATACAATTCAGAAGAAGGAGGGGGAAAACTTGCATGCTGTGGATGTGCATTTGGGATAGCTCAGTGCAACTGCTTTGCTTACGTACCAAAACAGGCAGCAGCAAAACCTTAAGACAGTAAGAGAAGGAGGCAGCAATGTGAAGCCAGTGGAAGAGATCGTATATGACAGGGTGTGTTTTTTTCCCTCCAGCATCCTTAGAAACATGAAGGTACAAGGATTTTAAGAACAGAGACACTACAGATTGCTCTAGGCATTTACTCTGTAAATTGAAACATTTTAAGTCTCTTCCAAACGCAAAAATCAGGCTTACAAGTGCTTAAATGTCTACAGTCTTGGTTGTCTTTTTGTTTGTTGGTTGTTGGTTGTTTTTTTTTCCTTCTTACTATTTGAAAAGGTTACATGAATGAAAAAATGCACAGAGAGAAGGAAGTTCTTAATAAAATACATTTGATTCAGCCTCTCTGGAAGTTTTAAGAGGCAGAACTTTTTAGCTCTTTGGACCTCTCTTCAGCACAAGTCAGATGCTGTGGTAATGCTTTAAAAGAGGAAAAGAGAAGGAGCTGATTATATCTGGGCTACAGATGTGAAACAGATCTGCAAACCTTTTAGCTTCTATTTTGTAAAAGCTCATTCTTGAGTACTCATAATACCAGATCCTACAGTTGATTATAAATTTGCTTTGTAAGTGGCTGGGAGAAACTGGTTTAGTAATTCAGTAACAAGACTGTGGGAAGCTGTGCAAATTCCTCCAGCGATTTCATTTTGCGGGGACTAAAACATTCTCCAAACATTTAGTTACTTTTGTCTTTCAATAGCCTCTTTCTTTGTCGCTGGCAGGAGCAGGGCTTTGACACGTTTGATTGGATTTTAAAGCAAAAAAATTAACATCAGGCAAATTTCCAGGGTGTTCTCTGGTTGAACATAATTTATTTTTACCTGCGTTATTGAGGGAGGGACCTGATTCAAGCTGGGCTTCTTCCAAATCCAAAAGCAGAGCATGAGCTCCTGTCCATGGCTATTTAAGTAATTTGCCACCCACAACTGAAGGAGGATTGAGTCAGGATAACTGCCTGCCTTCTTGGGCAGTTAGTTGATTTTCTGGCTGCTGTTGAAGTGTGGGATCACTCCTGCAGCAAACTCATTTTATTTTACCCTCTATGCTTTTTCTTGTATGTGAAGTCAGGCCATTTGCCTTCTGCTCAGGCGGTGATGTGGTGTGACCACCAGTGGCACTGGGGTGACTGACCTCTTGCCATGGTGGTAGCCAAGATGTTCCAGCCGCTCCCTGTGCAGTTGGGTCTTGGCTAAAGGGTGATGGTTTCTCATCTGGATTTTGGGGCAATGGGAAAGAGGACCCAACCCCCCCCCAAAAAAAAAAAATAATCCTAGTATTTTCACAGGGCCCAGGCTGGTGAAATGGCTTCACTTTGGGCGTGTCCCACCTGTCCCCTGCAACATGAATGCCAGTGTCAGCCTTCCCTGGTTGTCTTTTTCCTTAGGAAGGAAATGTTATCCCTCCCTGTGTTCACAAACATGGCCCATGTCATGGGGGCCACCATGGTTGGTTCCTGGCTGTGGCTCACTCCCTGGGCTGGGGAGATGCTCAGGAAGCAGCAACAGGGGAGGGCTGTGTCCTTAAGGAACCCTCGATGCCATACACTGTGGGGGTGGGTTGAGGAGGAGAGGAAGGCAGGCTAGGTAGAAATGGAGCAAGCAAGAAAACTGGGGGAGACAGTAAAGAGCAGAAGATTAATGAGTCAAGAGGGCTGAAAATAAAGTGAAAATGGTGTGTTTTCTTCTTGGTCCAAGTCATTAGGGACAATACCAGAAGTCCTTCAAGTGCTTTGCTGATGTCTTTCACCGTCCCTCATCACAGGGGCTCAGCAAGAGAAGATGCAAGGGAGGAGCTGAAAGGGGGAGCAAGGCACCGGAAGGATTTTTGCTTCCACCCCAAAAGCTGCTTGTAATCTGACTCTAGATATGGATCTTCAAGCTGCAAGGAAGCTCTGTACTTTTGGGTTTGTGTTGTTGGGGTTTTTTTTCTTCCTTCCCCTTTAAATAGTTTAGCACCTTTTAAACTTGGCAAGGAGTGTTCTGGGAGCACAGCCAAGAGGGCTGGCTCTGCTTTGGACCACTTCTATTGTCATTAGACATCTTCTTCTGCCCAGCAGGTGTAAAAGCCATCCCACTGCTGGCCTCAAGGGGTACAGACCCTTGGAGGGCTGCTTTGCCCAGATGTTGGTGCTACAAGGGAAGGGGGCAAAGACAGGGAATACTGCAGTGCAGTGAAGTGCTGCACAGTCTTGGGGCTAGGGTAGGACCCAGTTCTGCTGGCACAGTCTTGTTACCCAGGTTAATTATCCTCTTGCTGTGCTCTGCTGCTTCCAGTTTCTAGCAGGTGGCATTGTACTGCACAGCATAGACATACCTGGGATGTAAAGGTAGCCCAGAGGCAGTTTGCTTTGCCCTGAAGGGCCTTGGTGCTTGTTGTTATTTGAGCCCTTCTTGCTCTTCAGCCTCCCCAAGTCCAAGCATCAGGGTGCAAATGGCTGTTTGGGGTCTGTCCCCAAAGCTTTGCTGGGGCAGAATGGATTACAGGTGCAATCCTGGCCTGTTTTCACAGCACTGCAAGTCAGCAGCTGGGAAGTGACATGTTCGTGGCTAATTAATTATTTCCCTGGGAATAAAAGGCAAAGGTTCTTTGTTTGGCCTCAGTACTGAATCAGGCCTTTCTGAGGTATGATGTGTGAACAGACATGCAGAGGCAGCTGGTGTCCTCGGCTGTGTGTGCGTGTTGGCACCTGGCTGAGCAGCTCTGCTGTGGGATGGAAGCAGCAGAGATCTCTGGTGTCACTAAAGGGCCATTCTTCTTCTAAGGGCAGCACAGGAGACTCTAACCTCTCCTCAAAAACATCACGAAAATGGCTGACCCTGAAAATATGGAGTAATCTGTCACTTGCAGTGTGCCTCCCTTGGCCTCTTCTTGGCCTTGCCCTCTCCTTCTGGAACTGTTTCCCAGAGGGTTGACATCAGCTCGGAGCAGCTTCTGGTTCACAGAGCTTCTCCATAACTTTGGGAAGACAAGGCTTTGTGAGTGAATGGGAGAGCCTCTGCTGCCTCGTTTTCTTCATTGCTGCAATCCCTCCTCTGCCACCACACTTTCTTAACTTTTCATGTGTTTATCCCATAAGCTGAAGATGCTAAGTTCCTGTTGGTGGGCAAAGAGAACCATGGAAACAATAATGGGGGGAAGAGGGGAGAGGTGGCCCCATCAAGGGCTGCTCTGGCACCATGAAGCAGTGGCAGCCATAGGATTAGCCCTTTTTCTTACAACTCAAAGGAAGCTTTCCATAGAACACTGACACCAGCCACTGGCCTCTGTATGAGCTGAAGCACCACTACATTGCTTCCCCCCTGCTCAGAGCTCTGCTGCTTGATGCACCAGTTTGTGTATGTGCCTGAGCACTCAAGACACATCCCTAGGGCTGTTTGCAGGGTCTGCCTGCACAAGCTGTGCCTCTGAAAGCATCTGCAGAGGGGCACATCAGAACACACAGGCATCCACAGTGGGAGGGGAGGTACATGGAGAGTACTGAGGCCATTGGGATGTCTGGAGACTGTGCCAGTTGGGAAAGGCAGTAGAGCAACTTTTCATTTATTCCTCCTGTTCATAGAGGCCCATGACACGTTGTGGTGACTGATCTGGAGCTGCAGGGCCTGTGCAGGCTGTTACCTTACGCAGGGTGAAACTGTGTGTAAGTTTAACTCCTGGGAACAGCCCCAGGGTAAAGATAAACAAGTACTTTGCAGAGGTGAGTAGTGTAAGTGGTATTTGTCCATTAATCACAGACTAGGAGACTACTAAACTGCTCTTTTTGCCCATTCTCACTCCTTACCAATGTGCACCAGGGAGACCTTGCATCTTGCTTGCTCCTTCTCTGAGCCAGGGTCCCCCAGTAAACCTCTTGAGGAAAAGGCTGAAAGGGAAGTTCAGAAGGAAGGAGCTGGGCACGCCTCTGGCCAGGAGAGAGAGGTGTGTGAAGGAGAGGACCTCCAGGCTGAGTACTCTGCATTTCAAGCCTTCTGAAAGTCTCCAGCAGGTCCTCTGGGATGGGGCTGGACTGTCCACAACCCCCTGGTGACCAGCTGGATGGTCTCCCTAGACTCACTTGGTTCAAGTCTTCCAGGCAGTGCTTATCCATGGTAAAGAAGCAAGAAAGTGTATAAAAGAGAATAGCTGATATAGAGGCTTTGCTGTCCTGTCTATTCTAATAAGCTGTGCCTGAAAAGCAAGGGATGAGTGTTCAGTGTTCAATGAGGAGCTAACGTGGCCTACAGTCATATACCATAGAAGTACAGAATTCATTCATATACATAGAGATATAGAGATATCCAGCTGTGTATTGTTCATGCTGGTACATTTCACCAAGAGGATATGGCACACTTAGGAATATATCAGTACTTCAGCTTTTTTATATCAGTAGTTTCAAATTTCTATTTCAGCTAACGTAGAGAGAGAGAGAGAGTCAAAGAGACTGATCAACAGGCAGGAAAAATAAAAGTATATAAAATGTTGCTTTGCAGTTCATCTAATAATGGAAATATATAGTGTGTAAACCTTGTTTCTCATCAGGCTGATGCGCATTTGTGTAACAAACTCCAATTCTCCTGTCCCTTGCACTGGTTTTTCCCCTAACATCACTTACCTCTGACATAAGCCAGTATAAGAAAGGTCAGAACAAAGTTATTTGTCTGTAGCAAGAGAGGATGTGGGTACCCTACCTATGCTAACAAGTCTGAGCGACTGGAGAACATACTTAAAACTGTATTTATAAAGATGAAATGATCTCCAAACTCTCCGTTCATTGCACTATTGTCAAACCTAATAAGCTAAGACAATTGAAATCTGCTGGCATGGGGAAGCAGGGAGACCTAACACTGTCGCAGTGACTTGCACGTGGGTGGTGCTGCACTCGCCAGGACTGAGCTGCTGCTGACCCTTGGCTTTGGGAGTGACCCCCTTGACTGCCAACTGGTGCCCGGTGCTCCTTTCCAGTCTGCAGTCAAAAGAGGCTTCTTGCAGGCTACCATGGGACATCTGAGTCTCTTAAGCAGGGAGTAACTGTGCAACTAAACACTTGAAAGCCAAACAGCTTGAATTGTTTCGCTGCTCATTGACCAACTTTCGTTTTCCAGCATCTACTATAGTTGGATGGTTGTGTTCCCTTCCCACATCTTGGTCATAGGAAAAGCTGCTGGGTGGGCTTTGGATTAAAAATCAGCTAAAGCTGAGAGAGCTTCAGGGTGGGCCCCTATGAAAATTTCCACTGGCGGAAGTATATGGTCTGTCTCTTGTGCACCCCTTTCAATCCCACTGAAGTTCAGCTGAAAGACAAGCTAGGCCCAGCCCAGACCTGGCTGCTGATGTTTGGCACTGGCCTGGCATCTGCCCTGGTGTTTCTTTGGGGTTAAGACCAATGGTTTGGCTCAGAGCTATCATCTTCAGCCTCAAGAGTTTGGGCTCAGACCTGGATCAGCCTTTCCAGCAGTTCATGAACTCACAAGCTTTGATGTCCTGTATCAGACCACTTGCACTTACTCTATCTTTGGTCTGAGCTTTCAAGAAGAAAGAGGTTCAGACAGGGACCGTGGCATTTGGTTTTGCATTGCACTGCCAGACAAGAAAATTCTGTTGTTACATAGAATCGCCAAAAGCTTAAATAGCACCCCTGAAACCTTCCTCCCCATCCCAAAGCTTGTTTTCTGCTCCTAGCCTGTTAATGAGTAGCTACAGACTCCCACAGCAGGACTTGCAGGACGGAGTGGTCTTGGCAGAGCAGCTGCAGAGGGCGTTGTGTTTAATAAAAGGACTCAACTTCACAATGGCCTTCCCTATGTCTTGAGGCGAGGTTTAGTCTTTGGATGTTAAGTGCTGGGCCGATCAGCATGGAAAACACAAATTGGCTCCCTGTGTCCGTCTGGCAGCGAGCGGGCAGGCAGGCGGTTTTCTCCTGCCCTGGGGCACTGGGGGCAGATTCCCTGCAGATTCCTATTGTCCTTACTACGGAGGCATGATTGGCAGCGGTGCTGCTGCCCAGGGGCAGGCCTGGTGGCTCAGCACCGCTGAGAATCAGGCTGGGGGGTCCCAGCGAGGGCAGGGGCAGGGGGAGCAGGGCAGGGCGGGGAGAGGAGCAGCGGTGCTTGCTGACGCTCAAACACAGGTCTTCTGCTGGAGGGACCTGCCGCGGGGCGAGGCCTCTCAGCCCCCACAAGTCAAACTGCACAGGGTCAGGGTTAATCGTCATCGTCGTCGTCATCGTCATCGTCGTCATCATCGTCATCGTTGTCATCGTCGTCATCATCATCGTCGTCATCGTCGTCATCATCTTCAGTGTTGATCTTCCCAGAAAGCACATCTTCTATCCAGTCCTCCAGCTCCTCAGCCGTGGGCAGGTCGTCGTCGTCGCTGATCTCCATCCAGATGCTGTCAGCCTGCGGGACAGGTGACGGGGGATTAGC
Organism: Chaetura pelagica; assembly: GCF_000747805.2. Classification (NCBI taxonomy): domain Eukaryota; kingdom Metazoa; phylum Chordata; class Aves; order Apodiformes; family Apodidae; genus Chaetura; species Chaetura pelagica. The sequence continues at coordinate 609,815 of NW_009953386.1, read as the reverse complement.
CACCCTCAGAGACACGGGGATGAGAGCAGGTTTGCTGCTCTTGTAGGATAAGGGTTGACCCAGAGGTGGGGTGGAGGGGGTGGTGGTGGCATTGGCTCCCTCTCTGCCACAGCCTGAGGGCAGGCTCAGCCACAGTGTCTCTCAGCCCAAGGCTGGGATTACCATTTCCCCCTGAAGTTCTTTTGCTTCTGGCAAGGGACGGTGGGACTGGCCAATGGGTTTGCACGAGTGTGTGGTACTGTCTGCCCTGGCCTAGATGTGTTCCTGCTGCCTGCTTCCCTCCTGCAGTGCCTACCCCTCTGAGCAAGAGCATGGTCCCCTTGACACATTGTCCTCATCCTGCCTGGCCAATGCTGTAGACTCCAGGTCTACGTAAAGAGAGCATAAAGAGACCTTTCCAGCTACCCCACATCAGCCCAGTTCACAGCATTTCCCTCATTCTTTACAAAGCCCTTCCAGGACCTCTTCCTCTGAGCCTTTACACCCTGTCCTCAGCACCCCTTGTCCCCTGCCTCTTTTACCATCACCTTTGCCTCGAAGTGCTGCTCTGGACTCTCCACATGTGATAGTGGTTGTTCCTCTTGGAAGTGCCTTCCCTCAGATCATCTCAACCATGCTCCAGCTAAAGAATGGTGAATAAAACTAATGTCCTGGACCACAGGTGCCTCCTGCTCTTTCGCTGCAGCTCTCTGCATTACTTCCACAAACTGGCAAGGACTAGAGCATTCAGTAAGAAGATGCTATCTAAAATGTTGTGAGAAGGTGCTGCCTAAATGGCAATTATTAGCCAGGGACAGGAAGCATGGTTTGAGATGGTCTCTGAAACCTGGGAATGAAAGGTTTTCTCCCTGCTTTGCTATATGTTCCTTGTGTAAATGCCTGGCTAAGCCCTTTTCCGTTCACTGGCTCCTGTTTCACAGAGGTGGTGTGAGGTGATCTCGTTCAGCATTTGATGTTGCAGAAACAAGTGCTTTTCCTATGTTAGAAGATAACTACTGGCTTCTGCAGCTGTGTCTCTCCTCCCTTCCACTCTGTGGTACCTAATTTTCTTTGTTCTATGGCTTGCTAAAAAGCCAGTCCTGTTTCTCCTCAGGGAAAGCTGTTTCTCCCTTACAATATTTTCCTCCTGAATCACCAGAGCTGTAATAAAAAAGAGCCAGAGAGATGCATGCAGCTTTTGCTTCATACAAATGACCACGTCCCCAGCCTCAGGATGGTTTGGGCAGCAAAAAAGGGACACCTCTAAATCAGGGGAATGGGAGTGGGCCCGTTGCACCTAGAGGAGATGCTGGGCAAATAAAGCAGCAATATTTTGTAGCGTGTCATGGCCCTAGTCCTGAGCTGCCATGTGATGGGCCCATGGGGGCTGCTGGAAGCTCTGGTGTTTGTGTTGGCAGGTTTTTAGAGAAGCGACAGGGTCAGAAGGGTCATGTCCACTGAAGCAAACAGCAGTGTTTATTTTTACTCTGTTGTGTAAGCCTTGCTTTGTACCTGTGTAACTTGGCTGAATGCAGTGATGTAACACTGAAATAATGAAATGAGCTCAGTGTTTGTTTTAGATATCGCCCGCCAACATAAAACTTTCTTATATCTCTCTCTTGAGGAACAGAAAACAGACTTAAGAGGGAATGAATTAAAACCTGCAAAAAGTATCATCAACGACCTGAAAAATTTACTGTATCAAAGCTAAATAATGCATGAGTTTTTACAGGTCTCTGAGTGACTGCTGGATAATAAGGCATATGTTCCTGCCTTATTCTGCTTCCTATATGATTCTCTTGCCACTGGCAATCCTACTTCCATGAATTCCCATTGAGAGCTGTTTAATGCAGCTTTGACATGACTTAAACATGGCCAACTGCAGTAAATATAATAAAGGGAGATACTATGGACTAGTAATAAGGGCAAAAGACTGGAAGACCTGGGCTCTATTTCTGACTTGCCTGTTAATTTTTAGGTGACAGATGCTATCTTGGACCTCTTCCCTTTTGTCTGGCCATTAACAAGACCCACTGGGGCTCCAGTCTTTAGGTGTCTGTCCCAAGGTCTGGCAGATGCTGCTCTATTACAGTTAGAGCACTGCTCACATCCAGCCAGTGCTGCATCAATTCCATGACTCCCAAGCCAGCCTCACATTTCCCTCAATGGACTGGGCAAGATTCAGGGCCTCCACTTTCTTCATAAGTCCATCACTTTGCCTTCCCTATTACATTTCCCATCTTACGGTCTTGCAGCATTTTTTTATAACAGGAGGCACAATCATCTATTACTCCCTTGCTGTCCCTCTTCCTGGGGAGGTGCAGGAGAGAGGACATGGGGGCCAGGAGCACAGCTGGTGGTGGAGCCAGGGCCAACTCAAGTCCCTCTCTGCTCTCTTCTAATGAAGCCTCAGATTCCCATACAGCTGAAATTTCAAACATGAAGTCAAGCACCAAATTACAAACACTTCTTCAATGGAGAGATTTCAGCTTCCAGAGACACTGATATACCCACGCAAGTTCATTTTAAAGACATTAAAACACCCAACACTTAATCATAAAAAAATAAGCTCAGGTAATAGTGAACCAGGCTGGCGTGTGCTGTGTTACGTGCTTTCTGATCATCTGACTGCTCTTCTCAGAGAGAAGAAAAATGGTTTCTCTCCATACTTGTGTCAGGGCCATGATACCCATTACATTGCACTCAGCAGGTCTCCCCAGGTCCCTGCTGGTCGGTGTCAGATGGGCCGCTCTCCCACCTGCCTTACAAGCTCACAGTGTGCAGGCAACCTGACATCAGCCCCATGGTTTGTAGGCTTGAAGGCAACTGTGGTGAAAACAGTAGCTGTTAGAAAGGTGGGCTGACAGCACAGCTGTGGGTGCTGGGGGGGCCACCACTGCGGTGTCGTGCCGAGGCAGCCCCTGCCTGTGCAGCTCTCCCTCTGCAGGGCTTCAGGAGAGCGTGGAGGCCCTTCCCTGCCCCTGGGCATGGGGTGGACATGCCTCCTCTTCCCACCAGGATCCCTCCAGCAGCATCTGTGTGGCAGTGTCTTAGGAGTAGGAGGGCCTGGATGACCTTCAGTATACTTCTTTTGCCCCAGCAGGGTCCCTCCGTTATCAGTTTATGTAATAAGCTTGTTAAGTCTGCATATTTATTCTGTGTTTTTTTCAAGCTGTGCAGTTTTTCCCTGTCATCTGAAGGGGACCATCTTTCCCTCCTACACTCAAGCTGGGTCATTCTGGTCCTACTACAAAAACACCCTCTCCTTTCTGCTCTTTAACTCACCTACATGGCTTGCTTTCGCCCCTACACACACACTTTTCCCCCACAAGCCCACCCAGGTTCAGCCAGAGCAGGGCACAATGGTGCAAGCTGAAGGTTGGGGTGGAAATGTGAGATCTTAGAACCAAAACCAGGCAAAGCCCTGAAGCTCAGACCACAAGGTCCGGCCCTGTCCTCAGCAGATGTGGTTTATGTGCAACTCAGCAGCAGAAATATGCTCAGACCGAAGCCCTGAAGCCTGACATTGGAGGAGGAAAAATTTCTTCACCTAAAGCGTTGTCGGGCACTGGAACAGGCTGCCTAGGGAACTGGTGCAGTCACCATCCCTGGAGGTATTTAAAAGATATGTAGATGTGGTGCTTAGGGATGTGGCTTGGCAGTGCTAGGTCAACAGTTGGACTTGATGATCTTGAAGCTCTTTTCCAACCAAAATGATTCTGTGTTACAAACCCAGCTGCATGTGGGAATGCTAAGGTCTTTACACTCTAGACACCTAGTCTATTTCCACTTAACAGCAGAAATCCCACTGATTCCAGCAGACTTCAGATGCTGTCCTTTCTACCACCCTAATCTTGGGATGGCTGGATTTTCTGGGCACGTGGTACTCACATCTGTCACATTGACCACCCCGATCTGTGGTCTGAACAGGTCAATCTTGAAGGTCTTCTCCCAGTAAGTGATCAGCTGCAGGAGAGAGAAACTAAGCTCAGACAAGGATCTTGGCAGAGCCCCATGGCATTAATTCAGCTGGTTGGGCTGTGGTGCAGGGACCAAGTGTTGATGAGTGCACGGGAGAGCAGAGAGGCTGAACACAAGCTCAGGCTGCCACACGGAGCAAAAGAAAGTGCTGACTCTGGGAGTGTTCCCAAGACACCAGAGTCATGAGAGGCAGCTCTCAGTGAGAGGCAGACCCCAATGAGCAGCTCCCAGTGATCATCTGTGGTCCAGTCTCCTATCCTTCCCTGTCTCAAATTTCCTGGGCAATTCCTGCACTTGTGCACACATCCCACCACCCCATCCATGAATTAAACCAAGAAAGGCAAAGAGCCCCTGCCACTCACCAGAGGAAAGTCGTCAGGGTCAATCCAGACAATGCTCAGGTCAGGATTATCAGTGTTGTCCCTGGCAACCTGCTTCAGGATTTCTAGGAACTCAAAGCCATCTGAAATGATACATGAACCACTGCAGCCCTCTCCTGCAAGCACACCAGCCCTCTTTGCTTGCGGGGTTTTCAACTTCACTCCCCTGTGCAAACACAGGAGTTGTTTATAGTTCTCATTAAAATGCTGTCTCCCAGCTCTTGCTGGTGATAATAAAGCTTTTAATTTCAAGCATCCTCCCCGGGTATTGAAATTAGTTACACATGAATTAAGTCTCGTAATCCTTCTGTGGAGTGGAACAATGTCACTATTTTCTTGTGACAAGGGAGGAACTGAGCCCCCGAGAGGCCAAAACTCTTTGGCACACTGATGGTGCCAAGAAGCACCAATGCCTTGGCTTTTCAGGAGCTTATGCCCACAGGTTTCCTGCATGCCCATCACCCACCCTGCCCTCAGCACTTTCCTGTAGCCACACAGAGTTAGGGAGCAAATCCTGGTGCTGGAGTGGAAGGCATGGCATCTTTTTCCTAGCCAGCCATTTATATCCAGAATTCAAATCCCAGTGAGCACACAAACACCCAGAAGTCTCCCAGATCCCCATCCCTACAAGCTGGGGCTCCCTGTCAGGACATGGGGTTCCAAAACACAAACAAAACACATGGGATGACACCATCTTGAGTGACGGAGGGTCACACAAGGTAGAAAACTGCCTCCTACCTGGGTCATCTTCTTCAGCAAAGGCCACAATGTGGATTCCCTCCATGTCATCCTCCTGGAAACAAACAAAAAAATAGTATTACTGATGGGCCAGGGAGGGAGCACAGAGTCCAGGTGGTTGCTGGAGATGATGTGTGGCGGGATGCCTTCAAATAAACAGGACCTTTGCAAAGGGAAGCTTGACTGGAGCTCCACCAAGACACCAGAAATGGGAGCTGAGGCTGAGTTGTGGAGGCACTAGGCACTGAAGCCCTAAAAAAGAGGTGGGCACCATGATAGCAAAGGCAAGAGAACTTCTGATGGTGCAGGGCAAAACCTTCCTGCAAAGAAGGCCGAGGTCTCTCTAGCAAGGGAATATGAGCTCACCCTCCATGCCCAGGGCCACCTACCCTCATAAGCTTGCAGTTGTCAGGGGATGGTTTGCAGAGAAACAAATATCTACCACTATACTCAGATGCCAAACATGCTCCTTCAGGGACAGCAAAGGAGGTTTCCTCACAACATGAGAGGCAAGGTGGCTCACTTGGATGCCTTTCAGGAGGTGAAAGGTCTCTGCTCTAGGTCATGGTCCCCAAGGGGGAGTGGGAGGCTCATTTCAGGGCTCCAATAAGTGGAGGACAGAAATGACAGCCTGCTGGACTGCATTTCTCCATGAGACACTTGAGTAATGGGTAATGATAGTGGCAAAGGCCAATGGATCTGCTGGCCAGTTCATCATCCACCTACTATGAATGTCATCTCTGAATTATCCCACAGATCAGCTTCGCCTTCCTCACCCGCTGCCGGTCCCGGTCTCCATTTCAATTGGTTTTAAGGCAAGAAAAAATTCCCATCTAAATGCTAATTTCTTTTCCCTTCTGAGCTCAGAGGTGACAAAGCCACCATCAAAAACTGAAAGGAAAAACCCCGGAAAGATTAAGTGGAAAACATTATCTCTAAAAACAATAGCAGATGCAGGGCCTTTGCTGGCATCTGTGAGGAATACGTTTTCACCAGGGCATTCTATGCAGATTTACTTGGGATTCAAACCACTTAGAGCTAGAAAAATGTACACTGTTGCTTTTTTACCATATTTGTCCACAGCATTGTCAGACAGAAAAATAATATATATGGGATATACGATTACATATTTAGATATACATATGTATATATACTATATAAATTATATATATTGTATAGCTGTATATATATATATATATATAATATATATAGCTATATTGTATATAGGCAGTAAACAAAACTGGAATAACTCCAGTGAAGGCACTGGGGACAGTCTGAACTTGCAGTGAGACCAGAATCCTGCCCATTGTCACCTGCAGGTATGAGTCCCCTGCTATTAGCAGAGCCAAGCTCTGCATTCTCCAGCTGCTGGTAAAGTGAACATTCCATCGCTGACAATTCATATTTTTCCCAAGGCTATTTTAGAATTGATTCAGTACAAAAGCAAAACAACAGCATGTGAAATTTGGGTCCCACTGAAGCCCCATGAAAAAGCTTTTAGGGACTTGAATGGCTCTAGGAAGTTATCTTCTATACAGAGTCTGTATTTCAAAAAGAAAATGAAAAGCGGTCGTGCCTAAGTGAGTCATAACTCCTGATTTAGTTTTATTACCTCTTGCCTTGTTGTGTTAAAGGCTCCCAAGGTTTTTGGTGCTTTTGAGTCTTGCAGTGTTTCATGTTACACAGGCAAGCAAGGAGGCAACTGCATGCTGTTATAAATGTGCCAAGCTTTCTTGGAGGAATGACTGCATCTTCCTTAGTGTCTGCAAAGCACATGTTCAGCTTTGGTTTTAGCATTCAGCTGGCACTTGAAGGTCCCTGCCTGCCTATTAACACAGTATTCATTCACAGTGCAGTGATAACTTGTTATATGTGATTTTTCTTTCATTTTCACCCTTCCCCTTTTCCTCTGAGATTGAAGACCAGGAGAGTCCTCTGCGTGTGATCAGTGCCAAACTGTTGGTCAGTTTCTCACAGTCACTGACTTGCAGCTTGGTCACACCATGATAAGTGCAGCCAGTGCACGGTTTGCTCTGTAATCTATATAATTAGCTGAGTCTATATAAATAACCCTTGCCTGCATTTTTAATTGTACAAGTTCCACAAGTCATCCATGCAGTACAACCTCTGTAGCTTGCCCAGTGAGCAGGCCACTGAAGTCAAGCGACTGCCAGCACTGAGACCTGTTAGTAAGATAAAGAACCCTTGGTAGTGGTGCTCTCCATAGCTGTATCGGGGCTGCTACGAAGCTCAACACCTGCCTGGCACACTCGGTTAGCTTTCCCTGTTCTCACTGTGGAGCAAACAGGACCCAGCTCAGCTGTCCACTGCTGACAAGCAAGGCATTTCAGCACATCATCTGAATCCAGGAGCTGGGCTTCACAGACAAGACTTTCCCTTCTTCCCAGAGGAGGGAAAGTGGCTTTGCAAGGAAGGAAAGATAATGTTCTGCCCAGCCAGAGGCTGGAGCCTTAGAGCAGCGGTTTCTTGTTGGAAGACAGCAGGGAACACTAGGCTTCCCACCCAGGCATGCTTACCCAGGTCTCAAACATGTCCTCTGGGCGCAGTTTCCTCAAGGTGGCCCTGAAAGGAAGACAGAAAAGCTCTTTGAGGATGCCTCCAGCACCATCACACATGACTGCTGGCATCACAGAAAAGGTCACCATGACACATCTGGTTTGTAGCTGGAGTCAGCACCAGGAGCCACCAAGTTTTCAATCTAAGCAAGGGTGCACAGTAGGTCAACTTATGCTTTAATTTATGGTGACAAAACCCTGCCCTTGCCCCCACTGGAATCACAGCAGACACTACTTGTGCTTGGGAAGATGAGATGGCTCTCTGTGCTGGTGTACGCTGGTGAATTAGCCCCATACATAGCAGAGTGCTCTCTCTGTGCTGAGTGCACAAGGTGACCCATTCAGTTGTGTATTGCAGCCACTGGGACATTCCTACTGGGCTTTGTTCCCCTTTTCTCCTGTTTTTACCCCAGCAATATTCCACCACAGTAATCCTTCCAAACTCTGCTGAAGCAAAGAACACAAAATAACCTCTGGCAAGAATATTTAGATCATGATAACAGCTGGTAGAGAAAATTTAAACTGTATGGTTGGCCAGAACAAATTTTTTGAGAAGTATTCTGAAAAGGAAAAAAAAAATATAAAAAAATATAAAAAGAAGTAGTAAGTGTTTTCAGACATATCCATAGCAGGAAGCCTGTCAGAGAGCCTGAAAGGCTGAGAAGTGACTGGGGTGTCAAAAAGGCACCCAAGGAATGCAAGGCCACAGCAGACAAGCACAAATTTTTCTTTGCGCCTCTGTTCACTCTGGCATCAGGGAACTCTGAGGTTCCCCCGGCAGAGGGGTTCTCCCTGGTAGACCAGCCCCAGGAGCTGTTGCAAAGTGAAGGGTCAGTCGATGAGGTCCTAGAGCAAATTGGCAAAGGGAGTAGCATGTTGCCAGGACCAGGTGGCGTCAATGAGATGTGTAGCCTGTTGCTTTGGTTTGCTTTTCTGTCAGAGCTGTGGAGACAGGAGAATTTTTGAGAGACCTGAGAAACCAGATTTGGAATAGTGACTTCTTTATGGGCATGATGCCACCAAAAAAAGTGGAGTTAACAGACATTTGAAGGAATATGATGTGATAGGACAAGATACACAAGATCTTTAAGAGGAAAATCATGGCTATAGGTCTGCTGGAGTTCCCAGAGCAAGTCTGCAAGTGGGCAATGCTATGCTGATCAATGCAGTAAACTGCCTTCATGGGATAGGGTCCCTTACAAAGGGTTCTCAGAGAAACAAAGCTGCAGTTAGTTCAGAGGAGAGGTCCTCCTGTGCATTGATGACATTGCAAAATGAAAGGTGGAGATGGATGGTCAGTTTTCACGACGGAGGGAATTAACCAGTTAAGATTCATATGCTTTAGCATGATACTGTGCATAACATATTCTCATATAATGTGACAAAACAAATAAACAAACAAACAAAAAAGATAAATAGGAATATGGCAGCATTTTCTTATCACAACTGATTCTTAAGACAACTAGTACAGGCTTGACTGAGGAGATACAGAGAATTCTCCTGAGATTGGATTGTCTGTGTGATAGACATAGGAGGTAAAGAACTTGCAGAAAACCAAAGCACTTGCAGAAAAACAACCCTGATTATACAGATGCAACAATGAGCTCTAAATTAGTTATAATTAATTATTGCCTCTCCAGAAAGGGGCTCAGGTGTCACAAATTGAGAAGGCATCAACTCCAAAGGCAAAAAGAAGGCTACAAATAGTTGGGAAAGCACATCATACCACTATAGCAGTGGACAGCTACACTATGCACACCCACAGTGAGTGTATTTGTAGCTCTGGTCATTCCACCACAGAAATTGTATGAGACACTAAAAAAGGGACATGGAAACACGGGAGCAGTGGATGAAGATATGGAATGACCTCTGTTTGGGGGAGATTGAATAGATGAGAACTCTTTATCTTGTAAAAGAGGTGAATGAAGAGGGTATTGGCACTTGGTCTAAAAAATTAGGGGTGATAAAAAAAAAAAAAAGGTGAAATAGGGAATGGCTAGTCATTGTTCCTCATAACATAAGAGCTAGTTGGCACACAGTCAAATTATTAGGTAGCAGGTATAAACTCCAAAAATAGGAATGATCTTTTGATGCAATACATAATTCAGCCACTGAACTCAATATGAGTTTGATACTTTCAGCATCAAAATAGAAAGGAGGTAAAAAATGGCTACAGAAATTGAAGAAATAGCCACAAAGCACAAGACCAGGATTGCAATTTTTGATCCAGCAAGTCTCCTCATTGCTGATTGTCAGAAACTGTAGATTACATCAGGTGAATGCTTATTATGTACTTGTGCCTGGCTTTTGAGGTGCTTTCCGTAGCTGTTCTGTGAGGCAGCTGTGGGAGAATGGAAATTTGGTGGGAAGGATTTGGTCACACCCACCTGTACTATTCGTTGGGGAGTTACTCAGTATTTACCCGATTTACTCCACAGTGCTGGAGGGAGTGAGGTGAGTGTGGTTTAGGTGAACAAAAGGGAGCAGGATTCAGCCCCCACGCTGCTATACCACAACTACAGAGAATGGGTGGAGGGGAGTGGTGTCCACCCCCTGCATTTTTCATGTGAAACAGGCGTAAACCCACCATGTCATTTGTATTTGTGCAACTGAGAGCAAAATCTGGGCTGAGACCTCGGTGTCCTGGTGCCCAGCCACCATCCCAAGCTGGACACCTATTGACCTCGCACGAGTCACCCCACTGTGCTGAACACCGGCTCCCTGACCTGCTCGGGAGAGACTGAACTTTCCCACCACTGCCTGCAGCTGCCCAGAGAAACATCAGCCCAGAAGCTGTTTACAGACTCCTCCTTGGCATCTGCTTTCAGTTCCTGCCTCGAGACTGCAGTGAGATCTGAGCAAATCCTGATTTCCATGCAGGGCTGGAGGAAGAGGTTGTGAAGCCCACCTGGGCACAGCAGTGGGGAGCCCTATTTGGAAGGGCTGTTTTAAGCATGCCAAAGAGCCTGGATGCTGCTGAACACTGGAAGCTTTCCCCAGTGATGTGACAGGGCTCCTTCTGCAGGATGGAAAGGTGCCAATGGGGGGATAGCCCATGCCTGCTGGCTGAAGAGAGAAAATCTGCCGTGTGAAGGGGTGGACACCTTCCACACCTTCCTGCAGTGCAGAAGATCCTGCTGAGTTGTCTACAGTGAACCAGCACATGGCAGCTGCTGAGGTTGCTTTGCTATTCTTTACAGGCCAAATCATCTCTGTGTCTGACTAATTCCACTTCCAGTCTTTGGCTGTAGGTCCTTCACTGGTGGCATGGCAGGGAGAAGCACCTCTAGTGCGAGAGACTCGGCATTAACTTCTGGGAAGGTATCACTGTCATCCCAGGGTTTTTTCCCTGTCATGGTAGCACCTTACCAGGTTTGGGATTTCAGGCATCTGATTTAATGAGGTTCCTTTTAAGTCCCTTCTGAGCCTTGGCACTTAGAAAATAAATGGCCCAACCCCCTGCTCCTACCCAGCACAATGTAGCATCTTGAAACATGTAAGTCTTGGGGGGTTTCCACTGCAGTTTTGTGCTAGTGGAGGGCTTGCCTTTATTAGGCTAGCACTTAGCTGACTGTATTTAATCAGCCTCCTGACACTGCTGCCTGACAGAAAGAGCTTGGGAAGAAAGATGGGAAGGACCAAAAAGGGCCAAAAAGTCTAGGAGGTCAGCAAAATGACCTGTGAGTATCTGGGAGATAGAGAACCCCTTCATATTTCAGAAAAACAAACAAACAAATAAACAAACAAAAACAACAAAAAAAACCCCAACACTAAAATAACCAAAAAACAGAGATCTGTTTCCAAGTCTGGTGACTCGCAGACTCTGGAGATAATGTTCTGTCTCCAAGCCCTCTCAGTGTGAGCACCAACCTCCAGCTCGGCCTGGGTTGGGCTTCCCTAACAGTATATTTTTAAGGGTGTGAAAATACAGCACCTCATAGTTATTGTGCCTTTATGTTAAAACCTGTGCTTTTACATGGGGTCAGGCTTTCCAGTTGTTTCCAGACAGTTGGTGGCCAAGTCCCTAAATGACTGTGCAGTAACCCTGATCACAAAAAGCATGGAGCATCCACAGCTCCCACTGACTTGATCAAACATTGTAGGTGCTCAGCACCTTTGCAGGTGAGGACTAACACAACCATAACAGCAGCGGCTTCCTCTCTGCCCATGCTGTCAGCAGGAGATTCCTGTTCCATCACAGTTTCCCTGAGTTTGGTCTGAGCTCAGAACCACCTACAGACATATCTGATATCAGGAGAGGGATATTCCCACTAGTGAAGCTGTTCTGGGGAGGGAGTGGCCTGGACAAAATTTGGGTTTGGCTTGAGACTCCTAGGAGATCCTATTCTGTACAGACCTAAATTAAAAGCATGGGTAAGTAGGACAAGGTTTCCACTCTCCGCTGCCTGGATGCCTCCCTGCTTTTTGAGGAGGAGGGAAGTTGTGTTGTCACAGCCCCATGGTATTGAGCTCTAATTGCTGCACAGATACTTGCACCTCTGGGAGTAGGAAAGACCGATGAAATTCTTAAACCTGGATCTGCAAATCACCATCAGGTGGTTGTCATCCTGAGAGGGATGCCCTAGATGGGGAAGCCTGCAATGCCAGATAGCTTTACCCTCTTCCCATGGCCAGGGGTGTTCTGTATGCTGCATACCTTTTGTGCTCCTTCACAAAGTCAACCAGCTCCTCTTCTGTGTAGGGTTTATCAGGGATGTGAACAGGCTCATCCATAAATGGTTCATAGAAGTCCACCTCGTTCATCTTCAGACCTAGCTTCTTGGCAACCTGTTGCAGCACAGATGGTCAGAGGTGAGTGACCTGACATGTCTCTTAGCCTACCCAGAATCTCTCCCAGTTGCAGAGCTAAGGTCAAGAGTGCTTGCTCTCTTTCAGAGCATGCACTCTTAGGGGTGGCCAACAAAATATGAATGGAACTTTTCTTGCATTAAAAAAATATTGATGTTCTCTATACTACTGGACCAGCAAGGGCAAAGTCAATGTCCCACAAACCTAATGGGGCTGGTTTCTGAACCCAGACCAGGACCGGCCTCCACGCTGCAGGAATGGCCTTTTATCCTGTGACAGGGCCGAAGCCAAATGTGTGTGTGATACCACAAATTACAGGAATGCTGAAAATGAGAAGCTGAAACCAGGTATCAAATCTGGGAGCGTACTGAGCCTTTGCAAAACAGGTGAGCTCCATGGCTGCTTACCCCTTTGTCAAAGGTGGCAAAGAACTTGATGTATGGCTGGAAGTGTTCTGCAGCTTCTTCAAATGCCTTGTAATCTGGAAGGAGAAAACAGGAATGAAGAAATGATTTCACAGTCTTCTGGCCACACTCTGATCAGCACAAAAGGCACTATGGAAGAACAAATATAAATTCATAGAATCACAGAATATTTAGGGTTAGGAAGGACCTTAATCTATTTTTCAACTCCCCTGCATGGGAAGGATCACCTTCCACTAGACCAGGTTGCTCAAGGCTCCATCCAACCCAGCTTTGGACAATTTCAGGGAGGGGGCATCCACAGCTTCACTGGGCAACCCATTCCAAATTGTTGCAAAATCCATCAGATGACAGCACTATGTTTCTTCCACCCTTTCAGGGTTTACAAACAGGAGGAGAGGGCAAGAATGAGGAATGTTTTTACTGCTACTGGTATCAGGTCCTCAGCTGGGGTTAGAAAGGATGGTCTCAACCTGGTGGGAACTCTTTACAACAGGTATTTCCCACCTTTCTTCAAAATACTTATTACTGAACATCATTAGGGCACACCCCTGCCTGAGCTGCCCTGCAGCCCATTTTGAGCAGGTGAGAAAGACGAGGGAGGGGTAGATGGGCTGTTGCAGTGCAGCAGAGCTAGTGATACATTTCTCATCCAGGTATGAATACTTGTCTTTTTGCTACGTGCAAGCCTGGAAAGTGTGAGGTGGACATGACCAGCACTGCTTGGGGAGCAGGGAAAGTGCTCAGGGCTGGCAGAGGAGACTGTTTGGGCTTGCAGAAGGACTTTGGCATGGTCACAGCCTGCCATATGCCCCCCACCCTTAATGTTCATGCAGAAGAACCAATGCCTGGTGCCCAGCTGGGCTCTAAACCCATGAGGAACAAGTTCATCTTACGTTCAGAGTCTTCTCCTTTGAAATAGCCGATGAGTTTGATTTCATCATCAATTTGGTCAAAGGCCTGAAGCTCCAGCTTGCTGTTTATTATCTCCACGGGGTCTTCCAGCAGCTGCCATGACAAATGCATTTCATAACATAATGATTTGCAGCACTCACCTAAGCCTGGCAGAGTGTGTCACTAGCAGCCTAAGTGGGGAGAAAGAGGTCACCGAATTTCTCTGCTGCTTCAAACCCTACTTAGTGCTCTCTGCCTGACTGTGAAGATCTGAGAGATGCAGGTCACCTTCAGAGGGAGTCATTAGTAGGTTCACTTGAAGCACCAAAAATGAAGCTGAGAGAGATCTGGATAACCCCAATGCATACTAAGGGACCTGCTGTGATGTGAGATAAAGAGTAGCAATTGCAACCAAATTCAGAGCAGCTGAGAAAGAGGGAGAGCAGTCAAAAGGGGCTGGTATGCAGACTGTGAGCTGTTGTGGATTGTGGATATATTTGTTTTTAATGGTAATTTGCTGCAAGAGGTTGCTGCAAATAACTTGCTTTCAGAAGACATCAAAACCAGCATGCTAGAGTGTGGCCAAACAACATTTTGGAACAGTGGCAAGTCTGGACGTGAATTTTCCTGGCTGTTCCTCTCATGCAGAATGGGCTAAACCCGTGATTTGGCCCCAGACACGTCACACAGTTGATGAGAAAGTTGGAAGATGTATCTGTTGCTTCAGCCTGTCCTTAGTCTAAACTTTGTTTCTGTTTTCTTCACTAGTCACTGCTGGTGAAAAGACTTGATCTGATTATTTTGCCCAGCAATACTGGTGTAATTCAGTTGTGGCTTCACTAGAGAAAAAAAGGCAGGCAGGCCACTGTGCAGCCTGCAGAGGAGCAGAGCACCTCTGGGTTTGTTGTCCTCTGAGAGCAGGCTGCTGGGGCACCACAGATGTGTTTGTTTTTATTTCCCTGCTTTACTGGGTATTTTCCCACTTGAGTGGAAAACACACACATAGAAATCCTTTCTTTCCTCCTTTGTGCACCAGACACAATTTTTTCAGCAGCCCACCACGAAGCACAGCAAACAAAACCTCACCAAGTGCCTTACTCTGCACCCCTTGTGAATGATGCTCCAGCATGTGGCTGTGCCTCTGCAGTGTCCAGAGGAGTGTGGGCAGCTCCCTGCAGCCACAGTGGCCTGAGCCATGGGAACCAGGCATCCCACCACTGCTGGGGTCAGAGCCCTGTCCTGCCTGTGGGCCTCCTGGGTGGGCCTCCTGTCCCTGAAGTGACTTACGTGTGTTCTGGCAACAGTACCTGATACATGCAGCCACAGACATTGCCATGGGAGAGCTGAGGTCCTAGGAAGCTGTTTCTCTTTCCCAGGCATGCATTTTGCTACTGGCAGTCCTGTAGCAGAGGTCACCATTTAGGCAACCTGCCACCCTGGGGGACAAACCCTGCCAGCTCTGCTGCTTGCCTTAACTCCCTCACCTACAATATTGCATGGCTGCTCATAAAGGGAGCCTCATCTCAAACAACAGCAAAGACACTGCAAAATGGTTTCACTACAAGGCAAAGACCACATTTCTGGACTGTTGGAAGAAAATGTAGCCTGAAGTGCCACATGTTGGTGAGGGAGTCAGCATCACTTTCACGTTTAATGCACCAGGCTGAGTAAATAAATACATGTGCCCGTGCACAAAATGACCCAAGAGCACTAGGTCCTCAGCTCTTCTCTAACTCATGGCAGTGCAGTTTAGTGAGTTCACTGAAGACACAGCAGTACAGTAAGTTGTTTGGGCCTAGAAACAGGAAATAGTTTGCAGCATACAACTTTTTAATGAATTGAGCTCCTTTTAGCGGTTCTATGGGTATGTTCCTTGGATCTTTTGGTTTTTAAAAAAATGACTCAAAAAAAAAAAAAAAAAAAAAAAGATTTTGCAAATAAAAGTGCCACACGCCAGCTTGCTAACAGAGGTGGTGACTAGCAGTTATGTGGGATTGTTTCTTGCTTCCAACCAAATACTCCATAAACAGGAAAGAGGGCAAAATGTCTTAAAGATCTAAGTGGTTAGTGACATATAAGGGCACCAGCTTTCCTGGGAACTCCTGGTCAGAAAAGTATTTGGGAAGCTGGCAAGGGTCACAGTTAACAGCGTGTAGCAAATGGTGATGGAATTTCAAATGAAGATAAACCTGTGATTTTTAAAAAAGTGAGTATTTGAAAGGTCTTCTCTGAGAGACTTTATCTAGCTCTGAGCTCATCTGTGCTTACATCCAAGAGGAATTCCACCAAGACATCTGTGGCCAGTTCCCCGTCAAATTCAATCAACCGCTCATCCTTAAACACATAGAGACTTCCCTCTTCAACCAAACCTGCAGGAAAGAGAGAGGAAACATAGTGTGGTCAACATGCCACTAAAAGCATTTGTACTACCGAATATCTTGCTTATTATTCTAGCAACACCTCCTGGGATAATGTCACTGCCAATGTGCTGAGTTGGTCTGGTTAAAAACAACCTGAGTAATCTCCTGTCTGATGTTTCATGGCACAAGGGACAGACCTCAGCCAGAACTTGCTCTAGCTTCTTCCTTAACGCTGAACTTCTTCATTCAGGTCACAATTTGGTCACAGTTGGAAAAAATTCTGTACTGGGAACTTGTTTTTAGCTTGGCTGTCTTTCTTGCAGAAAATAGTACTGGGCCTGAACAGACATCCCAAGCTTGAACAACCTGACACTGGATGGAAAATGGGTTTTGATGTGGGCCGTGCTCTTTGTGTGGAGAAGGCTGAACTATGTGAACATAAACAGTGAGCTGGAAGGGAAAGCGAGCCTCAGACTCTCTGTGGCCTAGCTGGCCTTGGCAAAAGGGTTAGAAACCTACAACAGAGATGCCACGGGTGGAAAGCTGCCAGATGTATCACTGGAGTGAGGACTGGGTGCCACAGTCTCTTGGTGGAAGCTCCAAAATCAGCAGCACTAAGCTGCTGCAGTGCATGATGGCAGGTACCACAGGTCTGGGTGGTTGGTAGTTTGTTTCTTTGTTTGTAAAGCTGAGGCAGAAGCTCTCAGCTTCAGTTTAGCTTCTACCAGCCTCTGATTTAGGAGAGAAAGTTACCGTCCACAATGCAGCCCAGTATGCTTAAACAGTCTCTGCCCCTAGGTCTAGGGGTATTTTTTATGTGCTGTTGTATTTATGTGCCACAGTATTTCTAATTGCTTTGTGGGCTAAAATATTAAGGAATCACCAGCCTCTGGAAGGCAGCTGTTTCCAGGGGTTGGCAATGCAGTAGCTGTTCAGTTTTACAGGAGTTTTCCTCTTGTGCTCTGGGGAGCATGTGGGGAAGGGTTGGCACCTGGCTGCCAAATCATTGCAAGGCTGTGAGTCCCCTGTTAGTGGCTCAGGGGTCACTCTACCACGGGGCTGGTGACTTTTGGGGACCTCTATGATGTAGGTTGGTTTTGGTTCTGCACGACTCTGTCAGACCTGTCTGTGCAGGAAGAGCACAGAGCTACTCCATGACACAGTTTCTCCATCTACAGTTTCATCTCAGCAGGCTGTGAGGTTCCCTCCTGCCATTGCCGTGGCATGAACTGGATTTCTTTTTCACTTAGTTTGGGGTTTTTTGGCACTCTCAGCCAGGAAGCTTTTTGCTGAAAGGGTATTGGCTCACCCTTCTCATCCTTCCTCCTCAACTTGATCCTGCCCACATTGGGGTGGTCAGGTGGTCAGTGTGCAATTGCCACCATCACCCTCCCCATCCTGGGGACAAGGATTTGGCTGTCCTCTCAGGGGCTCTCTGTTGGGCATCACTCCAAAACCCTCTCAAAGCTATTCCAAAGGTACCAGATATGGGACTCACCTAGCTTTTTAGCAAGTTTGGCATCCTTCTTGGAGTCCACCATCCCAAAGCCAATGCTCCTGGGTTCCAGGACCTGAGCTGCCAGCTGTGGGAGCAACCAGAGAGCCCAATGTTAGCAGCATGAACACCACAGAGCAGACGAAGGGCATCATGCCCTGCTAGCGTGGTACGACAGTCACAAGTGACCCATATTCTGCTTTCAGGCAGCACCAGTGGGTGGGGTGCATTGCCTGCTGCAT
>NW_009953386.1:573862-591743 GCF_000747805.2 Chaetura pelagica | reverse complement strand
CCTGCTGAGATAACACTGCCCAGAGGTCACGAGGGTTGGGTTTCTTCCCACTGTGTCGCAGCACCAAGTTTACTGGAGACACCACGTGCTGGTAACTGCTCTTTGACACTGAGGCACCAGGCAAGGGCTCCCAGCCAAACTGGGGACACCTAAGCAGTGAGCATGGCTAGGAGAAAGACCTGTGACACTGACACAAAGCAAAAGCTGTCTCCTGCCCCGTGCCTTGGTGGCCTCCTGAGGAGAAGTGTGACATGTGGGCACCACGGGTATTTTAACTCTGGGAGTGCGTGGTGCCAGGCAGCAAACTGGAGGGGATGCAGAGCACTGCAGCATCACGTTTCCTTCCTACCTGTGATGGGATGGCTAAAGCAGGCCCCCAGCAAAATAAAGCAGAGGGACTCCTGGCTTTGCAAAAGCAGTTACTTCTCCTGTGAAATGCTTTCAGTCATGTCTCCTGTCCAGGCTTCAATCACTGCCCCCCAACCCCACCCCCCAGGTCCTGGTCTGCTCTTTTTCCTAAGGAAAGGAGGCTAATCCCAGCCATGCTCATGTTTACCTCCTCACAGCTTCAGAAACCACTGCCCCCTGTTCCCACCATTTTTGAAGAAGGGGCCTCTTGAAGATATCAAGTTCCTGCCTGTTTTGTGAAAATAGATACATGAGGAAAGGAGATACGTTCTGCAAGTGCCCTGCAGTGGGAGCAGCCCCGGGTGAGACCCTGTGAATTCCAGATGGGCTCCGTAAGAGATGCAGTGACCCTGGGAAGTGAGCCCCCTCACTCACCAGATGACTGACTCAGCCCCACCACACACATGCCAGAGACCCTACAAGGTGCTAATGATGCTCTGAGACCACCAAGCAGCTGTAAGAGCCCCCTCCTCCCCCTTGCTACATGAATGCCTCTGGTGCTGATGGTCTTCTTGCTCTCCTCCCTCTGAAACCTGCTGGTTGGAGGGGGGTGATGGGGATAAGAGGCTGGGGGCCTTCAGGACAGGAACGTCCCTATTAGGGCACAGCTGCCTGCACCCGGCAGTGGGAGGCTGAGGGGGGAACGGAAGAAAAGCCGCAGCCAGAGGGATGGTGGGTTGATTTATGAGGAATGCCACCCTCCCCTACCCCAGGACCCGTTTTGGCACCACCCCCACCCAACCTCAAGCCCGGTTTGAATGTCACCCCGCGGCGCTGCCCCCTCGGCTCCCCGCTAAAAATAACCCCCTCCCGCGCCCGCCCGGCAGGCAGCGGGTGGCAATGGAAGGCATCGGGGAGCAGAAGCAGTGGGGCAGCCCCCTCACCTGCACCCCAGGGCACCGTGGGGTCAGCCAGGTCCCCATGTGGGCTGCGCCCAGCCCTTCTTCAGAATCCTGGGAGAGGCTGCAGGGAGCAGGGCTCAGGGACCTTGCTTGGGGAAAGGGGAGTGATGGAGAACATGGTTGTCTTCTCCTTTCCTTCTCCTTTCCACTAAATACATGTCCCCAGCCCTGTCCCAAAGCCCTCTAGAAACACATGTTCTCCACTAGCCATCACAGCATCACTGCAGCCTTAATCCCCTTACGGCCACTGGCCTTCAGGGGGAAATGCCACCATGTGAGGACAAAGGGGGTTCTCCACGTTATGTGGAAAACACACGGTCTCCCTGCTCTTTTGTCTGCTAGTGCTTTGAAATAAAGGTGAGGCTGCACATTCAGGGCTCAGGCATACAGGGGATACAGCCTGAACGGGCCAGAGCACTGGTCTGTATCTGCACATCCACCAGGAAGGCATCTGAGCACCGGTCTGTCTCATTTGGCATCTCATCTCCTGGCTCAGGCCATGGCCGTCCATGTTAGAGCAGCTGAGAGCAGCTGATACCCATTACTGAAGAGAGCTCCCGAGACATCTGCAAGTGGGTATGGTGGGAGAAGCTGTTTTCTGTGCCCCATTTATGAGGATCTGCTCCTACTGGACAAAGGGATGGAGCCTGCAGGATCATTGGCTTTAGGGGGCACTGTCAGCAAGTTCCTGCTTGTTGGCAGTTGTGCAGAGCAGCAAGAGGTTCCACAGAGTCAACACTTGACGCTCTGGCTTCATTGTGGCCAAAGGTAAAACACAGAATGCCCAGGGGAAGAAGACTGTCCAGTCATGTCCAGTCCATACTTGGTGTAGCTATTTACTTACAGCTATGATAGCCATGTGTCGGATGAAGTAAAGGCAGTTTAAGCCATATAGTTCTTGACTCCTGCACACAGGAGAAGGTTAGGGTTTCTTGGGGGTGTTTGAAGAAGCTCAGAAATGTGCCTTCATCGCGTGAGGTTCCAACACCTGCTACAGACAATTAGTTGGGTGTGAGTGGGGATGCTTGTGAGAGAGGAGGCTTTGGTTGGGAGTAATGTATGTGAGCATGCAGCCTACCCAGGGTAGCTCTTCAGAGGGTTTGGGTGCAGCCGTGTAGCTGTGAGCATGGGTGCTTGCTGAGAAAGAGCGAATATGTCTAGAAGATGTGAGTGACAAGGTGAAAGCCTCGCTGTGTGTGATTGTGGGAGTGTGAGCTTTGTTAGGGCTCAGTGGGCAAAAAAAGGTCACCATAGTGCTGGAGGTGTGCCTGTCGGTGTGACAGGGCTTGTATGGCTGTGTCTAGCCAGACTGTCTTTAGGAGGGGTGTGTACCATGGGTATGAGTGTTTGGAGATGTTCCTTTGAAGAGCCTTGTCCTGAGAGATGCTGTGCACCAGCGCGTGTGTGTGTAGGAGAATGTGTGTGTACAGTGTGTACCTGTCTCCATGGGGATGGAGCTGAGGGCTCTGTGGGCAGCCTGCCTCCTTCCCTGGGACTTGCATACTAACGAGAGCATGACGTGAGAAGTACAGCCTGTGCCCCTCTGCAGAGCACAGGGGTCCTGTCCTGGGGAAATCTTCATGCAACACAAGACTCTCAGGAGATCTTTCCCCTGTGGCAGCACCCAGAGGCAGGAGACCTTTGCAAGGTGTCCGTGCCTATGGTGGACATTCCATGTACCAGCTCTGCAAGGCTCCTGCCCTTGCTTTCCCTGCTGTCCACTGCAGCAGGTGAGTCTGACCAGTGCTTAGATACGAACCTATTCCCGCACTTATATCTGAACCCCATAAGGCAGCAAAATATAGAGTATGCCAGAGGCATGGCAGCACTGCTCATTACAGTATCAAGCATTTATATATCCCCTTACAGTATTTTCTGATTCCATAATGCTAGTGGGATTTGAATGCAGATAATGTTTCTAATCTTGAAAATCCTCTTGGCTCAGGACCTTGGGATAGAGGTGGTTGTAACGTAAGAACACAGCCCCTCCTCCTCCTTCTCCTCCTTTTAAATTCATATTGCTTGAAGTCTTGGCCAGCCAGAGCCCTTGTCTTTGTGTCAGCCTCTGTAGTGAGTAATTTAACTTCAACAGCTGCACAGGGAGATGGAGGGGAGAAGCTGCCCTGGAAAAACTGGACCAAACTGGTCATGCAGTCCCTGAGGTACAGCATGAGCTTTGGCATGCAGAGCTGGCTTAGTCTGCGAGCAAAGACCACAGTCACTTGTAAGCTCATATCCCAGGCACAGTTTGCAGCCTTCCACTCAGGTGCTTGAAGACTTTGCAATGCACGCTTTCTAGCCACAGGATGACAAGCTGTGTCCTGTGCAACGTTGGGAAAAGCAGGTGGGAGTTTGGGAGCACTCCCCCTTCTCCCCACTTACCTCAGCTAGTAGCCATACATGGATTTGGGTAAGCATGGCGTTCTGGATGTGTGAGAGGTGCCAGCCCAAAGCGAAACTTGGGTGACACCAAATAAGCAAGAACCACCTCATCTTGGATGGTTTCAATAGTCACCAGCAAGCTGAGTAATGGGGATGGAGAGAAACAACTCCCTGCCAGAACATCTCAGCTTCACACCTACCATATTCATCTGAATTTAGGTGTGATCCTAGGAAGGTTTGGGGAGATTTAAGAAGTCCCACAAGGTCAGTCTGAAATCCTAAGTTATTGAGCAACAGAAGTGTCACCAGTAAAAAGGTGAGAGGCTGCCTGGCCATGATCCTGTTGCAGCTGCAAACAACAGTGATTGTGCAGAACCTTGCATTTGGTGTCAGTTTTGTTGCTAAATGGCAGAGAAAAATCCAGCAGAGGTTACAAATGGGGGTGGGAGGGATAGATGTCTAAGCATGGTCATTTTTTCACTGTGGAGCCTCATTATGTCTTTGTGCCCTGGATTTTCTTCTCACTGCTCTAGCACCTGCCTGGAGCTCCCACAGGCAGTAAGGCTCATTTCCTCCAGAGGCCCAGGCCAGGACAGAAGGTACCAGGGACATCTGGGTCTCTGTGAGAGCCATCATGAGTAAACTTCTCTTAATCATGGGGACCTTTCTGTTTCTCTAGCTGACAGTGGTGGAAAAACAAAACTCAAGCAATGCAAGGAGGAGAGCAACAGGGGATGATAAGGGAACATCCCTCAAGCAGTCTACACTTCTCTGCTCTTTCCTCATTACTCTCTTAAAGGATGCAGTTTATGTTGATGGTCAGAACCTGGTTGATGAAGTTATAATTATTTGATATTATTTTAAATTCCAAAGTGATAGGGTTTTATTTTCAGACACAGCAGGAGGAGATGACAGAAGTATAGGATATTTCCCCCAAAACTTTGAATCCTTGTGCAGGGCTCTGTGGTTGGCATCTCTGTTGTTTGAGCTGGTGGACAGTTTGTTGGAGAGCAAAGGGGGATCTCTCTCCTTCCTAATGCTTTGCTCTCTCCTCTAGCATCACCTTGTGTAGCTCACCCAGCAACATTTTGGGTTCTTGCATAATTCAGGCTGGTGAATTGCAGGTCCTGAAGAACAGTGGTGGTCAAAGAGAAGGGGCAGAAACCTGCTGAGCACCTGCCACCAGAAAAGCTGCTCCTCTGGCAGAGGGGCTTGGGGAGAGCACCTTGGCCCCACCTCCCTGCTCTTTTCCACCACCTGAGCTGCCCGGAGTGGCTGCTTATTGCTGAACCTGCTCTCCCGGGGGGTCACTGCTCCTCAGATAAAAAGGCAAGCCTCCAAATATGGAACACCCAAAGGTCAGCCCCGTGGAGGTGGCTTTCACAGGTAACGCCCCAGAACACGGCGCTGGGGCTTTAACTGCTGCTCAGGCTGGTCAGATACATGATGTGCTCTTTGGCTGCCTCCCCAAAGGTTTCACATAGTTCAGGCTGTATTTTTACCCTCACTGGGCATCCCTAATTTTAGTGAGCTGTAAGCCAAGGTGCAGCCTCCCCAGCCATGAGCCAGCTGGGGCCCATGCCCGTGCCACCAAGCACCCATGGGTGCAGGGACCACCTCCCACTGCTCCCATGCAGCCCTCACTGATGCTGCACTGCAGATGTTCTGCTGACTCAGCTGGGCAGCTGGCACGCCCAGGACAGCTGGGGCATGTGTGTATGCATCTGCTGACCTGGGGGCTGGGAAGGTCCCCCAGGGCTACCCCACTAAGATCCCCTTTGACAAAACAGAGACCAGAGGAGCAATCTTGGGGCTGTCCTTGACAAAAGTGCCTTGTTGTCTTTCTGGCCTCAGAGAAGCTGCTTTGAAACTGTTGGCTGGATGCTGCCAAGAAGCTCATGCAGGGCACAAGCCAGCTCCTTTCAGTAGGTGCTGGGGGAGGGAAGCATGCTTGAAATTCAGCCCATTCACCTCCACAGACCATTGTCCATGTCATTCCTACGCCTCCAGCTCCCAGGAACAAACCAGATCTTTTTTGTTTCTAACTGAGTGGGTGTGAACCAGCGCCTCTGAAACTCCAAAGATTCTGGGATGCTGCAGGCAGGAGCTGGGAGCTCCCACCCTGCATCAGTGGGAAGGATCAGAGTGGGGGGCCCTGAGGGAATGGAGGCATCCTTGAGGCAAGAAAGGCCTTTTACCCAAGCAGTGAGCAGAGAGAAATAAGAACTGAGGGGAGCTTTAGAAACACTCAGACATCTTTGTGCAGGGTTTGAGGTGTCAGAGGTTTGCTAGCTGACAGCAGTCTGTCTGCTGCCAGGGCCAGACAGGATTCCCAGAAAAAGCACGTATCATGGATAGCAGCTGGTCTTTGCCAAATCTGTGCCAGAGAGAGGGCAGGAATGAGCACCATCAGCAATCCTGAGCAGGGAAGTGCTGGCCCTCCCGGGGTGCTGGGGAGAGGAGGAGTGAACACCTGCTTCCAGGCCCTCCCCCGGGAATGGAGCTCTTCCCCACTGCTGCTCGTTCTATTTCCTTGGGCAAGGTTTCATCTCGTGTATGTAGGCAAATCCCAATGTGCAAAGGAGAAAAAAAAAATATAATAGAAATGAGAGCCTGGACCTGGCTAAGTGTCTTCTTTCCTAGGCCATGGATTCCTTGACTGAGTGCCTGTTATTTAGGGACAGAGGCTGCAAAAGGACATGTTTGGTCATCAAACCCAGGACTGTGTCATTTAATATCTGTCACAAAGTGGTCAATGTCCATTTAAAACTTGTTGGGCTGTTTTTCCCTTGATGTCTTCCTCCTCTAGTGATTAGGGACTTCCTAGTTTCCAGACTTGGTTTATTCTTAGCCCGTGTGTCCTTAGGCTTTGTGCTTAAATAGCTCTTCTCCCTCTTGGGTGTTTAAAGAAAATTATTGTATCCCCTTTCCACTCTCCCCACAAATGAAGCTTGGGCACAGAGGAAGGGCAGTCATGGGCTTTGATTAGTTTGGTTTAGATGAAGGGCACTGGCAGGCTGAGGTTTGAAGTGAGGTCACAGTGGGCAAGCAAAGCATGGCCCACCATACCTGGTCTGCATGGCAGAGGAACAGCTGCTCCAGCCCATGGGAAGTCTCCTAAGAAGTGTCAAATTACAGGGTGGAGAACATGCAGTGATTACTATAAACACCTCACAGGCCCACTGAGTGTGAGCTCAAGCTAGTTCTTTTGAGCCCCCCAGGCTTGGCCACCTTGTTATACAAGAGTGAGACCCTGCCTGCCAGGAACCAGCCCAACAGGAAGGCACAGGAAACCCTCTTTGGCAAGTTTTTGGGAAGCTGACTAGTATGGCAGGATGGCTCAAACCTAAGAGGCTGGGATATTCAATGTTTTACCTCAATTGCCTTTCTGAAGGGAGGGGAGACACAGAAGAATTCTCCATGCAATTCTCCAGTGGGACAGTGAGAAGACCTCCTTGCACCAGGGCTGAGAAAGCCTGGAAAGCCTGAGCAGCGTTGGCCTTGCACGGTGTCAACAAGCACACCCAAGCTCAAGGGAGTCTGTCATGCTTCCAGGTGACATCTGCATAAAAGTTTGGTCTCTGGATTAAAACAGTTTTATTTTTCTTTAGATCCTGGGATTACAGGTAGTCTCTGTTCTGAGAACTGCTGTCAGCACACCTCTCTCCAATCATACTTTAGTCATTGATGAAAGTGTCTTTCAAAGAGCAGAATGGCATTGAAAGTGGGGTCTTATGCTAGATGCTGCTCATGCAGCCAGTCCAAGCTCACTGCTGGGAGCTGATGGAGGGACTTAAAGAAAGAATCTGGGAAATAACAGGTAAGGCAGCCTTGTAAATTGTTTCTGCCACGGTTATGCAGGAAGACCAAATTACATCCTTGTCCCTGGCATGTCAATGCGCCCATCTGTGAAATGAGGAGCTCTCTGACTTGTTTTTTGGACTCGCACCTGTGAGTGAAATTGTGACGTTCAGTGAGTAAAATCCTCCTAGGTGCTACTTCTAAAAATCAGTGCTCTGCTGGCTGTTGATGACCTGAGACCTACATATGTGGTCACAAAGGGCAAAGTAATCAGTACACGTTTTTCCTTCTCTTTCTCTTCCTTCCTTAGTTTTGCATTAACTTGTCTGTAGTGGAAGCCACTTGCTTTAGTAGCCATGGAAACCAAACCACCTTTTTTACTACGGGTGTGCACAAGAACCTTGCACATACCTATCCAGCCATGTGTGCCTCATCTCTCACCCTGAGAACTTGTTCTGCAGAGACCCAACAGTTTCTGTGACACTCAGTGAATATGTCTTGTATAATGTGTGTACCCAGCCCAGGAAGTTGTGTGGAGGAACTGTCTCATGAACACAACCATTTCCAAAGAAAAAGACTGGAATCTGAGTCTGTGAAACAAACAGCGAAGGGTGCTTAAGGAAAGGACTTGGTTTCGTCTTTTTCTATTTATATTCATATATACAGTCTACCTAGACGTGGGGTTCCTATGAATTTCTGCGATAAACTACACAGACCCAGACTTGTAACCCTTTCTTCTGTGTTGCATCAGAAGCAGAGAAGGACTTCCTGCTATATATTGTATGGTTCTGAACTCTCATGGGAACATCTGCTCTCATGAGACTTCAACACCATGTGGTGGAAGTTCACCAAAACCAGCTGATCTTGCACCAGTTTTTCGATCATGAGCTGGAAGCTGCAGTATTTTCAACACTTGAAAATAAATTATTGGTTTCAAGCGAACTGGGAGGCAGACCCAGTTTAACCCCTGCCTTTTACTGGATTAAAAATCTACCTCTCCCTCTTACAGCACAAGTGTCGTTGGGCACTGGGAGGTTCTCATGCAATGCAGTCTCATGGATTTATATTCCCAGGTTTGTAGGAAAAATTTTCCCTGGTGTTACAGGATTCACCATATATGTTAAGGAGTTTCACTTTGTTCTGCCATTTATTGCTAGAAGCTGGGCAGATCCTGGATCTCATCTGGAAAGGGAGGTACCACATGCCTCTTCTCTTACCTCTCATCACACTCATTTGTGCTAGGGCAGTTATCCATGAATTTGCAGCCCAGGAGCACTGTGCTACATGATTCCTAGGGACAAGGGCTGGCCCATTGGAAGGTGAAACTGTCCCAATATTTAAGACATTCAGAGCTGAGAGGGAGAAAGGAGGAGGTCTGAGAAGCAGTGTTGTGAGACAGGATGAAACATGGTAGGGGAGCTACAGAGGAGAAGGAAATAGCAGAACAGGTATTTCTCAGCTTCATTGCTTTGGTCTTTTCTAATTTTGCCTCTTCTTTACTAAAGCTGAGCCCTTTAAAGACAAATAGCTGTCTTTCTTACTTGTCTGTCAAATAATTATTGTGAAGCCTTGTGCCTGGCTACTTCTTCACTGTGCCCACCCCATGGGGCGTGCAGGGCTCTTTTAAACATTGCCAGATTAGAAATAGCTACTGTTAGCTCTGGGACTGTCTGGTTCCACCTCTGCTTTGCCTTGCACAGAGGCTTTTCCCACATCAAGTGCTTTTCAGCAGTCAGTGGTGCAGAGTGGGTTTGTAGAAGAAAGGCAAGCAAAGGAGAAGAACCCTTTAACCTAAGCTGTGAAGCAGCCTGTGCTCCTGATGTCTCTGCCCTGGATTGTCTTGTAACAATCCTCCCCAGCCCCTTTCCACCCTATCTGGAAAGCAGTGAGCAGCTGGTCCTCCCATTGTTGATTTGACTATTTTCCTGACAGACTAACCCAACAGCCCCCAGCTTTCCCACCCCAACCTGAGGGCCTGGTGATGCCATCCTTGGAGCTGTTGTCATGCACAAAGGGTGGTCCAAAAAAAGGTGCTGGTGCTCCTGAAGAGCTCAGATGGCCCCAGACCCTGTCCTCACCAGGTAGCACCCAGCAGAGTGGGTGGCAGGAGCTGTCAGGGCTGCTTCATGATGGCTTTCAACTTCATTCCCTTCCTAAACTGCAAAGGGACACTAGGCTGCATGGCAATCTGGTCACAGTTCCCAGTGCACCTGGGTGTGGGAAGCTGAAGACCCTGTGTGCTGTCCCACTGTAATATCAGCTTTGTGATGGCACCCCCTCTCTGGTAATAGCTGGTGTGCTTTGGCAGTGTCACTCCTGCATGCTGGACTTTTGTCCTGGTAAGGGAATTCTTCTTGTCACATCACTTTCTCCTCAGTCTGCTGTTTGTAGTGAGGGTTTGGTAAAGTCCTTAAATATGTGCATAGCTTTATTCATGTGCTGTCAGGTTTTCAGCTTGATTTCCTAAGGCTACAAGACCTTGTGTGACCGTGTGATTCTCTCCTCTCTCCTTCCAAGTCTGTCTATCAGCTGACTCCCTTAATAATTTTTCTAGCTAGGGGCCCTTTTCAGCCAAATTGTCCAGAGGCAGGGATCTCACCATAATAAAACCACTGCAAGTTTCATGAAGAGCAAGAACTTAGAAGGGAAGAGATTGAAGTGCCCTGAAAGAAGGAAATGCCACCACAAGGGCCAAACCTCTGTTAGACAGCAAAGGACCCAGGCATGAGAGAGCCTCGTGGGCTCCTCACTCATGGGACAAGCCCCAGCCAGAACTTGTTACTGACCACCAGCTGTATATTTGAAGGAAACCAGGCTCATGGTTGATGGACAATGTACTTCTAGATTGGAGGAGTGTTTGTCTACATTTATCTTTCCTTTCTTGGGAACTTTGTAGCTGTGGATTTTTCCCGCATGCTGAAGCTTAAACTGGTGGCTGGATGTGGAGTCAAGAAGGAACTGATCAGCACTTCTGAGACTTTTGCTTGCTTCAGCAATGTGCCATCTACCACCTGATCTAGGAGTTTCTCCCAAAAAATTTGCAGGAACCCAGACTCTGGATCTCTCTTGTTGTTGGTATCTAAGGTATTTCTTCAGGCCTTTGGTCTTTGAAATTATACGTTTCTTATAAGGCATATGTGGAAGAAACAGAAAGGGTAGATTATTTGGTGTTTTTTTCTGGCTTTAACATCCATTATGCCCATTCCCTCCCATCTGCACACACATTCAGTCATGTTATTCAAGCAATAGGACATAACAACCCTGAACCACTCAGCTCAGATAGTTGCTTAGCTCCACACCCGCCGGTGTTTTGGATGAAGACTCCTTATTATTCCTAGTGACAGAGACTAATGCCATTTTATGGATGGGAGGCTAAGGACATGATGTTTCCCAGGCTGCGGAAGCAACACCTCTTGTTGTAAATCAGTTAGTAAATTCTGAGTACAGTAAGACGGAAAAAACCATGAGATATGCCATTTTACCCCACGCAGCACGCTATGGCAGGAACCCCCCAGGCTGGCCAGCAAAGAACACCAAGGGCTGGAGTGTTTGCCTTTTAAATACATTATTTCAGACCTAAAGGGCCTTCAGCACTCAGAGCCCTGAACCCTCTACTGAAATTAGATCCACAAAACCTTCCTGAGTGAACTTTTCCCAGGTTTGGCTGGAAGTAAAGGCCCTGTCACTGCCCCTGTGCCTATCCAGCAGCTCACTGCTCCAAGTACTTGCTCAAATTACAGGAGAGCTGGGTTCAGCTGCTGACTGCCTCCAGGGTGACTGACCCCAGGCTGTTCCTCTCCTGGGTGAATAGCTCCACACCTCAGCCACGGAGCTACTGGAGACATTATTTTCCCTCTGCTTGTCCTGGTGAACATGTGGTGAACTCCCATAGTGGGATGAGTTCTGTAAGGGGAAGTTGAGAGTGACCCCCACGGCACTACATGTTATGGTTTGAGGTGAGGGAGGTGAATGCTGTCACAAGAGGGAGCAGATTGCAACCTGGTTTGCCCACTCCTTTCACATGTGCTACCATGGTTGAGTTAGAACAGAAACTGGGAGCACTAGCACCTTGCAGGGCTGTGTCCTCTGCAGGATGAAACACATCCTATCTTCTCCCTTGCCTCCGGAGCCCCTCTCACCATCTGATTCCCTCAGGTGACAGAGGCAAAGGAGGGCTCAGCCTGCAGACTGCTCTTCTCCTTGAGCTGTCAGATTGCTGCTGCTGCAGTTCCCAGTCCGGGGTGTGTGGGGGGGTGACTGTCAAACTTGGAGACATGCACTGAATCAGCATTGCAAATGCTTGGGCAATGTTGAGGTCAAAGCCACAAGTGCAGGTGGCTGTGCGGCACAGTTAGCTGGAAGCTGAGCATTAGTGGGCTGGAGCACTACAATTATGTAAAGTCTGCTGTAGATCTAATCCTCAGCCTTTTGCCCAAGGTCACATCATAAGTCTATGGCAGAGAGGCAGCTGGAAACCAAATCGCCAGAGTTCTAAGCTACTGTACTCACTGCTCAACCAAACCTCGTGAAATAAAGCTTTAAACCATGTTGTGTTTGTAGCCATTGCACCCTTCATGCAGCTTGATTGCTAACATGGGTGTAGGTGTCATGGGGACTAAAACTGATAGAGAACAACAGCTACCTGCTTCTGTCAGATTTCTAAAAATACGTATTTAGCAACCACTTGCCATCTATTGAGCACAAAATAGCTATTCTATTAAATAACAACACCATTATACTACCAGCCTGAATAATTTCAACTGGAATTCCAGCATTATTTTTTTTGTCTTTGCCAAATGTTATTTCCTTGCTCACCTGGAGCAAGTAACTCCTGACAAGTCAGTAAAATCTGGTTAGTTTTTAAATCTTCTGTGTTGTCAGGCTTGCTGAGAAGAACGGTAGACTTTGAACTTGATACTGGAATTTTTAAGGTCCTAGCCCTCAGCAAGTGTATTTTCTAATTCACTTTTGCTATACTCCTAGGGATGCAACGCATCTTCTCTCTAGATCTGATAAATAAAGCATCTATGTTTCTTCTGCAATTCTCACTTTCTTTCCCAATGTGTCTTTCAGTTAAGAGGGAATATTTCTAAGCCTCTGGTAACAAACAAGCACATAACAATTCAGGCTTGCAGCTGTATGATTCCCTAGATTACAGCTACACTACAAGAAAGAATGCTATGAATATACTTCACAGTATTTACTATTATTTATTTTAATGAGGATTAATTACTCATTTTTTCACCAAAGAATTAACAACTTTTTTCTTTTTTTTCCAGCAAAGACGTGAATGGTCACAGTAACAGGCAGCTACAGACTGATTCCAAGTGCCAGAAAAACAAAAGGGGATATAATGCTGCATCAACAGGGAGCTTTTGAGATGGGGAACTAGGACACCAGGTTGCAGCACAGTTTGGTAAGGTGCTTGGCTGCTTACTCGTAGTGGGACAGAAAAATACAAGGGGGACACTGCCTTGCAGAGAATAAGAAAGGATCAACAAATCTCAAGCTATGGGCTCGGGTCTGTGCTGATGACGAGCTGAATTTACGTTGCTGAGGTCTGCAAGGTTACTTGCTATTGCCTGGGATTCTGACACACAATCCAGAAAAACTGTTGCCCAGCAAACAACTCAGAAGAACACAAAAAGGGTTTTTTCCTGGGTTTAGCATCACTCAGGGGCTAACCAAGTAAACAAACCTAAACTTTTAGGTGCTCAGTGCCCCCCTAAACAAGACCTTTTGACTGTCCCATCCTGTGGCTCCTCTCCATGGCTCCACACAATGCTGTGTATTGACCCCGGGACACGCAGTGGGACTTACCTCCAGGACCATCTCTGTCATCTGGAACTGCCTCTGGGCGACCTTGTCAGAGCTCACAGGCTCGTGGAAGAGCAGGCAGAGCATGTCGTACTTCTTCAGGGCCTGCTTGTAGTTCTTCTCGTTCAGGTCAATCACTCGGTCTTTCCCATCGTAAGTGGGGAAGTTCAGTCCCTCTTCTGCCTTGCAGCAGAAAAGCAGGTAAAAACCTGCCAGGATCCAGAAAGTCGCCTTCATGGGGGAGCCCTGGGAGTGCAGTGGAGGAAGGGCAAACGTCTTCCTCCTTCTTAATTTGGGAACAGGGGGAGACCAAAGTCTCCAAGTGAAGTTCGAACCGAGTTTCTCTTTCTGCTGCCTTCCTAGTGATCAGCCCAAACTCTGCAAGGCTGCTGGGGATCAGCAAACTCTGCTGTCCTGGGCTCACAACAAAGAGACAGACAGGAGAAGCTGTCAGGCCTAGCCCTGGATACCTTACATAGCTGTGTCCAGCTCCCGTGTCATTAGGAACTCCATTTTTAGGAAGCAGTTGTTTCGGGCTAAAAATAAACCCTGCAATGAATAAAAAGGACAGATATGACACCATTGAGGGACTTGCTGGCACGCTGCATCATCTGGACCATCTCTGTCATCTGGAACTGCCTCTGGGCGACCTTGTCAGAGCTCACAGGCTCGTGGAAGAGCAGGCAGAGCATGTCGTACTTCTTCAGGGCCTGCTTGTAGTTCTTCTCGTTCAGGTCAATCACTCGGTCTTTCCCATCGTAAGTGGGGAAGTTCAGTCCCTCTTCTGCCTTGCAGCAGAAAAGCAGGTAAAAACCTGCCAGGATCCAGAAAGTCGCCTTCATGGGGGAGCCCTGGGAGTGCAGTGGAGGAAGGGCAAACGTCTTCCTCCTTCTTAATTTGGGAACAGGGGGAGACCAAAGTCTCCAAGTGAAGTTCGAACCGAGTTTCTCTTTCTGCTGCCTTCCTAGTGATCAGCCCAAACTCTGCAAGGCTGCTGGGGATCAGCAAACTCTGCTGTCCTGGGCTCACAACAAAGAGACAGACAGGAGAAGCTGTCAGGCCTAGCCCTGGATACCTTACATAGCTGTGTCCAGCTCCCGTGTCATTAGGAACTCCATTTTTAGGAAGCAGTTGTTTCGGGCTAAAAATAAACCCTGCAATGAATAAAAAGGACAGATATGACACCATTGAGGGACTTGCTAGAGAGAGGGAGTGAGCAAGAGAGAGGGAGTGAGCAAGAGAGAGGGAGTGGAAGATGTCGATGCTGGGAATATGCAGGCTAGGTTTGCAAGGGGCAGACTTCACATGTACAGAGAGCCAAGGCACAGGCTGTCCTACTAGGGCTTAACAAAAATAGAAGGTATTTACTGCAATTTTTAAATAAGGGTATCTCTCTTCAAAACCCCTTGGGCATCACGGTGATTAGGCTTTTGATAACAGATCTCAGGTTAAACTGTTTTAGAGCCTCGGCTGCACCGATGGAGGAAAAGTCCCATTTCCTCAGCAGCAAAGGAGGTGAGTGCTCGTGGGACTCCCTCCTCCTCCTCCACTTGCCTGATGCACCAACTGGAGCTGCTGGTTGACATTCAAGCTCTTTTCTGAAGCCCCTTCTCTGCTGGCGGGGCACCAGGAGGATTGTTGCCCCTTGGACCTGTAATCCTGAAGCAGAAGACAGCTTAGTTGCAACCTCCCATGCCCACAGCAGTTACCAAGCCACGTACGTTGCTGGAGAGGGGTTAAAACCTTATGGTACTAAGGGGGGATGAAGGGCAGGAGCCACATGCCCAAGCTGATGTCTAGGGGCTCTCCTGAAGATAATGGACAGATGTCACCATCTCTGTTGGCCTCCCAGCCAATGGGACAAGCTTTTTTTCCCCACAACCCTGTTGTAACTCCCAGCCAAGTGATCCCACATATTCCTTCCTCTTCCTTTCTCAGGAACAGTGACTGTTCCCCCAGGGGGAGGCTCTGCCACCCGCTGCTGCTTTTCTGTGTCACCTGCAGCACGCTGCTGGGGGAGAGCAGTTTGGTGGCACAGTCTTGCCCCTCTTGCAAGACTGAGAGGGGTGTCACCCCTGCCCCATGAGTGGCAGGGACAGGCAGGGGGGGCCAGGCCGGGTGGCCGCGCACCAGCCCCGCTGCTGACGCGGATCTGCTGGGGAAGGCACGCTGAGGGGCAGGCAAGGCAGAGCTGGGCAGGAGGCATGGGTCTGCCCCCCCACACCCCCAGGGTGATGAGCAGAACTGTGGCCTCATCAGGCCTCCTCCTTGCGTGGTGGTCCCTCACAGCCTCGCTCTACCCATGCGGGGGAAGAGGTGATGTCCCTCCTTGGTGCATGCAACCCTCACCCCAAACAGATGTTGCTGTTTAATTTTGTGTCTGGGTTTATTTCAACATTTGGGGTGAAAAGCAAAGGTTACTTAGCAGTTACAGACTCACATAATCTTTTAGGTTGGAGAAGACCTTTCAGATTATCAAGTCCAATCATTATCCTAGCACACTACCAAGTCCACCACTAAACGGTGTTCCTAAGCACCACATCTACGTGTCTTTTAAACACCTCCAGAGGTGGTGACTCCACTGCTTCCCTGGGCAGATGACACCCATCTCCCGGGTGACTGTGGAGCACACATGCCCTCAGCTTTCACTTTCAACCTGAACAGCCAACAACATACTGACAGAAATCCTGTGGGCAGCAGTTTCCAGATCTGCCTTTTTTCCTGAGCCTCCTCATGCCTTTTCAGAAGTTCAATGTTCGCCTGCAACTTGAAGTCCTAATGATGAAGCCTAAGGAATGTGGGGAGAAGCCAGAGCAAGACAGAAATACGCTGCCTGTGGAGTCAGCCTTCAGGAGCAGTCATTTCTAGAGGGAGATATGACAAACCTGGGTATGTCCAATTGCTTTTAGTGAGAGACAAAAGACTTGTGTCACAGTGGGTGGCAATGGCTGGCTAGGATTTTTCTGAATGTGTAAGCTGTAAAATGCACAACTGAACTTGTGGAATGACCAGGCATACACCAGGCTGGCTGGTTGCCTTTGAAGGATGCAAATGGATTTGGGTGCAGGAGCAGGATTCTGCTGGCATCAGGGTGTCTTTTAAAGCAGGCACACATCAGACAGGGCTGTAAAAATGAAATGTTCACAGCTACTTCAAAACTGGTTTCCCAGGCTTCTGCCCTCCTTTTATTCCTGCAGGTCTTCAGCAATTGCTCCACTTTCATATCGCTCGAGCTATTTTTGAGGCGCTTTCTCTCTAGTCTGAATAACTTTTTAATATGCCTAAAAATAGACACAATCCAATTTTCATTTTCTCCTCTTTTTGCTATCAAAAAAAAAGGGGGGGGGAGGGGAAAGGCTTTTTATTCACAAAAAGTGTTGCCTTGTTAGCCCCAGATACATCTATTTTTTCTGCTCATGGCATGAGTAGCAAAGGTCTGTGACTGTTAGGCTTCATCTCTACTTTGAAGAGAATTCCTATAGCAGACACTGCATGTCATGATCACTGGACAGTCCATCTCTTCACCTCTCCACTCAAAACCTCAGTGGGACTGTTAGTGCTAAATCCAGCAGCCATTTTGGGGCAGGATCACTGTCAAGAAAAGGACAGTCTGTAGAGCTCATGGATTTGGGGAACCTGAGTTTTGTTGAAAGCCCATTTCTACACAACACTGACAAAAGGTATCTTTGTGTGCTAGATCCTCCCCCATAGAGTAGGAGCAATAGCAGTTCCCCATAGAAGGGAAGGATGAGGGGGACAAATAGCTTTTCTGTGAAATCTTGGCTTTTGTATTCACAGGTTCACTACAAATACTTTGTCCTCTATTTCTGCATAGTCCAAGGTCTTCCTGATCCCATTTAGTTGCCCACGGTTGCAGCACATCTGTTTCTGTGGCCATTTGAAGGAATGACATGGTCAGCTCTATGCCCTGGGACATTTGGCCTTCAGTTCATTCCCTGGCTAAGCTGGCATCTTTTAGTATCTGATATAAGTTGTCTGCAAGGCTCAACCTCCCAATTCTGACTCCTCAGGCATCCTCAAGAAATGTCCTTAAGTCTTGCCTCAATAAATCAGTATGATGGTCTTCCACAGTGAACCACCTCACCATCCACTTGAAAGCTCTCTGAGAAACTGAGCTGATAGGGCTCAATGCCCATCCACCTGGGCAGGTGTCCATGTCATTCAAACAACCTTCAGAATTGGCACCAAAACTTCAGGCAAAAAAAAAAAAAAAAAAGAGATAATTAAAGGAAAAGCTTGTTGTTGGTTTATCCACTATCCTAGGCTCTTTGGGGTACATTCATTGAGCATAATCCTGGCTCTGGGGAAACAGGTTGCACAACCACCCCTGACAGGCATTGAAGTAGGATTTTACTTTGTTTCTTTGAACTGTGTGAGGGTAGGTAGCCAGTGACAGAAAAGCAGCAGAAGTGCTCAGGGAGTGACCGCCTCAGCCCTTCACTTCAGGCTTAAAGAAATGCAGAATGGGGACGCAGGATAAATAAAAACCTAGTTCTTTTTTTTTTTTTTTTTTTTTTACTTGTATTAAAAATTTGGGATATCCCGTTGCT
>NW_009953386.1:566021-572755 GCF_000747805.2 Chaetura pelagica | reverse complement strand
TTTTTTTTTTTTTTTTTTTCTACTTGTATTAGAAATTTGGGATATCCAGTTGCTGCTCCTCCCTCCTGGCTGCTGCAGCCACACTCCATGCTGCTGTTCTCACCTTCATTGTCCTTTCTAGCTCATGCAGTAAAAGAAGTCCCCAGCCACTGCTGATCCAAATGCTTCGGTGAGCCTTTCTTCCAGGGCTGCAGGATTTAAGGTTCTGCTTTAGCTAATCTCTTTTCAAGCTTCTAAAACCTTGTATGTTTTGCAAGATAGGAGCATTCAGAAAATAGGCCTTTTGCCACCAGCTAACCAAGCAAGGTCACAGCTCTTAATAACTTTGAGCATACTGCTGTAATTAGGGTGGAAGCCTCAGAGATGAACAGAACCTTTCTAAGAAAACTAAGTGGATCACTATAATCTCAAGTAAAACTCTGCAGTGTGAGAAAACCTCACTTTCTTTCCCTTCCCTTCAGCCCTGAAAGGTGACAAGTCCTTTATGGTGCTTTACATTGCCTGTACTCCAGTGCAGTCATGTCAGGGTGGCAAGTACAAGGCAGAGAAGTTGTATCATTTGCACTCCCTTCCATTTTTTCCCCATTTTTAGACTGCCAGAGATGTTTGTATTTTTTGACTGAAGTGTGCCGAGACCTGCCATGTGATAAGATACTACAGAT
The DNA here is from genome assembly GCF_000747805.2 of Chaetura pelagica. NCBI lineage: Eukaryota > Metazoa > Chordata > Aves > Apodiformes > Apodidae > Chaetura > Chaetura pelagica. Next base: position 572,093 of record NW_009953386.1, on the reverse strand, counting down.
CCTCTCCCCTCCCCCTGTGTTTTCTGACACACAGACACTGTTTTTGATGAGGAAAATCAAACGCAGCACAAGCAAAAGAACTTACACAAAGTTATATAGAAGTTGTAAAATCAAGGTCCGTGAGAGGTCTCAGAAGTCCTGACTCCCTCTGAGCCATGTAATGTCTCTGGTCATTGACATTTCAAAAAAGCCATGTCTTTTTTATACATCAAAGTTGCTCTGTGCCACCTTACAGTGGGACAAGAGGCAGCTGGGGGTAGGAGATGGACATTCATGTGTCCACTACCACAGGCTTCCCATGGGCCTTCAGAAAAATCCCTCCATGTCTCAGTTCTCTATCTGAACCATGTCAGTGAGGTCTCGGAAAGGTTGCATGATGCTTGGACACTAGACTGATGGGGCTTTAGGCAGGCAGTGAGCCTTGGCTAGGCCTGTACTCCTGAAGATTTTTGCCATATTGCAGAGTAGGAGAAGGGGACACAACTGATCTGGCTGAATTTTCAGGAGAGTTGTTTCAGAGACTCAGCCAGACATGTTCTTCTGAGAGACGATGAGAGATGAGTTCTGGGTGATCTCTGTGAAAACCTGGTGATCCAGAGCCAAGCCCTGAGATGGTGTGAAAGCACCCAGTGCTACTCCTGTGAGAGGGGGTGTGATGTGAATGGGTAGACGCTGAGCTCTGGCCCAAGGACCTTCGCAATTACTAATAATATAATTACTAATAATAATGTAAAAGAGATAAACCACATGGTCTGACCCAGCGCATTCCCTTCTGGAAACCCTGGAGGCACATACAGTCTGGCCATTCCCATTGGTCCCTTACCTTTTCCTTAGAGGAGGTGGGATCACTGTCTAGCTTTGGCCATGATTACTATGTCCGAGCACATGTCTGTGTCACTGCTTGCACGTGCCCAGGCATGCATTAACCACCAACGCTGCTTCCACCCAGCCCTCCAGGGCCAGGGTCTAAAACAAGGACCCTGCAGTAGGCAGGGTTGGGGTGACCAGGTCTGGGATGCCACTTGCACCTTGGGTTTCTCCTAGCCATGACGGCACTAGTGTATTTAATAACATCTTGATGATTGGAGGGGTGTTTAATTTAGCTGCGTGGCGCCGGCTGCTGCTGACGGAGCTGTGCCCAGCAGATTTACACCTGTTACACTGCAGTGGCAGTTCAGTTCTTTTTCACTCCTGTCCTCCTCTGCTGCCCCTCAAAACCTTCTCCCTCTATCCTCCGGGGCCCCGCACTGTGACACCTGCTGGGGCGCAGCTGGCAGGGCTGGGAAGAGCTGGGGTGAGCTCACTGTGTCACCAGGAACCTCATTCCTTTCAGATGATGAGCCAGACAAGCTTAGTGCTCTCCTTAATTTTGTAAGGGGACAGAAAGGATTTGCTGCTCTTGAATTTCTGCTCCATTTTGACCTCCCTCTTCTCTTACAGGACTATGTACAGTCTGGGGTGACACTGAATCTGTCTCCTGTCGACACCCACCAGGCATGTGCATTTCCAGGGTGAATAGCCTCCCAGTTCCAATGTTTTACAGGCAATCCTTTAGGCATGCTCTAGCCATGCCTTTTTTTTTTTTTTTATGTCACACAATTTTAAAATTCAAATTCTTCTATGTGAACAAGTTCTACTGGCAGCAAACCTATTTTAGATACTGTTATGTAGCTGGAGTCCAGTTACACAGCATTCCCAAGCATTCAGAAGCAATGACTGTGGTATCCTCTTCCCTCATCGTTAAGTCAGCCTAGAAACTAGGAGGTCTGAGAAGTGTCTTGCTTGTGATATTTTTTCCCCAGTGTGGCAGCTTCTGCGTGCCTGTGCTCTAGCTTTTACCCGCAGTCACAAAAGAGGGAAAAACTTCTCTATTAAAACGTTCCTATTTGAAAAATAGAAGCTGAAATGCTTCAATAATGGTGTTAATCCTGCCATCAAGAGCCACTGCAGGACCTGAAAATCAAATTGTATGATTATACAGTGGAAGTTAGCAAAGAGGTGGAGATCTCACCTCCCTCCTTAGGGATAGGCAAAAACTGCATGTCTCTGCCTTACTGAAAATGGGCTACTACCAGCAATTACAGAAGGCTAGCAGCTTTTTGGCTGGAGGAAATATCTCAGGGCTCCTTTTGAAACTTTTTGCACCTTGACTTAGCAATTGTCACCCATGCTTGAAGAGACACTGGCCTGTGTTGCTGAAAAATCTCCTCTTCCTGGGACAGAGCACTTCTGAGCCTCATGGTGGGAGGCTGGGAGGTGGAGGCTGAGGCTCCATCTGGTGAGGCTGAATGCTCAGAGGAGTCCTGCTAGAAGGGACACCAGCAGCAGCTTCCTGCACCAGCCCTGTCCTGGGATGCAAACAACAAAAATAACTGTACACGCTCAAAACCGGGCAGGCAGCTCTTTCCAGAAGGAAAGGCAGTAGCTGTGTATCTCCAAGCCCATGGCCAGCACATGGAGAAAAGCTTTGCTTTTCTTTCTAACCTGAGGTTTCCAGCCAAGCACCACCTGGCAGCAAACCCAAGCTGCAGCCTGGGCCGTGGCTTCCATAAAGGGCTGCTGGGATCACTTGTATTTATAATGCTTGCCTCGGCTGCAACGTGCCAGCTTGCAGAGGTCAGCTCTTCCCCAGCCCAGGGAGTCATTCCACACGGCATGCTCCTGTTTCCATCTCCCTGTGCCAAGGGGCCTCCCACCTCCTGGCAGGCAGGACCTGGGGTTGGCTGAGTTGGGGGGGCACAGCAGGGGAAAGGGGACTGGGCAAAGCATGAGGGTGCTTTGTTTCTAGTGTAAGCTCTAGGAGATGTGTGGCTTTCTCTAGTGATGCAGGGAAAGCCTGAGCCACTACAACCCCCTAGGAGGCAGGCTGCCTGCAGGCCAGTGAAGAGTTGTCTTCTTCAGATGTATTTTAGTGAGCACAGCTGGTAGGGAGAATCTCTAGAACCTGGGTATGGCTTCTGCACTGGATATGGCTTGGGCCCTTCTTCTCTAAGTTCAGCAAAGATGGCTTTGGACTTACTTGGATAGATGCTGTACAACATGGTACACTCCAAGCAGAACTGTGCTAAAGAGAAGATTAGACTATCGGATGCCAACCTGTGGCAAACATTCAGATATTCCTCACGGTGGAAGAGCAAACTACTATGCAGCTCTCAACAGGTCCCTTAGTGAGTGCTACGGACCTAGTGAAGGCTGGAATGGGGGGCGTTTGGGTGGGCAGGAGATACAAGTCAGATGGGAGGATGGGACATGCTTTAGGTAAGACGTGAGGCTGTACGTTGATGGTGTTCTTCATCCTCTTCTGCCCCCAGCACGTGTGCAGCACTGGGAACCAGCACTGCCAACTGGGCTCTTCCGCCTCTCGGGAGCCACCCCTCATGGCTGTGTGCACCATCTGCACGCTGAAGGCTGCAGCTAAGCTCCTACAAAGCCCCCCAGATTAGCAGGTGTGGATACACATGGCAGGGATGGAGTAATTCGAGCTGGAGTTACTGTTAGTTAGCGCAGTTAGGCAAATGTCATATGTGAAAAGAGGATTTAAAATGATCTAGCACAGCAGTTTGCGCTGCAGCAGGAAAGGAAGGCAGCTTTATTTTAGTAAGTATAACGGATCCTGATTATTCCTTCATCCAGATCTTCTGCTTGTCTTTTTTTATTTGTTTTCTTCCTATGTGGGTTGTCCTTCCCTTCCCTTCCCTTCCCCTTCCCTTCCCTTCCCCTTCCCCTTCCCCTTCCCCTTCCCTTCCCCTCCAGGACATTTTGACCAAGCTACAAACTGCTGCCTTCCACAAGTAATGTTTTCTGTACTACTTATATTACTATTGTGGCTGAATTAAAGCCTGCAGATTTATAAACACAATGCCCTTTTAAAGACCAGTTTCAGGCTGCTGTCATTTCTGGATCACTGTTTCATTTACAAGTAGCAGATTTTCAGTGTTTACACAGGCAATTAGATATTTAAGTTTAGTCTTGTGAAGGTGAGAAACTTATTATTTTGTCACTCCCACAGTTCATTCTGGTTACTGTTTGTCCAGATTAGATCCACAAAACAGATTTAGGCAGCCAAATGACTCAGGACAGGGCCTGATTCACTGGCACAGTCAACATTTCACAAATCTGCTGGAGACCCCAGGTACTTAAGACTGAAGTCCTCTTGACTTTCATGCATTGTGAACATAAGAGGAAGTATGTGGCCAAATGGCATCATTTGCTCTGACAACACAAACCCAAATAATTGCACATGCCAAAAAAAGGAAGAGTACCTAAGAATCATCTCAGGCAGACCCTCTATCACATTAATTGAAGTGCTACTCAAAAAGTATCCAGCCAAAATCCCCCAGTGACAGAAGGCAGTTTCTGTAACATAAAGGACTCTACGTTGTCTTTTAAATTGACAAAAGAGCTCAGATAAAACAGTGAAAATTTTTCTTGTGACATTTTAAATTGCAATTCTTTAACTTTTATCACAAATTTCCTTCTTGTACTTAACCTGCATCTCAGATGAGAGCTGAGAGACCACTGCTTGACTATCAGACCCAAAACCTCCCTATCCACTGGGAATATTGTGAAGGAAACCTGGGGAGCCTGATACCCAGGGATGGGGTTAGGGTACCAGGAACCTGCCCAAGGTCCTCAGACCCTGAGAGACCACTTAACTGAACTCTAGTGAACCAGACATGATGACCAACTGCTATCTATAGCTACCCAGCAATAGTAGGTTGGCTTTTTTTGCCTGTAAATTACTGGACACAGGTGTGGAATTAATTAGCCTAAGTAAAATTAGGAAGCAGCATTCCCTCCGTCTCCCTGCCGATACTGACACACTGCAAGACATTGACCTTCTCTGAAGTATTAGCCTGAACCCAGCAAAAAAACTTAGGCCTGTGCTTAATTTTGCATCTCGTTAGTTCTGCCCTTGCGTTGGAAGTTAAGCATGTGGGTCACTGTTTTCCTGGATCAGAGCCCGACTCCTGAAGGCTCTTCAAGATTTAGCTAGATAGAGCTTGTCAGATGACACAGGGCAATTAATGTAAGGGAATTCTGGTTTTGTTTTTGTTGGGGTTTTTTTTTCCTGTCAGTGGCTGATTAGTTATGGATGGGCCGGGCTGATCAGAACCCTTCAGCAACAGTTTTTTTTCAAAACTACCAGCTCTACATACACACCAGCGATTTCTAGTTAATTAACTCTCTTCTGGGGTGCCTCCTGTGGCTGATCGAGACCGTAGCTTCTCGCAGGTCTCCTGCAGGCCGCTTGCAGAGGTCTGGGGCCCAAACACTGAAGCTCAAGACTGGCTGAGGTTCAGCTGTCAGAAAGAAGACTGAGCACAGTTACTGCAGTGTGATCGGGTCATCGGAGCGAGCTGGTGGCCCCTGAGCCCAGTGGGATACAGGCCCCTTACATGAAGGTGTGCCTGCCACTGCAGGAGACAGGGACTGACCCCTCCATCTCCTCTGCCACGGGCAAAGCGATGGGATGACCACGTCCTCCAAAGGAGGTTGCCCTCTGGCTCCCTGCAGCTCGCTGTCCTTATCTTCTCTGCCCTTCGCCTGTTCCTGAGGTCACCTGCGTGGTTTCCTTCTTGAGCCAGCCAAGCAGCGAGGAAGGCTGTCTCGCTGCCGTTCCCAGGGCACGGAGGATCCCTAACGGGAGAGCAGGCCCTGCAGGGCCCGGGGCCGCACACGCACAGGGAAACAGCCGGGGACGTGCGTGAGGGTGCAGAAAGGGTGTTCCTGCCCAGCACACACGGAGGCACTGGCTGCTCGCGAGGCAGTGCAGACAATCCCGTGTTGTGAGGATGAGGAGCGTGTTTCTGGGAGCGTTTCTGAGGGGACATCCCCCCAAACACGGGCTGAGCTCCCAGAGCAGCTCAGCAACACAGGCCATAACAAGGCTTCTACCTCTGCCCGGCCACCTTTCCTTACTAATCCCCTAGGTTTTACTTCACGGTTGTTTGTTGGTTTGTTTGTTGTTTGGGTTTTTTTAAAACTCTCCCCTTCTCATCCATTTTTAGATAAAACCGCCCAACGACTCAGAACCTTGTTGGGGGTCACTACCGAGAGGCGCTTCCTCAG
>NW_009953386.1:563692-564034 GCF_000747805.2 Chaetura pelagica | reverse complement strand
CGGCTCGCGAGGCAGTGCAGACAATCCCCCGTGTTGTGAGGATGAGGAGCGTGTTTCTGGGAGCGTTTCTGAGGGGACATCCCCCCAAACGCGGGCTGAGCTCCCAGAGCAGCTCAGCAACACAGGCCATAACAAGGCTTCTACCTCTGCCCGGCCACCTTTCCTTACTAATCCCCTAGGTTTTACTTCACGGTTGTTTGTTGGTTTGTTTGTTGTTTGGGTTTTTTTAAAACTCTCCCCTTCTCATCCATTTTTAGATAAAACAGCCCAACGACTCAGAACCTTGTTGGGGGTCACTACCGAGAGGCGCTTCCTCAGTAACCCTCTCCTCAACAAATAGAG
>NW_009953386.1:560633-563616 GCF_000747805.2 Chaetura pelagica | reverse complement strand
CCGCCGCCCCGGGAACTCCTTTCCCGCCGCCCGGGCACCGGCGCTGCCGCCTCGCGCCGCCAGGTGGCGCTGCCGCTCCGCGAAGCCCCTTCCCGGGGCGTCCCTGGGCGGGTGTTCCGGGTGTTGGGAATCACCTGTTCGCGGGAAGGGTTGTCGGGCGTTAGAACGGGCCGCCCGGGGCAGTAGGGAGTCACCATCCCAGGGAGGTGTTTGTCATATAAGAAGGATATAGCTGAGGCAGCAGCTTTCCCGGCCCTGTGCGTGTGCGGCACCGGGCACTGCAGGTCCCTGCTCTCCCGTTAGGGATCCTCCGTGCTCTGGGAATGGGAGTGAGACAGCCTTCTTTGCTGCTTGGCTGTTTCAATAAGGACAGGGAACTGCTCGAAAGAGTCCAGCGCAGAGCTACGAAGATGATTAAGGGAGTGGAACATCTCCCTGATGAGGAAAGGCTGAGGGAGCTGGGTCTCTTGAGCTTGGAGAAAAGGAGACTGAGGGGTGACCTCATCAATGTTTACAAATATGTAAGGGGTGAGTGTCAGGGGGACGGAGGTAGGCTTTTCTCAGTGATGACCAGTGATAGGACAAGGGGTAATGGGTGTAAATTGGAGCATAGGAGGTTCAAGGTGAATATCAGGAAGAACTTCTTTCCTGTGAGAGTGACAGAGCCCTGGGACAGGCTGCCCAGGGAGGTTGTGGAGTCTCCCTCACTGGAGACATTCAAACCCACCTGGACACGTTCCTGTGTGATGTGCGCTGGGTGACCCTGCTCTGGCAGGGGGGGTGGACTGGATGATCTTTGAGGTCCCTTCCAACTCCTAAGATTCTGTGATTCAGCGCTTCGTGATGTGGGTTAGTTAAGGACTGGTCAGCGTTCGGTTAACAGCGGGATGGTCTGGAAGGGCTTTTCCAGCCAGGGTGGTTCTGGGACGGTATGGTTTGCACTGCCTGCAGGGCAGCTGCCGTGTGGGCTGGGGTGGCCCGGGATCGAGAGGGCTTCGGAGGTGGCCTCTACAGGAACATTCAGGTCCTTGCTTTCCATTTTTAAAACGTGAGGTGGTCCCCCCAGCCCCAGCGGTTGCAGAGAGCAGCTGGGAGCCGTGACCCACCGCGGGGTGTTAAGGGTCCAGAAAGCAAAGCATAAAAACTCGCCCCCTCCTAACCAAAAACTTACACAGAGGTCTGTTTCTGTCATAGAATCACAGGGTAGTCTGTGTTGGAAGGGACCTTGAAGATCGTTTAGTTCCAACCCCTCTGTGTGGGCAGGGACACCTCCCAGGGGATCAGGCTGCTCAGGGGCTCATCCAGCCCTGCCTTGAACACTTCCAGGGAGGGGGCACCACAGCTTCCCTGGGAAACTTGTGCCAGGAGCTCACAGTAAAGAATTTCCTCCTAATATCTAATCTTAATCTATCCTCTTTCTGTTTAAAACTGTTAAATTAATCTCATTATTTAAGCATGTTCATGTAATTTTGAAGGCTGTGATTTTTTAACAGGTGGAAATGGGTGTCTGCTGGGATTTAAAAGTATGATAAAGGCTTCTCCCAAGGCTGAATCCACCAGCAAAGCAGGCCTGTACCTTTCCTACAATGGAATTTTGCACACTCTTCCAGCACTGATAGAAACAAGGTCACTCAGCCAGGTGGGCTCAGGTTTAGTCTGGTCTACCCAGCCCACCTGGCATCACTCCCCCTTTCAGTAGGCCAGGGAGAGAGGAGAAAGTCGGGGTGAACCGCATGAGCGAGCAAGCAGCGGGTTCTTCAGGGAGCTCTCAGTGAGCACAGATGGCTTTATTCCCCCCCTTGCCTCCCAGGGCCGCAGGGTGCCCGCAGCTATGCTGGTGTGGGGCTGAGGAGAGGTCTGCATGGCCCTGTGGGGCAGGCACGGGCCATTTGCATGACAATGGGGTGAGGGGCAGGTGAGGTGGAGTGGTGCTGATCTGCCTGCCTGGGCTGCTGGCAGCTGCGGTCCAGCAGTCATCCTCGCCTCCCCTATCAATATCCTTTCCCCTGAGCTGGAAGAACTGACGGATAATTTAGTCTTTATGCTAGTTTGGACTTCGTCTGATTACCAGCTGAGCCTGATTACACAGGCCTTGCCATCCCTTCAGGGAAATACCCCAGACAGCACGGAGGGGCTGCTGCTCCTCCTGCCAGTACTTCTCCTGCCCAGCCCTCCTGTTTCGTTGTGGATCGCAAGGAGGGCTGCTTGTTCTCTCCACTGTCCTCCCTGTGCACCCCCCATCTGAGACCAAAGGACCAAGTTTTTCTTGAGGACTCTAAATCACGTTCACACATAAGTCTTGAATGATTAGTGATGACATGGATCTGGGCCCTGGAGCAAGGAGTGAGGTGGAGCCCATCTTCAGGTGGACCTCCTTACCCATCTCAGTTTCCCCTTTCTTTCACAGCTTAGCACCTAAGCTCCAGTCTGTACCAGCCCGTGCCATAGCTATACTGGGTGCCTTGGTTTTCCATGTAACTAGAAGCAAGAGTGAGGAGTCAGGTAGAAACTGGTTCAAGGAGCGAAGCTAAAGATCTATTCAGGCTGAACATCTCAGCTTCAGCTATTTCAGTGATAAGAGACCAAGTGGCAGGCTGGGCAGAGGTAAAGAAGTGGGAACTGGCAGTGGCTGGCAGCTGCAATCCAGACACCAGCCCATCCTCCCCCATCAATTGTGGATTGCCACTTAGGAGCACTTGAATCAGACAGACAGAAGATTCAGATCTCCATCCATATCAGCAGTTCTGCAGAGTACAGATGAAGGGAAGTTTTGGCTTTGGACTTGTGCAGTTTTCAAAGCTAATTAACATATGGTGTTTTACTTGCTGCCATCAGCCCCTTTATATTAGCTGTGATCCAAGTTTAAACACCGTAGATGAATTATGATGGTCATGGTGCCACATTCGTTTGGAAGGGAATTATGCAGGGAGATGGAGGGAAATAATGCAAAACTAGAGCCAGAACTGGTTGAAAAGCATTACTG
>NW_009953386.1:540331-560355 GCF_000747805.2 Chaetura pelagica | reverse complement strand
AAGCATACCTGCACAGCTGAGATATTTCTGCTGCAGCCTCTCTTTGACAGAGGAGTTATCTCAAGTTCTAAATCTCAGTGAAAACACTTGACCTTTGACTTGAACTGAGACCTTTGGCTATTGATCCCAGGAAAAACTTAGAGAGGGCAGTCACATTCTGCCTGCAGCAGCTCTGGCTCCTGAATGGCTCTGCCTGCTTTTAGGAACTGTCACACTGAATTCTCTCCCTCTAGGGTCTCAGCATCATCTCCCTGTGGGTGAGTAGGGCTGTGTGAGTTTGGCTCCATTGTCTTTGGAGCTCACTTTGAAGTAAGTGGAGGCTGCTACTACATTGCTTAGTATTCTCTCTTTACCAGAGTGCAAGCCCATCTCCTGTAACCTGCTCACAGGTTACATCTTGGTTGAAGTTTCCATGTTTTTTGACATCTCTCTGTAACTGGGGAACTCCAAACAAGACAAAATATCTAGGTGCAGCTCACCAGCACTGAGCAGATCTGGATAATAACTTGTCTGGACCTGCTAGCCACCTTCTTCCTAAGGTAGTCCAGTATGGGGATGGCATTATTTGCGGTGAGGTCACTTTGCTTGCTCTCCACTTGTAATCCCTTTGTCCTTTTCAGCTGGGTATAAACAGGTACATCTACACTGGCAGATCTCACAGGCACCACCAGGAGTGCTCCTTGGCCCTGAGTCCCTATGGCGTTGATGGTCCCGCACTGCTAGCTGGCTTTTGGGATTTGTCTCCACTGGTGGTGGTACCGTGAGTGTTTGTCTGTTTTTCTGTTTCAGACATCTGAAATGATGTGAGAGCTGGGGTACAGCAAGGTGCATCCAGCCATCAACAGCTGCTGAGCCAAGCAAGTGTCAAAGGATGGAGCTTAAGCAGTGGCTGTCTGGTGGCACCAGGACACAGCCTGGTACAGGCTGGTCTCTCCCATGGCACTGCAAGCTTGGGTGCCACAGCACTGTCCTGGGCTCTGAGGCACAGATGGTCTGAAAGAGACTCCATTGTACTCTGTTGGACCAAAGAGCTGTACTTCCACATCTCCTGTCCAAGCTTGGCTAGCAGCAAGTGCACAGGAAAAAGGTATAGCTACCAGGAGGAGGATCACTTTGTACCTATCAGGCTTACAGCTTTGGGACATTTTGGAAATACCCACAGAGAGGAGTCTGACCAGACTTCCTATGACACAGCACAACTGAAGGAGGACCACTCACAGCCCAAGCTGTTTGCTGTCTTTGCAGCTGCCCTGTGAGCTCCTTTTGATTGTACACAGGCACTGTTTCCCCTATAGGTAATCTAAAGATGCAGTATCTCCATCAATGCTCTGTTTCAATAATTCATTTTCAAGCAGCTCGTCGATTAGGTTTGGATTCTTTTTAAGGTGAAAAAAATCTTTTCATTGATCTGAAACTCATGTCTTTGCAAAGGGTTTTTTGCTAGATGTGAAACTTCAAATTCCAGGCTGCTTTTCTGGTATGGGGTGAAAGCAAGAGTTAAATTTGTAGAATTGCCTCTTTCAAAAAGATAGAGGAAAACTAAGGAGCCTCAATATTCCTAGACTTTAGCTGACCCTTCTGACTGTTAAATTTTGATTATTTTTTATTGTTGGGTTGTTTTTATTTTCTTTCCTTGTAAACAGGTTGCAATGATGTGGCTGAAAGTATTGCCATTCCTTCTGGGAAGAGTGAAAGCTGCTGAGCTGTGCAAAGCCCCAACTTCAAGTGTTTTGCTTTAAAAAGCTTGAAGGGCTCTATTCCTTGGTTGGCTGCCTGGGGTTTTAAGAGCAAGATCTATTTTCTCTTTTTGGTGCCATGCAGATGCACTAATGGGCAAACCATCAGGTTAGTGATAATGATGCTGTTCTTACAGGCTGCTGAACATGGTGGTTGGTGGTTTGCTCTCTTCTGCTAACCCTTGCCTGTCTAAAGTGCTGCACAATTAAAGCTGATATTTGTTGCCTGTGAGGTGTGGGCAGACCTCAGGGGGAATGTTGCTGACTGCAGGTATTGGTGTGTTGCCACCCCAGCCCTCGGCTGGGAGTGCTGGGAGATGTGCTGCAGAGACAGGCAGGGGTTTCTCTTGGACACTGCTTTGTACCAAGTGATGTATTCTGGCCCTGGCTCCTTTTGCCATGCTACTCGTGCTGCCTTGACTGACAGTGATCCAAGGAGGGCTGTGCTGTGCCTGCTTGCTGCTGGTTCGGGCCCATCAAGGTTTATTAGCTGTGCTCTGCACCGTGCTGAAGTGACTGCGCTGCTTCAGGACACAAGCTGTGCTTCAGCTAATGAGAGCAGTTGGACCGAGGTGGCTCACCATGGAGGTAGCACAGAGGCCTCCACCTTTGTGGTGTAGCTCCTGTGCAGCCTGAACTCACCACCTGCAGAGCCACATGGAAACCTTTAGCTCACTCCGTGCCAGTCCATGGATGGGGCAGCAGGGGGGCTGCACTTGGGCTCTGCCCCTGCTGCTCTTATTTGTGAAAACTGGGCAACTGTGCATGGAAAGAAGTCAGCAGAGGGTCCCTTGCCAGCCACTCATCTTCTGGGAATAACCTGAAGAGCACGTGTGGGTGGGATGATGTTCCAGGGAGGTGTGCGACTCTGGAAACCTGCCTCTGCATGCCCAAAGAGCACGTGAGAGCTTGTGAGCAGAGGCACTAATGCTTCTCCACCATGGCCCCCCTGTGATCTTTCTGCAAACAGCCCTGCGGGGAGAACCACTTCATTTTCTGGTCTGTGTTCCCTAGGCTTGCAATACCTGGGGAAAAAATGACAGCTCTCTTTTCTTGAAACTACATGTCAAATGCCCGGGGCTGTAATGAAATATAGATCTTCCTGATGCTGGAGGTAGTACATGGGTGTTTCCTTATACACTGGAGGAATGAGCCTGCCATGTCTCCAGTGCACAGCAGCCTACTGCAGCTGGGGGAGAGCCACTCTGGAGCTTCCTCACCTTGTTACCCAACAGCTAAATAAAGACATGATATTCATTAGGGTATAGTGGGGGCTCCAGGGGAATATGATCAAATATAGAGATCAATCAGGGGCATTAGCCAAGGAGCCTCCTTGGGGAATTGGTTCCTGACTGTACTCGTTTTCACCGGTGCTTATTTCAGAGCCATCAAATGCCATTTATGCTTCTGATTTGAGGGCTTCTTGTTAGGCAGCTGCAGACATCTGGCACATCTTCCATCCGGGCCTGACGCCATTAGAGCTGAGAAGGGCAGGTGAGCACACACAGAGCCAGAGCTGACCTGGAGAGGAAGCAGAAGGTACTGAGATCAAAGTTGCCTGAAAACCCTTCCCACACTATGGTGAGGATCAGCACCCAGGAAGGGCAGCAGGAGAAGCTCTATATCTGGAGGAGCTTGCAGTACTTGGGCAGAGACATGTTCTGCTGCGACTCCAACCATGGTCTGATTCCAGCGTGTGGCTGCAGCACAGCAGAGTCATGAGTTTCTGTGTGCCATGTGCTTAGCCATGCCATGGCAGCCATCTGTGTGTGTCCTGCACCCGAGATGGGTGTGTGATGTGCAGCAAGGTGCTGAGGAACCTGCTTCACCCTCCCCATCTTTGCAAGTCAAACTAATTCAAGTGGCTTTGGGTTTTTCATGGGCTGGGGTCTGTCACCTGTGTTCAGCTGCCAAAGGGTGGTGAGCCACCAGGCTGCAAAGCTTGTGGGTGCTTTGTCCTTCTTCAAAGTGAGGAGTCAAGCTTTGCTAAAAAGAGATGTTTCCCCACATGCTGCCCCTTAAAGATCATCTAGTTCCATCCTCCCTGCCATGGGCAGGGAAACTTCCCACTAGAATGGAAATATGAAATATATGCAAGAGCCATGATGGAAACAGAAGAGTTTAACTTGTAAGTAGTCAACCCTGGCTGCAGAATTTGCTGAAGAGGTGTTCTCAAAGGACAGATAGTCCATCATGGCAAACAGCAGGTTTTTGAGCACCTTTTCCAGAAGACTAAGCCTTGGGCCTTGCCAAGAAGTTGAATCTCATCTCTGGTCTGGCAGGTTCAGCCTGAGACCTCTTCACATACCTCACGTCAGACCACGACACAACAAATGTTCCCAGCCCAGGTTGTAGGCTGATTTGATGACTATCTTTCTTTTAAAACAGCCTCAACACCACATCGGTTGAAGGTTATTTTTAAAATTGTGCAGCTGAATAAAAACAAGATGATCTACGAGGTCTATTGAACAGAAAAAAAAAAATAATTAGTTGGTGAGGAGTCATCCTGGGTAAGTGCCTAGTAGCTGGCTCAATGTGGGTCTTCTGTCTGCCTTTGTGTGCGGGTACATATGGTCTCAGTGGATGTGTATGGAGTGGAAGCAGTCCTGTTCTGTAGGTCCCCTGTGCTCAGGTTTGTGTTTGTGTACTGGGAGAGTTAATGAGAACAGACTGCCTTTCTTTCCCTTCGTTCCCCAATCCCATCTGTTCAAACAAAAGGCTGAAAGGGAGAGAGAGCCGAGACCCTGCTGGTCAAGAGGGGATGGATAATAACACATATCCTTGGGCTACATTTCAGCACATGCAACCCTTTCAAGCTGTGCTAAAGCTTTTATTCAGGCAAGAGAAAGAACAACCAATATGAAATAAGTTTGTTTTTTTCTTCTTTTTCAAAAAGCTGCATCAGGCCAGAAGAATGCTACATTCCGTTCTATAACGTTTTAGAAGGCTGGGTTATAAAAAAGGACTATGAAGCAGCACTGATTGATTATATATTTGTGTGTGTGCAGACAGAGCAGGGTATTGGGTGAGCGAGTGACATATGCAGAGAGGCCAAGCTCAGCTTATAAAGTCAATTTTCACTGTGTTTGCACATGGTAACAGTTCCAGATTCGTGTAATTAACTATACATCAAAAGGGTGTGAAGGACGATATATTCCTCTCCATCTTGGGGATTTGATGGGTACTTTGCAATTCATGGTTAACCCCCCATTCACGTATTTGTCATTATGGTCGTGCCAAACAACTCATCTGAAGATCAAAACAGCTTTCTGGGGGCCTGTTACAGTGAGAGTAGCAGGAGAGATGGCACCTTGAATCCCAAAGCAGGGAGCGAGTGGCAGAGAGGGATGCAGCCCTGGATGGCAGCCCTGGTGCTCAGCGCCCTGCCAGCCAGCCCAGGGACATCCTAATGGTTTACGGGAGAAAAATGGTCTCAAATGCCATTAGTTTAATGCCTCATAATGTCGTTGTGTCTGTTTTAAATGCAATCACGGAGCTCAGGGGACACCCAGGACTAAAATAAAAAGGAGGAAAAGACATTCCAGAAACCTAATGATGGAAAGGAAGGCAGGGAAATCTTTGGCGAGTGAAGAAATGAGATTCACAGATTGTTTGCCACTGAGCAGGCAGCACACGAGTAATCGGTGTAGGACTGTTAAAGTTCACCAGGAGAACTGATTGCAACCAGGTTGCAATAAATACGGGACGGTCACAGTCTTGGGGAGGAGAAGAGAGGGTTTTGCAAAACACAGAATCTGGTCCTGGCAAAAAATTTCAGAAGCAGTAATTTAAAGTGTCAATTTTTAGGGCTGTGTTAGTGGCTCTGCCTCGTTTTCAGGAGGGACACACAAGAGATCCCACCAAATGCATCCATCATCCCCTACCCATCCAGCAGGTTTATTGAACTGTGTGTGGGTGCCAAGCAGTGGGGTGCTGGACTCCCACTATCTCTAAGAGATGGAACCAAAAAAAAAATGAAACAATGAAACTGATCAAAACCAGTCAACAAGCTGAAGCTGATCTTTTTGTGCCAATGGAAATGCCAATAAATACATCTCAAAAAGCATTTAGTGTAAGTGGTGGTTATGCCCACGTAAGCTTCAGAAATCTTTCTGAATGTCTCACATCTCCTTTCAGTCACACAGGTGGAGCGGTTTCCTTATGGACAAAACCTCCCTTGGTTGGCATGTATATCTCCAAGAGAGACAGGTACATGCTCCATTCAGACAGGAGTGGTTTGATTCCAGCAGTCATCAGTTATTCTGCTCCAGGGTGAAAATAAACGTGGTGTAGAGATCATAGGAATGGCCAGCCCTGTCCCTTTCTTTTGGAATCCTAGCAGCCGGGAGCAGCCTGCACACAGATGCTGGTGGCTAATAAAACGTAGGAAATTTGCATGGGGCAGCACATCCCCTGTCCTCTCCTCACCTCTTCTCACAGGGGATCCATCTGGAACGTCGAGTGGACGCTGTAGCTGTTCTCTTGTCTATCATTCCAAAGCAGACCCCTTGAGCCCAGCCTGACGGCTCAGTATTGATACATTAGTAGGACCTGCCTCTGCTGGATTCATCCGTCAGGCAACTGCAAGAGGTGGTTAACAGGGATTAATACTCTGGTGGGTGCATGCAGAGGTTGAAAGGAGAAGAGATCACGGTAGTAGCTGGTTTACTGAAAAGACAGAAAAGTGAATGTGGCAGAAGTAGTACTCTTAGCATTGCAGATAGGTATAGATCAATAGGTTGATGCTTTCAGCTTCTCTCTTTGCTTCCTGCAGCAGCTCTTTGTAGAAACCAAGAAAACACAGATTTTGACAACGCTTTCTACAAGGCTGGTTGCATTTATAAGAACCATTTCCCAGTCTGTACAAGGTAGCCAAATGTAAGCCTTGAGGTTGAGATCTGCCGTGATAGATGTCTCTGTTGGTTTGGACTGGGGGAGCTGAGTTTAATCTGAAGCTGTTCAAAAGCAGTTCCTAGGAACAAGGCTAGAGAAAAAGAAACAGATGCATCTGTAGTTTAAAATTGACTCACAGTGCCTTTCTTTAGGAAGTTCTAAAGCTTCTGTGGAGCAGCAACTAGAAATTTGGCTTGAAAGGGCCTCTACTGTGGGGGATATGACTGTCATATCCTGAAAAACTCCCAGTTTGGCCAGATTGTGAGTCACCAAAGAAAACCAGAGTAAATCTCATTTGCACTTGCCCAATAGAGTTTTGTCAGACTTTAACAGCTGGGTTGTCTACCTATCCCCAGCATGCATGCTTCTGGGTGTTACCCATCCCTATGGAGCAAAAGAGTGTGCAGTCTTGAGCTGCATTTTCTTTACAAGATCCTTAACCATGTGGGGCTGCTTTGGTGCTGGGTACCGTAAGAGAACATGGAGTGTGGAGCATGGGAATACAGCTGAGAGGCATTCACAGGAAAGTTTCTTTTGCATCCCACCAATGACCAAAAGCACATTTTGATCGACTTACAGCTTCAGGAGTTGCTGTGCAAGGAGAAAGTCAGTGAAGTTGGTATATTCGCTGTCATAGGTGAAATTCATAAGATTCTTCCTTTAGTTCTTGATTATTGGAGACCTTAAAGCAGCCTTTTGGTATCTGAAGGGGGCCTACAGGAAAGCTGGGGAGGGACTTTTTACAAGGCCATGTAGTGATAGAATGAGGGATAACAGTTTTAGGTTGAAAGGGGGTAGATTTAGATTAGATATTAGGAAGAAATTCTTTCCTGTGAGGGTAGTGAAACACTGGCACAGGTTTTTCAGGGACGTTGTGGCTGCCCCCTCCCTGGAAGTCTTCAAGGATGTTGGATGGAGCCTTGAGGAACATGGTCTAGTGGAAAGTGTCCCTGCTTCTGGCAGGGGGGGTTGGGACCAGGTGGTCTATAAGATCTTTTCCAACCCAAACCACTTTATGATTCTATCAGATGGTTCTATGTGAAACAAATAAACTAAAGGGAATATTTTTCACTGTAATCCATCAGAAACAGTTTTTGTGATCCTCAGATTTATTACCCGAAGTTGATGTATCAACAGGCTTCCAGCACAGGGCTTTAGAAAAACAAGAGTGCATATGGGTACTCTGTTCAACAGCCTTTCTGGTCATTCAGGCTGTGCTTCACATCTTACCCCCCTTCCAGGAAAACAGTAGCAAAACTGGTGGCATAAAGATACCTAGATCTACAGAGGTGATAAGTTGATATGGGGAAGACCAGATGACTGATTTCTTGGAGCAACTTTGGAAAAAGCCAGAGTTTCCATCTGAACAAGCAAAACCCATATGTTTCTTTGGATGGAAATGATGTGCCTGAAAGAGAAGTTAACACAGCCTGGTAGGCAAGAGAAATATGTTCAAAGGGATACATCAAAGGTATTCAGAAACTGAAATATTTTTTTAAGAAAGAGCCAGAGTTATTTCATGCTGGCATCAGAAGGCCAGTGGCATCAAGGAGGCAGATGAAGCTAATCAAATATCTAAAGAAAATTAACAGAGGTAGGAGGGTTACCATGACTGAAGTGGTAAGATCACTGAGAGTGAAATATGAACAGAAACACGGGTCTGTGTGAAACACCACAGAGAAAAAGTAGAGCAAGGTTTGAAATGTCCATCTTGAGCACCAAGGGCATGACACAGATTAATCGAATTTTGGAAACACTGAGGAAGTTGCTGCTTATGCCAAGCCTGTACTTCATCTGGGCCCCAGCACAGGTTTCTCTGCAGAATATAATGGTCTCTGGTAACAGGAGGATGGCAGCAAGGTTACAGCTCAGTGAATGTGCCAGTCAATGTCCTGTTATCCCAACAGGAAGGCAAGTAAATGTAACTGTGAGATGCCCAAAATGAGGAATCAGAGGGGCTGGGCACCAACTGTGCCTAAGGTTTACGGAGTAAACAAGGCTACGAAGTACAAACTCATCCTGTGAAGACTGCAGACTCTGAAAAGGTATGAAGGACCTGTTAAAAATATGTCTGTCAGCAATCAACAGGATTCTATGTGCATGAAAGTGACTTTTCTTGGATGCAACACACCTGACACCAAGATGTCTGCATTCCCCAATCTATTGGATTGGCTAGTAAAGTGCTTCTCAAAGAAGGACACAGATCCAGTTTTGGATGGATGTTCAGCACTATTGCAGTTCAAAGTGGTACCACAATAGTGTGGGTTGCCACATGGTCAATAGGAAACTGAGAAACAAGAAAAATGCTAATAAAAATGCTCAGAATCAGAGCCTATGGGGACTCTGAGATACAAAAAGCCAAGATAAAACAATTGATACGTGATTTAGGGACAAAAGAGTTGCTCCTTATCATAGGAGGCAAAATTGCAAACAAGATTAACCCTACCACTACCGTTGTGAAATAGACATGTCACATAGATGCCTACAGTGAAGAAATAAGGAGCATTTTCTCACACCACCAGTAAAAATAGGGCTGGAGAGAGGCAGCCATCTTTTCTGGAAGGGCCTCAGAGAAGGACAGTAGAATCAAGATGAGAGAGTTGAAGTAACGTGACCAGAACAAGCACACTTACTGCTGCTTAACAGCCATGTTGTTGGTCTCTCAAAAGAGACCTGGAGACACAATAGACTCAGCATTGTTGGACAAACTAATCCAGAGACTCAGTGGATATTTCTGTTTTTTGCAGGTATTTATTTGAAGTTCTGTGCTGCAGGGATGTCAAACAGGTTTCCTGTTACAGGATGAACCATGTCAGTAACTGGCTTTTGAGACAAGAAGACAAGAACAGCTGTGGTGCAGCACATGTGGAGACTCATATCATACTGTACCATCCACTCCAGAAGTGGATGATGGTGATGTCCTTGCTTCTGAGTGCTAGCTCAAGGGTGCAGCCTTATGCTCTCACTCAGTAATTAGTTTCTGCTGTCTTAACTCAGGGGCGAGCAGTAAAACAGAGGCTGACCCACAGCTCTGGATCAAAACAGCCTGGGTGTTGAACTGCTTGAAAGCTGGCTCCTAGTCTGGTGCATGGATCTAATGACACCTTAACAAGCTGGCTGACTACAGGTGGGCAAACACAGTCCTGCTCAGCTCCCTTTCTCTCCTTCAGATGTCACTGCTAGAAACAGTGATTAGACCCTTGTACAACTACTCTAAAACTGTAAGAGCGAGTGTTTATTTCTCCAGAGGCACATACCAGAATAGCTCAGTCACCTCATGGGACTAGGCAAGCACCTGTGTTAGCCAAGGGTTTATGTATTTCTCCTGGTTGGATAGAGCTAGGTGGGACTGGTCACCCTCAGGGACAGGGTGGGACTGGGCAGGTTGCAAATCCTCTCAACTGGGTAGGTTGGGTCCTTAAACTGCTGGCAGAGTGTTTGCAATCTAAACACGTAAAGGGTGGAAAAGGGAAGCATATGTTGTCTCCCAGGAGGATGTGA
Source organism: Chaetura pelagica (assembly GCF_000747805.2). Taxonomy (NCBI): domain Eukaryota; kingdom Metazoa; phylum Chordata; class Aves; order Apodiformes; family Apodidae; genus Chaetura; species Chaetura pelagica. The sequence continues at coordinate 550,225 of NW_009953386.1, read as the reverse complement.
GACACAAAGAAATACCAGACTGGCTGCAAGACTTGGAGATTCAGACAAATGTCTTTGCTGGTGTCAGCCAAGCCAGAAGCTGCAACTTAGAGAAACTCCAGGAGCCAACATGCACAGTAAGAAGAAGTGGACCTACTGTGGACACTTTTCTGAGTGTGGCCATGGTATACCTTTCACTTGACAGAAATTCCCCTGCTGATGACACTATTGTTTTGAATGCAATTATCTTTCACAAGATTCTTCCAATCCACCTAATCATCTTTATCTTAATATGTTTTTCCTTTCTCTATTGTCACGTAAAATCCTTTTCCTTTCAATTTACTTCAGATCCATCTGCATCCAGATTACTGCAACTTGGATGCATAGTAATTAAATGTGGTTTGTCTGCTATTGCTGCTTGTTTGTGCTAGCAAGGAGGGCAGGTTTCTCTGTGCTATCCAGCCACTGTGGCTTAACCCTACCTTAGAGAGACTGTTTTAGACTGTATGCAAGCTTCACCATGCATTTAGCCCTTTGGTTGTCTTCTGAGACTGCTGATGGATGCCCCTCAGGTTTCAGATTCTGAGACTTTGAAATACTCATCCCTCTAGGGTCTGCCTCAATAGCTCATACTGTACTGGCTCTCACCTGAACCTCTATTTGTGATAGAATTATTGAGGAGACTACTGACACCAGATGCATGGTTTAAAAGGTTATAAAGGGGTTCTACCCTTTGGCTGCAGTGCAGCCTGGTGCTGAAATCCCTGAGGGACTGATGGGACTTGACCCTAGCCCCTCATAGCACTACATGATCTGGGATCTTGTAAATCTGTACTCTGACCCTTTTTCATGTAATTCTTCACCTTTTTTCATGCTACTGAGAAGCAAGTTGTTTGGTAGCAAGAGTTCTGAATGTCTTGAAATTAGAGGGAGGGGGTATTACGAGTGTCTGTAGGTCAAGTATGCACTGTAAACCTACCATTGAGAGCTGCTTTAAGAGTGATTCAATAAAAGGTTAAGTGAGGTAAATTCACTTTTGCAGAGTAAGGTTCAAACCTTGGATACTCTTACAGGGTGAATGAAGCAGGGAAGTCGTGCACTGATTTATTTTGTACATCGTCTGATGCAACTTCATGGGTCAAGAAATCTGGTAGTTCCTTCTCAAGAAATCCTTTGGTATTGATGAGCTACATGTCAGGAGTCCTGGACTGGGAGAGCATGGGGGGCTGCTTTGCAGATTTTATAACATGCTTTTCTTGAAAACCATTCTTTTTCTGATACAGGCTGAACTAGAGAGTTTAGGCTTTGAAACAGACATACTATTATGTACAGGAAAGTGATTTTTGCCTTTAAAGATAGTTTCTGAAATTCTGGATAATTTTATGTTCTGTTTACTTATCAAGAAATCAGGATTGAGCATCCCCAAACCACTTTTGGAGACTCTACACCTAGCTGAGAAGCAAGACTGGGCTAATACTGCAGATGGCCCTTGACCACAAAATTTAGGCTGGTCTGCTTATACTGGAGTTGTCTGGATAACTACATATGGTGTCACTACATGACTGTTTGTCTGGCTGGGACACCTTTGAGTTCCTTAGAAGCTGATCAGCTGTTCCTCCCATAGTCCATGTACTCCCCTATTCTCATTTCTCTTTGTTATGTCACCATCTTAACCTCCCCTTCTTTTTTCTCTTCCTTATTTCTTTCTCCCTTCTGGAGCTTTAATCTAAACTATGTCAAATTTTGGTAGGTTTTGATGACTAGGATGGCTGAATCTGAACTCACAAGTCTCTTATTAGTCCTTCCTTTCTTTAAACACTTCCCGTTGTCATCTAGGACCAGTTGCTAGATTAATTTTATTTATGTTCTCCTGATCTTAGGCTTGCTTGGGGTAACTCAAGCAAGGTAAGAACTTGTGACCTTGACTAATAGGACCTACCTGTTCAGAAGGTAATCCTTCCCAAGTGAGGACTGAAAAAAGTGTCAGGACAAGAAGGTTGGGACCGAATTCAAGGCACAATTCCATCCTGCATATGACCATCCTACTGTACCATGATCGTCATCATCTTCAGTATCCTTCTTAGGAGTGTTACTCTGGTGATAATCCTAAGAAATTCCCTTGAGATCAGTAAAACTACTCTAGATTTGCCTTTATGGGTCTGATATCAGACGCCAACACTTTGGCTTTCAAGAGAACCCCATTTGTTTTGCTTATTGCCCCAGAAAACAAGTCCTACTCCCTCCCAGTCCAAAAGATCATCATCTTGTCATGGAGACTTACCATACAGAGAGCTTTTGTGTTCAGGTCCAAAGATACTGAGGCTTGAAAGAAGTTGGCGTCTGTCAAAGATCCATTTCCTTCAGATCATGAAGATGTACATAGGAGCAGTCGCACTAAATCAGACTGAGCATCCAGCTAACCCAGCATCCCAGATCAAACAGGGGCCAAACCCATATTTCTGGAGAATATCACAGTAGGGGAGGTATATATGATAATCCCTGCTAGAAGTCTGCTGGCCTTCAGCCATTCATGGCTTGAGGAGAGCCTGAGTTGGAAGCAACTTCAACATGTTTAAAAATCCTCAGCAAATTTATCTTCTGTGAGCTTCTGTCCTTGAAGCTCTGTAATATTTTTACTTTCACAACATCCCAAGGCAGAAGCTCCACAGCTTTACTGCACATGGTGTGATGAGACACCTCCTTTTGTTTGTTTTGAACATGACACCAAACAGTTTCATTTGACACCTCCTGCTATCAAATTATACTGAGACAGGGAACAACTGATCCCTTTCTTCCATCCACTTCTTAACTGGGATACAATGGCTTTCTGTAAAATCACCACTGACTCAGTCCTTTTCATTTAGTCTTTTCTTGTAAGGGAACAATTCCTTGCTTTGGGCTATCCTTGCTGCCATTTTCAGATGCTTTTGGACTTTTACTGTACTCTTACTGAAAGACCAGAGCACCAGAGCTGCAAGTCCTATTCAGAATACAAAGTTACCTTTAGTTTATGCTATGGCATAATGATGTTCTCTGCCTTATTCTCTTCCTGCTCTTTTCTCTCTCCAAAGGTAATAGTATCTAACATTTCATTTTCTTTTTCCATTCCCTCAAGAACAAGCTGATGTTATCATGAGACAATATATCATAACTACAAGATCTGGCTTCTGTGGTTGGCTCAGGACCTATCAGTTACATGTGAAGTTAGAAATGTTCTTCCCTGCATGCATCACTTTATCACTTTATTTAGATTGAATTTCTTGTGCTATTTTATCAGTCTTGCACAGTCCTTCTGCAATTTTTCATGGTCAGCCCTTGTCTGTATTATCTGGAATAACAAAAGTCCAATACAGGTTTGTGGCTCTATCCTATTTCTGGGATAAGTCTTGAAGACTGTCTTAAGTCTTCAAATTGCTTAAATGAATAGAAGACCCTTGATGTTGGGAATATTGAGACTGAGATGTGGGAAGGAGTTGTCTTAGAATATTGTGTCTGCCCATGGTTGAATTCTGCTCTCTTCTCTGCTCTGCCTTTCTTTTCTTTCTCTCTTTGTGTTTATCTTGTCTGTGAGCCTGTGCTGAACTCTAGGCCTGGGGTTTGCACATCTTTCTGCCATTTCCATGCACAGAATAGTTTTGAGCACAGAAAAAGACAGAGGACTCACCTGACAGATAGATGTTATATGACAAACCCCTTGTCTTTTGGTCCTTGAAAAAATGTTTCTACACCAGTCCATCCCTCTGACCATGATTAAAGTTATGGTGATCTCTCCTCAGTAGTCTTGAATGTCTAATTAATTACTCCTTCCAGTTCCCCCCCTGCCTGGTGTCAGCCTGTTCCTGGATTGAACTCCCTTCTGAACCCCAAGTGAGCTGCTATGCTTCCTCTGGATCGCCAGAGCACCTTCTGCCCATACTGGCAGCTCTACCCAAGTGCTCATATCCTTCCCTTTCCTCAGACCCTTTGCTCTCACCTCTTCTCATGTTTGTTGCCTGCCTTTTTATGTACTTTTTTTGCTCATTGTTCCACCTGCATATGCCCCAGGTTCCCTTATACACCCCACCACCCTCATGCAAAATCCCTCCCAGTATGTCCAGTCTCTGACTGATGTGGAACCTCTATCTACATGACCTGGCTTGTTCTGCCTTTCTCTCTTTCACCCTGTGCTGCTTTTGCTTTGATTTAAGCACTTTGAGTAACACCTTTTTTCATCCCTTCCTCCACGGCTCTTCTGAATTCTCCCCAAAGCATCTCTCCATTCTCTGTCCATCTTCATGTTTCAGCGAGGAAGAGCAGAACAACTGTCACCTGTTGCTTTCCAAGGGACTCCATGCCCTGCCACTCCAAGAGCTATCACTGCACACACAAATCTCTCTGTGTGTAGGAAAGCTTGGGAGGAAAAAGCACTGAGAACAAGGAGGGGACTGGGGGGACTTTTATTTAATTATTGCGTTGCTAAGAATCCCTGAAGCAGCCAGGTAGGTGTGAGAAGAGTGCAACTTCAGTAACATCACCTGCTCTCTCAGCCTGATTGGGTAAAAGCCTGCACAGATTAGAGCAGCAGGGAGAGACCAGCCCTGTCCCTCTGCCCCTCAGGTGGAGCACTAAGCAGCTCCCCATGGAAGCAAGGACCAGCTTGGGCTTGCGGTGGTGGAGAAGCAGGACCTCAGGGACCTGAAAGGGCGGGGTGGCTGTGGGGAGGGCAGGAGGAGCAGCTAGAGGGAGAGGAGGCAGGAGAGCAGGCGAGGAGCTGCTTGCAGAGCCGTGCGGAGCTGGTGTGGGCAGTGGAGCCTGCGCTTGGGGGGGACAGAGGAGGGGGCATCTAAACGCCCTCTCAGCAGGGAGCTGAGAAAACAGCGGAATTAGCCGGCCAAACTTCGTGCCCCCTCTTGTGTGTCTGAAAAGTGGACAGGCTCTGAGCTCTCTTTCATGTTAAGCCCGAGTTATTCCAGCCCAGTGACTCAATACATTTCTGCCTCTGCTCCTGACATTTCTCTTTCAGGTGGCTGCTGCCTGGTTTTGGGTGGGGCCGTGGGTTGGGGTGACTCATGTTTTCAAGCCCTTATCGGCATCAGTATGATGTTCTGCTTTTCTTTTCTGTCACACGGCATCCCCCTCCCCTCCCCTTCTTCCCCTCCCTCCGCCGGCTCCCAGAGGAGGCGACAGACGGTCCTGTAATTTGGTTCCATTCGCTCGACTGGAGCAACACCTGCCCCCCTCTCTGGGGACGGGAGGGTCTCATCCCAAACCGTGCGAGGAGCCAAAGACGAATCTGAAGCCCACATGCAAATAAAGCCCAGGATAAAAAAAAAAAAAACAAAACCACAACACACCAAAACACCAACATGGCCATTCTGAGCAGGAAAGGCAAAATCCGCCACCAGGGGAAGAGGCAGGAAAAACAAAATTGCCTCTGAAGAAGTAAATAAGAAGTGCCAGGAGACTGCCTTTTCCTTTTGGGTCCGTTGCTATTGTGGTTATTGATCTGTCCCACCCTGGAGAATAAATTGAGAGTACTGAAAAAATAATGGCTGATATTTGAACACATTTATTCACCCTAAAAGGACTGGGTTAATTGGGTTATGAGATGGCTAGATGGGTAGATACATGAATAGATAGAATGTCACTGGTATTTCTTCATGGTTATATAATGGACAAGATCAATTTCTTTGTTGGATTTCATACACAGCATCTCCCCCTCCCCCCCACTCTCTCTCTCTCCAATATGCACACATGCTGTTTTCTAGAAATACAGCAGAGTGATCAAATCACATCCAAGACCCTCAGAATTTCTCTGCTTTAAGAATCAGCTGTAATATCCTGCTTGGCTCAACCCTCTCTAATGCAAGCTATAAGGCATTACTTTGTGGCTGGTGAGTAGTGTGATCCTGAATGCACACACGCCACACACTTTGCTGGCAAGTGATGCTCTGTGTCTAGAAATCCTTCTTTTTGTATATGCTGATCTGATAGCAAGTCTGTCGCATATTTAATATGCCTATCTGATAAATGCAAGTCTATATTTTGGAATATCCTGTGCTCTAGATGCTTTGCTCTCTTAGAGAAGTATAGAATACTCATAGAAATAGCTCCCCCTTAGCTGTACAGTCCCATGGAAATCAGTATGTCTGTACAAGTTGCTTTTGGTTTTGCTGTCTGTCCTCATTTGCTGTGTCAGGGTCAGAATCCATTCCCAGGGTTCAATGAAGGCATTAGATGTCCTTTTTCCTAATTACAGTGATGTGAATATGTATTGCATGTGTACATTCATACAGGTCTGCAAATGTGTCGTAACAGTTGTTGACGCCCTATGCTAAGGGTGTGCTGGATGTCCCTTGTACTATCCATTGGAAGTACTTCCTCCCTGTGAATACTGGAGGTTTCCATGCCATGTTTCATATCTTGGATTGAGTCAGGCTTAAAGCACCTTTGAGCTAAAGGTTCAGAGGTAGGACTCTGCCTCTCCTGTCTTGGTATATGCCTTCTTTCATGGTTTCTAGGATGAGCTTCCCTTTAAATGTGAATGAGCGGTATCTAAATGTGGCTTTAATTTACCTTTAGTCCCTAACAATCGCGGAAATATTAACTCTGTTAACTCTGTTAACTCTGGCTGTCCATGATATATAACTTCCACTGAGCAATTCCACCCCATTCCTCCTATAATATTATCATTCAAGGTCGTTCATTCCTGAATCACTAAGGGAACATAGAAGCAGGCAAAGTGACTTTGATTATATAATTAGACTTTACTGCTATCTAGTGCAGACCTGCAATGAGATGTAGTTAAAGTTGTTTACCTGTTCTTCATAAATCCACACTGTTGAGCATTTAGCCATACAGCCTTTCTACTGCATTGGCCTTGTAGCTTGTACATTCTACTCGTATCTTTCTCAAGAACAAAAACAGGGGTGGGGGAGCAAAACCTGTATTTTGTTTTCAATAGTCATCAACTGCTAGATGAAAATGGGGTTCCTACCTGATGCCAGCAGGAAAAATTGAAGTGGTTGGGCTGGTGTCATGGTGGTGAGAGGGATAAGCAGGGTGGTGAGCAGATGGAAGTGAAACAGGGCTTGTAGGGAGAAGCAATTTCTTCCATCAGATGAACATTTGGAAGAAAGGGAACCACCTTCAAGTCAAGTTTCCTTCCGGTTTTGGAGGTTAAACTTGGGAGTCAGTCCTGTGGATAGCACCAAAAGCAAAGCCCTTCCTGCAATCTCTCTGAGTTCATGCAGGCTCTCCAGTGCCCCAGAGGGTGGTAGGAATGGGATGACCCAGGGAATATTCTTACTTCCAAACTTGAGCTGTTCCCAGACGTCTTCACACTACACTCTCCTACACTCACAGTACAGGGGGCTTACTGACTTCTCACTCAGGCACAGGGTTTCATGGCTAGGGCCTTGAGGCCCTGGGCTAATGACTGGTGCTGGGTCTTCAGCAATCTTCCCTGCAGGGACCTAGCTTGACTGTCTCTCAACCTGTGACCTGATATGTTTGCAACACACCCAGAGGGGAAGATGCGGAGGGGTGGACACTGGGTTCACACCTCCTTATTCCACGCTCTGTGGGCTTGAATCAATCACCAGAGACTTCAGACACTATATAATAAGGCAATGCAGAGCACTCTCTTCCCTAAAATGTGCCTTCCACATTTGAGAAGGAAGGGATATGTTAATATTTTAATGAACAAAGTCCTCCCGAGTGTTGGTCCATGAAGGCTGGCTGGGTGGTGGGGTTTCTAATATCGCTCAGCCAACTAGCACCGAACTTGACCCAGTGTCCAGATGCTGACAGAAGGAACGAGCCTGTCCCAAAGAAAACCAGCTCCAAAGTTGGTGGAGTTACTTCAGCCTAGAAAGGTGCAGGATTTGAAAATCCTGCGTCCAACTAGCAGCCCCGCATGCGCTCCCTTGGGAAGTGGGAAGCGTGCACGGGAGAAACTGGAATTAACAGCCTCTCTGACAGGTTTTCTGCATGGAGCTTTTCAGCTGGTCAAGCCCACACTTAATTAAACCACTGTGCAAAGTGTCAGCCATAAAAATGGGAGGAGGGGGTGGGTTTTATCTCTCCAGCAAGTAACAATGGACATGGCAGCCACCCGAGTCAATGGCAATATTCAAATTATAGGGGAAATTAACCCCTTGCAGTGAACAAGAGAAGGATTTAATAAATGAGATGGCACAGAGGTCTCACGTTACTCAGGTAATAAACTGTTACGGAGTCTGTATCTGTGCTGTGCTCCAAATGACAAGCTTTGGCAATTAAGCCTTGGCTATGAAGGTGCATGGTTGTGGTTTTCAAAAACAGAGGAAGGGCCTAGGATTTTTACTTGGTTCCAGTAGAATTGGACCTGGCCAGAGAGGGATCAAACCTGAATTTGAAGAAGAGAAAGGAAATCCAGCGCGCTCGGGCAGGACAAAACACGATCATTTTGGTTGCAAGGTCAGACCTATCAAAGAGCAACACAGCAAAGCAGGTGCTTGCAAAGCAAGGGATTTGATTTTACAGCCTGAACTTTGCAACGTGTGACCAGTTGGAGAAAGTGGAGGTGAGGGCCTTGTGCTCCCTCCGCTGGGGGGGACCCAGCCAGCCGAGAGGAGCTGGAGCAGGGCAGCAGTGGTGGAGGGGCTGCAGGCTGAGGGTGCCCTGGTGACCCGTTGGAGCTTTCCCGCTCACAACTTGAGGAGGCTTTGCAGTCCTTACTGGGAAGGGCATCACACCTCCATCTTACAGAAAGACCAGCGGGGAAAAATAATTAGGAAAAAACAGTTTTTATTTGATACTTTTATTTATATGCAAAACAGTTCACCATTCATGAGAGATATGAAAAACGCATCAGATAGAAACCAGATTTATCTATTTTCACTACAAAATATTGCATTATATAAAGCAACAGAGACACACAAAAAAACCCTGAAAAAGACTAAAATCTTTGGATAGCAGATGTGGTTGTTTTTTTTTTACTTCTTTCATCCGTAAAATTTTCTTCTTGTCTTAAGAGATTCACAGCAAAGAACATGAAATATTTTCAGGTTATAGAACATTTTTTTTTGGTTGTCACAAAGGAAAGCAGTCCTGGATTTACTTTTCTTTTTCTTTTTTTCCCTTTTTTTTTCCTCTTTTTTTTTTTTTCTTTAGGAAAAACGTCCTTTCCTAAAAATATACCACACACATACACACCCACGCTCACTCCCACACACATGCATGTATAGGCACACGCACATATACACCCACAAAAAAACTACTTCCCTTATAAACGATTTGCAAAGTACTTTTCAGACGTAACTATAGATCAGAATAACAACAAGTCGGGTTTTTTTTTAAAAAAAAAACAACAAACCTTTTCTAGTTAAGTGCTAGTGGTCGTCGATCCCACACGAAAAAAAGAAAAACAATAATAATAATTTTAAAAAGGTCAAGAACAAATGCTTTGATATATATAAAATATACTTATAAACAGGGAAGAAGGGGAGGTTTGTCGTACACAAGTGCAATATAATCGGAGGGGAAAAAAAATGAACGTTAAAAAAAGGGTAAAGGAACACAGTATTGATCCCAACAAACACGCATGAACATAACGTTCCACGGGAGAAAGTGTAAACACTCGACTATAGAAACCAATTGGCACAAAGTATCCAAAGTAAAATTGCCACCACTCTGAAAAATAAATAAATCTTGAAAAAAATAAATTGTCTACTCCTTCTACCATAAATAAAAAATAGTTATTTTTTTTTAACCGCACCCACGGGTCACACGTTTAAGGTCACAAGTAGATGTGTTTTTTTTGGATATATATATATATAGAAAAGGGGCACTTGACAGCCTGAAGAAAACAATCCGGTTTTAACATTTCTCTCGGGGGAAAAAAAACAAAAGAAAACAAACCCCAAACTGGGTCGCACCCTCGGGAAGAGAGAG
>NW_009953386.1:538516-539630 GCF_000747805.2 Chaetura pelagica | reverse complement strand
AGCCCAGAGTCCTTCCTCCCGCTATTCCCCACGCTTGCTTGGGCGCAGGAACAGGCCCGAAAAGCAATTATATTATAAAGCAATGGTAGATACCACATGTATTCATTTCCAAACCAGCCAATATCCAGTGTTTCAAGATTAAGTAGCTATTTTTATTTTATTTTTTTTTCCCGCCCCCAGTTTTAACATCGGGTTCCCTCCCCTGCCAGTCTCGGCTTAACCATCTCTTTTTCAGTGACCATCTTTGGGATCCGAGCTACAGACATGATGACGCTTTGAAACGTACAGCTCAGGGCTCCCCAGACACAACAAGGCCAGTGGGGAAATGTATTTCCCCAATGAAAACTACGTGATCTGCTGGATCTGCTGCGCTCTCCCCCCGCCTTTTTATTTTTCTGCCTTTCTATTTATTTTAATTTATTTATTTTTTTCCCCTTTCCCACAGCTAACTGCGCGGACAGTGACTTTGCCAGCGACCAACGTTTGGGAGAGTCTCCGTTTTGGTTTTTTTTTTAAGCGTGGGGTTTTAACAGAAACGGAAGCGGCGGCCAAACTTTTCCCATGCCTTTCAATTTTCCCTCCTCTTTCCCCTCCCAGCGCGAAAAGCGGGGGTGGGTGGGGGTGTAAATAGATAAATAAATAAATGCGAACGTGCCTTTCAAAAGAAAATTGAATCGTATCTTCTTGCGGCCTCACAGAGCACCATCTGTCATGTAGACAGCAACGCAAACCCGAGCGCGGCCGCGGACGTGCCGGCGTGTCATGGAACAATACATCGGGCAAGCAGGGAATAACCTTGGAGGGGAACGCGTGTGTGTGTGCGTGTGTGTGTGTCTGTGTGTGTGTGTGTGTCTGTGTGTGTGTGTGTGTGTGTGTGTGTGTGTGTGTGTGTGCGCAGGGCTTGGGGTGTCGGGAGAGGTGGTGAGAGAGCCCGAGGGAGGAGGGTGCTTCTCCTCCCCCTCCTTCCCCCGAATTCTGATCGCCAAGTGTCTCCACGTAAAGTTTCCAGGCAAAGCTCCCTCCCCTCCCCTCAGGTCTCGGACCCGATTGGGAAAAATGAATTGATGGTGATGATGATAATAAGAAGAACAACAATACACGAAACTGCGGGCAG
>NW_009953386.1:537321-537522 GCF_000747805.2 Chaetura pelagica | reverse complement strand
GGGGAAAAAAAAAAAAAAAAAAAAAAGCCACCAGAAATCAAATGAAATGAATTAGGAGCGGAAAAGTGTCCTGCTCGGGTGGGGAAAGGCAGCTCTCATCCCTCGCCGCGGCTTCCAGCGCTCCAGAGACGGGAGATGCTATCGCCGTGTTTGTTTGAGGAGTATAAATGACAACTTAAGTTACTCACGATGCATCAGGGG
>NW_009953386.1:536337-537261 GCF_000747805.2 Chaetura pelagica | reverse complement strand
CCCTTTCTTTTTTTTCTTCTTATTCCTCTTCTTCTTTTGGGACGGGGTCTTGGGGTGTGAGGTGCGGGTTTGTTAGTTCAGCCGCCCGGCGGAGAAGGGCACGAGGGGAAGGCGCCGTCGGAAAAGAAATGTTTGGTTTAGTTGCTCTTCTGGTTCTTCAAAACCAGGCGAGGAGGGGGAAAAAAAGGATAAACGAAACCCCCATCCGCTCCTGAGCTTCCTAACTCCTTCTGCATCTCTCGAGTGGGAATAAAGAGAGAAATGCGAGCGCTGAAAAGAAAGAAAGGGGGAAAAATAATAATAATTAAAAAAAAGAAACCAAAACGATAATCAAACAAAAAACCCCCAAACTAACGCAAAATATACGAAAATCTCGGCGCGGGTTCGGAGCGGCTGCGAGAAATGACGCCGGTGCAGGGAAAGGTGGGCTCAGCCGCACAAAACAGAAAGTGCAGTTCCTCCTCCCGCCCCTCCCGGAGTGGCAAAGCAGCCAAGGAGGGGTGCGGAAGGTGGCAGGAGCGAGACAGACAGACAGACAGAGCGGAGATGCGCGCGAATCCGCTCCTGGTACCATCGGGTTTAGCCTCGAGATGGGCGGAAGAGATAAAGGCTCGGAGAAAAGGGGACGGCATTTTTTTCCCTCTTAAATTGATATTTAATGGGAAAGCCTATTGGCCAGAAACCTGGACACGAGTCACTTAATTGGACTTGACATCTGTCACAGTGTGGGAGTTTTCACAGCCCAAATATTTTCAGCAGATCAGATTCTCGCTAAATCTGTGCCACAAATTATAACAGTCGAGAGCAGCCCATGATACAAACCCTGGCCTCTGGATATACACTCTCAAGCCACGCTTGCTCCCGCTGTCATCATGTTGTGTCCTGTTCCCTCAACCCTCCCCACCCCCCTTATTACCCCCCACC
>NW_009953386.1:509946-536123 GCF_000747805.2 Chaetura pelagica | reverse complement strand
CCCCCTCCCTCCCGGTGCCCCCCGCCTCCCCGCTCCGGCGCGCAGACAATGGGGCGAGGGAGCCAGCCACGGCTCTGTGGCTTTTCTGCTCGGCAGAGGCTGGATGGAGACAGGCCCCTTCCCGACGGAGCCAGGGGATGCCTGGGACTGGGATCACTCTTCTAGCTGCTGCCTTGGCCCAGCCCCCTTCCAGCTGGCAGCACCTTCTCTGCTTGGATCCCCTTTTCCCTGTCTCCCTCCCTGCAGATCCCACCAAGTAGGGGCCACAGCCACTTTTCCCGGTGTGAGCATCTTCCTCCCTGGGGACTTTGCTAGAAGCCTGGGCTGACAGGCTCACTCTGGAGCCCCCCAAAAAGGGGCAGCAGGAGGCACGGGTGAGGTGGTGGTCTCCCTGCACAGAGCAGAGCTGGTTCTTGCTGCTCACTGGCAGCTCTGTGGGTGCTTGGCCTTGCCGGGGCCCCTTCTCTTCCTGGGTCCCATTAATAGGATGGTTGGGGGTGAGGTGGCTGGAAAACACTTGCAAGGTCTCTGTGGTTTATCCAGTAACACCTGCAACAGGCTGAGCAGGGAGCGGTTCTGCCCGAGATATGATTTACAGGATCTGAACAAGTGACATGACTGAATAACATTGGGGTTTGTAATTTTTTTTAAAAATTATAGATACTCTGGCAAAGTACACAGTCTCCCTGCATGTCACCTGGTCCACTAGCAAAATAAATGTCTGCAAGAGGATTTTCGTGAATGTTTCTTCCAGGGAAATGTGGGAATGTCTCTCCCTTTCCCTGCCCACAGCAGCTCTCCAAGGCAGGAGGAGGCTCCCAGTTCTTTAGGTGCTCTGACTCCACATACCACCACCGGGTTAATGGATATTCAAGCCCCGAGTTGGGCTTTTGGGGAACCTTGGCTAGGTGATCCTTGGCTGCCATGGGACATGCCTGTCAAAGACCCACCTTTGAAAGCAGAGTGTAGAAACACAGTTGGGAGGCTGGAAGTGTCTGAAACACGTGCCCTCAACCCTCTGCCAGCCCCGACAAAGGGCTTCCTAGATCTGCAGAAACCTTCCTGCCAGGGTTGAGGGGAGCAGGGAGGCATTGCTGTGAGGTACCTGGTCTGCGTGAAAAGGGGGGTTACATTGGTACCTAGGAGGGTGTTCTAGCACCTAGGCACAGGGACTCAGTAAACCCCCTTTCCACTGTGAAGAGAAGCAGCCAAAATCTCAGCTACCCTACCAGGAGGATTCAGAAGCACATTACTGAGGCTTTGGCACATCCTGATTCAGCCCAGCTCTTGGGTAACCTTCACAGAAGCTCCATGGAGATCTTGACTGGAGCAGTTCAAAGTCACTGTGCTCCATATCGCAAGACCCAAGGTTCCATTCCACCAAATGACCACCTTTCCACGCTTCAAGGAGCAAGCTGTGAAGGAGATCTTCTCCAGCTCTTACTTGCCTGTGGCTGAGGGTTGGTTGCTTTGGCTTTCAGTACTCAGCAAGGTGTAAGTCTGAGCCCTCAGCCCACAGAAAGTGCAGGTGATGGAACAAGTAGCTGGCTAAGGCTGCCACAGATGACAGCCAGGAAGCTGCTAATTCATGCAAACCACCCTCTTCTCTGCTGCAGATGCTGCCATCACATGGCTTACTTTTTATTTTTAATTTCCAGAAAGAGACCAGGCGCTTGCTTCTGGATGCCCTTCAGTTACAAGTGGACATTTCTGACACTCTATGAAGTGCTCTTTACTGCCACTGTGATATGATCCCAGGCATGTTAAATCTAGAGGTTCCCACCCTGCCCTGGGCATGCCATGCCTGCAGTGTCTACCCTAACAGCCCTGTGGGGATGCAGCCAATCTTCTCACAACAACAGCAAGAGACAGGGTGTAGCTTCTCCATCTTTAGCCCTAAGGAGCCAGTCGGAAGTGCTGGAGCTCACAGCCTGGCTCTTTCTGAGCAGACAAAGCCCCAAAGACCAGAAGTAGGGCCATACTCTCCCAGTAGAGAGCTCTCCTGCCTCCCATTGCTCACACTTGGAGGAAGAGCCTGATTTCCAGAGCTTAACATTCCTGGGACCAACTGGAGGCTGTCAAAAAGGATCAGAAATTCTGGTGCAAAAAATGCAGTTGTTGGAAACTAAACCAGTCCATTTAGGCAAAGGAGGGATGACTAAACCTCTCCCTCAAGCTCTCTGTGTCTTTTTTGTTAGAGTACATCCTGGTGCGAGTGTAGATGGGCATGTTTGGAATCAGTATGGTCCCAATGGAACCTGCATAGATGTAATGTGACCCTATGACTTGTACTGTCAAATAGAGTCACGGCCAGTGTAAGCCTATGGTTGGTCTCTTCACTAAGCAGGTACCTCAGTGGCATAAAGACTAGCTGAAATTCCCAAATGGGATCAAAGGGAACCTCAATGGCATGAATAGCATTGGTTTGGCTTCTCCATAAAAGGTGAAACCACAGTCTCCAACCTGTACCTGGTGAAGAGAAAGTGAACAGAAAAAACTGAGGCATAACAAGGATCTCCAATTGATACAATGGACATCAAGTGCAAGTGGACAGACATCTCCTAGAGGAGAGTCTCGGATTAGATTTTGCCACACTGAAGGGCTGCAAGGGAGCTGTGAGCATCTATTCTTCTTTATCTGGCTTGAGTCATTGCACTTGGGACCCGGGGCATAGAAGTGGAGCAGATTTCTTGTGGATGGCATTGCAGCTCACACAATTCCTGTCTCCTTCCCAGCAACCTTGTAAGTTTAAAGAGAATGGAATTCGGTCAAAGAAAGATTCAGTATAAAAAAACCCTACATTCCACCTTTGTAGGGATCATCTCACCAAAAAGCAATAAGAAAATCACTGTTTTGATTTCCAGGGCTCACTGACAAGCCAATAAAACCTTATGATCCAGAACTGCTCACTGGATAAGACCTAGAATGGAACTAATATTAGTTAATCCATTAATGATAGTGAATAAAAGCTTCCCACTACTATGAGACTTACAGCAAAATGTCACAGGCCATCAAACAATAGCAAGTGACACAGGTGGTGCTGAATCTGTGGCCGAGACTCACAATATTTTTCAGGAGCCAGTGGGATTGGACTTTGGAAAGGCAAGATACAGAAGAGGATTGTTTTCAGGGTGTAGTCAGAAGAGACAAGACTGAAACCAGTGTTGTCCTGCGGTGGTATTTTATGGAAAGGGGCCACTTGCCTGTGTGAACATCTCAGATTCATGTCACATGACCATTTGAAGGTCACATCACTTGAGAGAATAGCCTGGGTTGGCACAAACTTGCTAAAAGTCTGAAAGGATGCAGCACTAACACCTTGGAGTAGCCCAAGTTGTCCTTCTGGCCTGGAAAAGGAGATGAATGAAAGAACCCAGCTGAGCTCTCCCGTGCTGGGCCAGAAAATGATTTTTCACTTGCAACCTGAGCAAATCTCACGTCTGCCATGGGAAGACATCAAGCACAAGAACCACAACACTGTTTTTATGGCATTGATTGTCAGAGCAGAGCTGCACTTCCATTACTGACATGTCCTCTATCTGTCGAAAGGACAGCTTTCCAGGATGGTTGAGAACATCCATTCTCTTTTATAGCATACGCCATTCACATGGCTGGCATATGCTGCCCATTGAAATAAATGGAGCTTGTCACTTTTGGATGTGTTCCTCGGAAATAAACGGTCAAACAAATTAGAACGCTGAGCCATGAAAATCCTTGTCCTTTTGAAAAATCTGTGCTGGATACAGCTCAGTGCCTCTGCTCATGGGTTCCTTGGACGTTTGGGTGATATTTTTCGTTTTCCACCGGTCATGTTTACTTTCTCTGGGCAGTGGGATTGAGGCTGCTTTAATAAGAGGCTGGGAGCGTTGAGGCTGCTGGCAGGAAGGGCCTGCAACTGGGGAAGGTGAAAAATAGTCTCCCTTCTGGGCCATGAACAGAGGAATCAGGGCCACCAGGTCTGGATGCAAGGCCACACTGGTTGAGGTCTGCCAGCACTTGCTGCACAGGCAGGCCCCCTCAGCTTGCAAATGTGAGCATTACTGTCTCTGGGACTGGCAGCTATATTTAAACCAGTAGTTTCCAGGCTGGATGATGGTTGAAATCTACAGCTTTTGGACAAAATCCTTCTTCTTTTTACGTAGTTGCAGCTCATATCCCTTTGTTTCTGTTTTGGTTCCAGTCTTTTCCTTTGCTTGTTAGACTAGATGAACCGTGACATTAAGATCAAGCACTAGCTGCTACTGTAAAGAGCCAGGGGCCACCATCAGGGTGTTCAGCACCCTTCACTGCCGTATTGTCTTGACATCTCCAAAGATCATCCTTGCAATATTATTTAATATTCACAGCTCTCATGAGGGTAGGGTGTCTTGGGAGATGGAAAACCATGCGGAATTTTTAAAGGAGACCACTGTGAGCATCTCTCTGCAAGTCAAAGGCCACAGGACTTCCCTACTACCCATTCTGTGTATGAATAGGTGTGCATATTTTAGGAATTATAGTCATGCTTGGTCTAAATTCTAGTGATGGTGGAGGATTTGGTAAGTTACTCCACCAACCATTTCTCCCCACTGTTGAAGACACTAATATGGAAAACGAGCATGCACACCTTTAGCATCCAGCCGTAGGACTTGGTTCTGTCCTGGCACCCTGGATTAAGAGTCTTCTGTTATCATAAGGTCAGGTTTAGGTAGTGATTTTGTAAACCAGGTGTGTGTGCATGTGTGCTGTACAGCTGATGTGCCTGTGTGTGCCAGTCATCAGCTTGGACTTCCCAGTCATGCAGAGCCTGGCTACAGCTATTGCTGCTGCTCCGGTCAGATGTCTGGAAATTTTGGACAAATGAGAAAATTCCACCTGGGCAAACATTTCAGGCAGAAAGAGAAGACATGCCTGAGTAAACTCAGACATCTGCCAGTCCTTCCTAGGTCAGTGTTCATTAATAGTGGCCATATCAATTCTGCAGGCTTCTTTTTGTTAAACTGTTGAACAGGTTTGCCTTGCCACCAAGCAAAAGATACTAAGCCTACCTCACTTTAAAGGTGGCTCCTTTCTGGGATATTTCCCAGGTAGGATATCCTGGCATATCCTATCTGGGATATTTCCCATTCTTCCTGTCCAATATCCTAGCCCAGAAATAAGGTGCTTAGCATGTCAAGCTCTCGATATAGAACAAGAAATAGATATTATGCTTCGCAGTGTGTCTATAAGATCGTAATGCAGCCTGGATGCTCCTGGGACAGGCATATTAGAAATCATATCACATTAAAATAACAGAAAACACATATAAGAACCCAAGAATAGCTACAGTGGGTTAGACCAAAGATACCTTGTTTTCAGTGTACCAAAAGAAGGTGCCTGGGAAACCTGTGGGAATAACACAAATCTAGAGTGATACTGCCCCTGAATATTCTCCTGAGATCCAGTTAATTGTAGTTTGATGCATTGGGTGAACTTTTCTTCTATGAATTTGTCAAGTTGCTTTTTAATTAATGTAAACTTTCAGCACCCATGATTTCCCATGGCAAGGGGTTCTCTGTGAGCCCTGCAGTTTAAGTAAATGAATAAAGAGATTGTAAACATGTTTGCAAATAAAGAAGACAAATTTGCTGTATTATTGTGGCTTCCACTGCTGATGAGTACATGAAGAGTAGTGTTGAATATGTGGGCAGTAGTGCCTTATGCTTTCAATGAATGCATTTGGTTGAAAGCATAAATAGTGGGTGGATTAGAGCCAGTTAGGGAAAAGCGGAGGAATCTCCTACTCAGGCGACCAGGGGGAAGTTAAGGAGACCAAGGCCTGGCTTCTTGGAAGAAGCCAATCACCTTAAAATGACCCAGGCTGGGGTCTGCAAGTAGACAGGTCGTGCATATGCACACACACGTGTTAGGTAGGTTGGAGTTGTGGAGAGTGGCTGCGTGGAGCAGACACTAAAGCTGTTGACAAAACAAGCCAGAAACAGTGATGTGAATGGTCACCTTTGCAACGCACTAACAGGTCACACACTCAAATGACTTGTGCGTAGTTTGTGAATTAAGCAGAACAAATAAGAGGAACTTGGTGATTTTTCAACACTTCTGGTGCACTGAATAGTGTGTGTGGGCTTATGCAGCTCCCAAGCACACATGGCCGTGGTGCAGCAGCTGGTGAATCGAGGGGGAAGCAGACATGGTGTGCTTTGCCACCAAGGACTTCACCTGTGCACATGTGTGCAACTGCTGGATGCCAGGTTGAGGAAAGAAAAAGTGGATGTCAAGTGTAGCTGGCAGCCAATGCATCTGTCTTCTGTCTTTCACTCCCCCACAGTCGGAGTGGAACTTGGCTATTTTTAAATATGGTGTCTGTGTGTATAGCTAAGGGGAATGCTCTTTCTTGTGAAAAAGGAAGGGAAAAAAAAGAAAGAAAAAAAAAGAAAGGAGATTTTGAAGCCACCTTCATTCCATAAACAGATGTCCCTTTATTGATGCTGCACATCCCACCTTCCAGTTCTCCTTTCTTCATGATCATAACTGGACAGTTTAGGCCAGCCAATCAGGGAAGAAAAACCCTGCCATGCAGTGTAAGGACTACCTCACTGGAAGATCCAGATGCTCTGCCCAGTTCAGTGTCCTTTCCTCAGCCATGGCAAATATCAGGGATCTCACATGTGGGTGCACCGAGCCTTCTGGAAGATGCTGATGCAAATATCAAGTGTTGCAACCTGAAAATAGGATGTGCCAGAACTTCTTTGGTCTAAGCCTAGAACCACAAGTTAGTCAGAAAGTGGTCTCAAACAAAAAATTACACCTCTCAGTGCCTCAGGTCTGTCCCCAGGAAAGGGAGAACTTCCCAGCCTAACTCTGAAGAAACACTGTTAAGTGAGGTGAAGTGTGTCTGAGATCCCCAGATTAATGCTGCCAGGAAAGGGAAGGCCAGTATTACATTATATTTGCACAAAGAAAGTTGTAGCACTTCTCCTCACATCCCTCCTGGCTTGTTGTGCTCCTCATGTTCTCACTCCCTTGTAAACAGGGGCTAAAACTAACTGATTAATAATGAAAAAGCATAATGAAAATTCAAACATGTTTAATGCCTAGAATGAGCAGCAAGGGTATTGCTAGTGTGCAGAGCATTCAGGGCTGCAAGCTGACCAATTTATTTCCACTTGTATAGTTTAAGCCAGCTCTAACTGGCTTTATGCTGGCTCCTGTATCATTCCTGGCACAGGAGGCAAATTTATTTACTTCAGGAAGTCAGTCAGCCCTAACAAAATATTTCCAGGGAATACAATCAGGTGTCTAAAAAGCCATGCCCTTCCCATAGAGGTTCACACCATAACCTAGGCTCTATTTCTGTGCAGACTTTAACCTCCTCTGTATTCCAGCAGCTGCTTCTCCCTCAACCTCCAGAGCTCTGGCTCTCTAGCCCTGAGCATATGGAAGGTGGTGTTGGGTCTTCTGTATTCTCAGCCATCTATCTTGACCACCTTACCCCATCCCACTGAGGCTTTGTAGCACTGCCCTCTGGGGTTTTGAGCTCCTCTTTGTACTTTTAAACCAGCTGGTGTCACAAACTGCTGGGATGTTCCTCTCCTTCTGTTCCTGTCATTTTGACCTGTCTCCTGCTGTAGGCTCTAGAATTGGTTTTGTATCCTCTTTACCATATTTCCTCATATCTCTCTCAATATGAAATCTGTCAGTTGCCCACATTAATCTTTTCTCCTTTGTTTCCTCCTGCTTTTATTTGTTACCATTCCTCATCAATAATTCTCAAACCACGACGCCTTGTTTGAAGGGAAGAAGACTTAACAAGAAGACTGGTTGGTCAGGGCTCAGTCTAAGTCAACAACACAGCTTATCCGAAGGATAAAATAACCTCTGCTATCTTACCAGAATTTTCTCATTAACGTAGACCATTCCTACTGGTATCTAGGACAATGCCTGACATTTATAGGAACTCTACTGAAGTCTCCTAGGGCAATACTCCTTTTTATGTGTGTGGGCAATACTCCTTTTTATATGTATTTATATACACACTCTATATTATAAAAATAATTTAAGAATTTTCTCATTAACGTAGACCATTCCTACTGGTATCTAGGACAATGCCTGACATTTATAGGAACTCTACTGAAGTCTCCTAGGGCAATACTCCTTTTTATGTGTGTGGGCAATACTCCTTTTTATATGTATTTATATACACACTCTATATTATATATATAATTTATATATAAATATATATGTATATATAATAAATATAATACATATACAATATGTATTATATATAATGTATATATAAATGTGTATATATATATAAAATATGTATATATACACACACACACACACACGTATTCAAATAGGCATATTTGTAAGGCTTCTTTACATTCCTCTCAGGCTCCAATTTTTCTGATTGCCTTCTCGAGAAAACTCCACTTCAGGGTTGTATTTAAATAAGGGTGAAAAAAATCAGGAACATTACATGTCTATGAAATTGTATGTTATCATTCATGTTCTCCTTTACTCCTTCTGCTGCCTATGTGTTCATTTTTGCAGGGCTAGGATAAGCCTTATATTTTGCTAGGGAGTCTAGAGTTTTTCTGGAGCCATGGTTATGTATACCTAACAGCATTCCCTTAAAAAAAGTGTTTCAAGCTCTCATGGTTTTCAGATGAATTGGAAAATACACCTAGAGGGTGTTAGATGCAGAGAAGTCTGAATGTGTATGCAGTGTCCTGAGGTGAAAATTCTATGAGATATGAACTATCTTGCATCATTTTGATGGGGTCTGATTTCATTGTGCACAGCTACTACACAAGATTTTTAATAAGACTAGAGGTCACAGTAGGATTCTGTAAAGCACTTAAAAGCCCACGTGGCACAGCAAGTGTATGCATTTCCAGGTGGTAACGAGTGCCTGATGTTGAAGGCTGTGGGGAAGAAGTCATTTTTGTTTCTGCAGGCTGCAGCTAAACATTCAGCTCTGTGTAGCTCCACTTCAACTGCCTTTCTTATCCCTGTCAGGGCTGTGCCCATCACCCCAAAAACCTCTTGTTGAATGATTTCAGTACAATAACACACATTGACAGAGAAGATTTATACCCATTGATCTCAGAGTGTTTTTAAAAGGTGAATAGCTTCACTGGTCTTGCTTTATGGGCCAGAGAAGATGGGGTAAGGGTGAGTTATAGGCACTGAAGAAATCTGGTAGAGGACAGATGGGAACACAATCCAGTCCTCACTCCAGCAAGGCTCAGATGTCAGGAGTTTGGATGCAGGAGGAGAACAGGACCCTGGCTTAGGGTAGAGCAATACCTATTGGTGTTCTGCTAAACCAAATGGGATCATACTCTCAGCCCTGCTAATGGTGTGGCTCTCTGGTGTGGATGTCTGGGGAACATTCCTATGGGAACTCACCCACAGACTGGTGGTAGTCATTGTCTCTGAATGGGCATTTATGCAGCAAAGAGTGTCCAAGTCCTCAGCTCCACAGAATGAAACCTCTGAGCTGGTTTTAGACTGCAGTGACTCTACCTTACCATAATTTGTTTGCATCCAAAGACTAAGTTTAAAGAAATAGAGTTATTTGTTAGGCCATCTTGAAGTCCTCTTCCTGTTTTCTCACATGTGGTGTCCTCTGCTCCCTTCCTCTGTAGTCTCTCACAATGAGGACTGAGTTGTGAGTTTCTCCCCTGTGTGTACTGGGTGTGATCTTCCTGACAACTTCTGCTCTGCAGTATTGAGCAGAAGCTAATGCAGCTTGATTCACTGCTCGCTTAGGGTTGACAGATGAGCTGGTAAGTCTTTTTGTGGCAGTTTAGGCTACTTTCATATCCAACTGTCTGCCTCGTCCATCAGCCACCAGTTATTGCCCCTGTGACAGAAAGTCTCAGCAGCTCCAGTTTGTCATCTGGTGTCTCAGTGCTTTTAAGCTAATGCACCAGACTTCACCATGGCAGAGCCATGGGAGGACACACATTCCCAACTGCCAAAGGGAGTAATGGGAGGAAGGTCACCAGGAAGTTCTTAAACTAGTGCTGCAGGGTTCATCAAAGCTCATAATCTGTCAGAGCACTTGGGTGAATCAAGTTACTGGTAATTGGGATCAGTGTAATTGCTTTGTGCCTGAGCAGACTCCAGCTGATGGAATGGAGGTTTCAGGCCAGCCTGGGGTCTTCAGAGTCTTAGGTCTTAAAAGGAACTTGATGGATTCAAGATTTTGCACCCATCTCCATATTTCATAAGCTATAGCTGAGTCCACTTTTCATTTGTAGCTTGTCATCTCAAGGAGAATTACAGGATGGGTCACGGGAGAAGGAAATTGTGAGCTGCTGCTAATAAATGGCCATTTACCAGGGCTGCAAGGACTTGGGAGACCAGTTTCACAAGCAATGTTAACATCTCTGCACAGAGGCTGCCAAGTGTATGCAGGCTTTTTGTGCAAGTTCTCTGAGAGAAAAGAGATCTTCCTATCTGTGGGATGGCAGAGCATGGGGAGGCATCTGGAGGAAAGAGGAAAATGAGAGGCTACATGTTGAGTCAGGCAAGACTTGGTTTTCTCCCTTCTCAGAAAGTTTGGAGGGACTATACTCAAGGACTATGAGAATGGCCTTGCTCTGGAAATACGTGTTTGCAAAGAGCTAAACTTTGCTTGTGGCCCCTTTTGCAGGAAAGCCAAAGGTGGGAATGCACACTCTGCCAGCATCAAGTGTGGCCACCAACACGGCAACTGGCTCCAGCCCTTCTTACATCTGCTGAGGTGTCTTCCCCTTGGCCCTTCTCTTCAAAACCCAGAAGCCTTCTGAAGCCTCTGCAGAGGCTGAGGTGCTGCAGGCATCGGTGCTGGCCCCCTCCTCAGCAGCCCTGACTGCTCTTCCAGCAGCTGGGAAAAGCAATCACTGGCAAAGGGAATGAGATGGAGCCGGGTGCACTGTGTAAATACCATTTGGGCTACATTCATAATCCCACACCATGAGCCACATTTCCATGAGAGAGGCAGCCTAGCCCCCTTGGATAATCTTAATCGTTTCTGACATGAAGGCTTCTTCTCCTGTTTCATGACTTATTTCCCCAGTATCATTTAAATGTATTAAAACACTGTTAGTGTAGAAAGTAGGCATCATGTTAGCATAATATCTAATCAGAACTAGCCTGCCTGTCCCCGCAGGGTTTCTTTATTTATTTATTTTGTGTCTGTTTGTGCTGTTTCCTTGTTAGATTGGAGAGCCCTTCCTTGACATACTCATTTGTTCTGCTGTGTAATATAATAGGATCCTTTGGAGCTGCTGACATCTGCTTCATTCTTGAGATCTGCAACTCTCAGCCCACAAAGCAACAATAATAATAATAGCAATGATAATAATAATAGCAATAATAATAATAATCATAGAGCTGGGAAGCCTGAGAAGTGAGGTTAAGCATGAAGAGGAGAAGACAAAAAAACAGAAGACAAAAAAATGGGCTGGAAAAAGGTGTTTTTTATTGCTGTGAGTGTATTTTTATTGGCCCTGATTCTCCACTCATTTACCCATGCTTTATGATTGCACTACCCTGTGTACTGCAATTAATTTCCTTGGACTTGTAATATTGCAAGGGAGAGGGGATCAGGCACTGTGGTGTACGTGATCATGACACTTGTTCAGAGGTATATTCAGCTCTGCTTTCGCTCAAGTACATTGCTTTGATTCCTCAATGGCATTGCAGTATTGATTTTGAAGGGAATTAGTTTCTTCAGTGCTTCTGAAGATCTGGCCAGTGTGATTTCTCAGGGACTTACTCGGCCTCCTCCTGCACAACTTTATCCTCACATGTCACAGCTGAAATAATTGGCATTGCACTACATCAAACTGGCGGGATGCAGTCTTGAGGACTGGTGGGGAATCAGATCCAGAGCATGCCTTGACAAAAAGCTGCATGAGGAGGAGAGTTGTTGGGCTAAGCACTGTCTGAAAGTGGCCTGGAAGCCGTGAGCACCCACTCTGGGTCATTTTGTCTGAATCCTGCTCTTTTGAGATAAAACTAGGCTTTGCAGAAGGCAAGGAGAGATGACAGCGCAAGAAGGGAGGAAGGGAAAAGGTAGGAAGAGGAAGGAAAGAAGAAAGGAGTAGGAAAAGAGGAAGGAGAAGGTAAAAAAAAATAAAAAAAAAAAATGAAAGGGTTCCTAGCAGTAAATCAGGTCATGTTGAGCTTTGAGCATCCTTGAGAGGGGAAACTTACCTGTGTTCATCTAACTGGCTGTCACACCATTCCCTAATGTGAAGTATTCACACTTAGGAATTCTGCATGATTTCTGACTTGAAATGGAAACAAAACTTGGGACTTGCGGTATGGCAAAGTGAGGATCTAAAGATGAGTTTCAGTGATTGTGGCCAGCCACCCAGCAAATGGACCTAGATGGGATTGAAATGACTGAATTTGACCCATCCTGAGCATCTGGGATTTGGCAGCCCTCTTGCTCTTTAGCCTAAGGCCTTCTGTCATAAAACAGGATGGCTGAGCAGGTACAGAGACCTGCTGAAACTAACTAGTTTCTTAACAAAAGACTCAGACTAAAAATTATAACCTGGGCTCCAGTGCTTTTGTCCTTGCCCTTCAGAAGGACAGCCCAGGCTGAAGGCTCTTGCTCAAAATGGGTTTCCCAAGCCCTGCTGCTTCTGGCCCACAGCTTGCACCTTCTCAGAGCTCCCAGTTCACACTATTATCCATGTCATTGTTTTTTAACCGGGCATAGGTGTACGTGACATTTTACAAACATTGTTAGGGTCATCCTTCTGCTGAGTCCCTTATGTATCTAGCATGCAAGCACGGGGCAATACAAAACAGAAAAGAGGCTCATGAGATCTAGAGATCAAGAAGATTTATGGGGTTCCATCTGTTCCCTTTTTCGCTTGGCATATGCTTATAAACTGAAGCACCTTTACTAGTGTTTTACCTCGTTTTAAATGCTCTAGTCAGCACGATGTCCATGTGCCATGGGAGGCTTTTCCATCAACCAGTGCCTCTTACACCCTCAAAACCCAGAGTTGCAGACAGGTTCTTCAGGAGATTTTCTCTGGCACCCCACCCTGTGTCAGACCTGAAGAGAGCCTACATGCTCAAAAGCATGTCTGATTTGTTACTGCTTGAGCTATATCCATTTGATAAAAGGAGGCAGCATCACTAAGCATTTCAGTATCATTCCTTTTGATTTCAGGTGATCATTTTGTTTCAGGGAGTGCTAACAGGAGTGTTTTTCCTAGGTAATGGATACTTACACCTCTCATTAGTAACCACGCAGTGCCACCACACTATGTGGACCACCAGGATCCTCCACTGACATCAGGCTGTGCCCACCACTCTTTCATGCGTGGTGATTCAGGTCTGCGTGCCTGGCCACCCCACTCACTTGTGTTTAAGAGTCTACTTCAGATTTTCTGATTGCTATGTTGTGCATGCTTTCTTATTTTGGTCCTTCCTGCAGCCCCGCAACACTTACCTTGTGCTTGTGCTAGGCTGTGCTCTCCCCTGGTCACTGCCTAGCCAAGCCAGGTACTCTTGGCATCCTCTTTCCTAAAAATGAAACACCCTTGCCCCAAGTTAGTGTAATTGCTATTGCTCTTCAGTTTCTCCCTTTTGCTCTGTTCTTGCCTCTGTGGAAATCAGGTATTTACAATTAGTTAATTAGGCAAAAAGGACATTTTGGGGATGTTTAAATTGAATCTGTCCTTGTCCTGCTTTGTGAGCTGCTGCTTTTGACCTGGGGTTGAAGTAGTTACATTTTTCTTGCCTTGTTGATGAAATAAGACTTGGAAAAGCTCTGAGAAGTTATCTGAAGGAGGAGTGGCTTCTGGCATAGAGGAAGCTGGAATGGTCACAGTCTTTTAGGATAGCTGGGGTAAGTGTGCAGGTGGAAAATGAGATGGAGGATGAGGAGGCAGAGTCATGGGAAAACATTGAGTTTGGGTGAAAGCAGAAAAAGAAAAAAGAAGGTGGAGGATATATTCCACATTGTTGCTGAAGCCTTATGGCTCACAGATGTGCTGGTAGGGCTCTTGGAAGTGAGGACAGGGGAAAACAGGCTGTGGGGAAGTACTTCCCTGTGGGACAAATCTGCCTTCTCTCCCAGTTAAGCCAGTGGGAAAAGAACCATTATCTAAAAAACAAGAACAGTGAACTCTGTTTGATGAGGGTCCATCACGGATGTAATTTCCAAAGGAAATTAGAAGCACAGTTAATTACCTGTGGAAGCAGACTGGCTTATATTCTTATACCTGAGTGAATAAAATTAATCTCTCTGATCCTACCATTTAAATAAAAATGTCATTTATTTTCCACAGCAACTAAAGTCAGAGGGTTTATGTATGTCCAGGAGTTCTGAAGATGAGGCCACATCTGTTTCTGTGCCTCTTGATTTTTGGGAACTTCATTTTGGTCACTGAAATAAAAATGTTCTGTGCTCTGTTCCTAAGGATATGGTCATGTAATCCACCAAAAATTAAGCCAAAAGGAAGAAATCAACCACTCAGAATTGCCACGGCCACCAAACATGCCAGTTTTCTTGAACTCCTGTGTTACATCATTATGGGATATTGATTTTCATTATTGTGTATTTTAGAAAACTCCCTTGGTAATGCTCTGGTGATTTGCTCCAAGCTGGGCGTTCCAGTCATCTTTTGGCAGGCAGGAGAAAGAAACACAGCTTGCTTGTCTAGCAAAACCCTGCCAATTCAACAGTCCAAACTCAGCCCATTGCCCAGTTCCTGTTCCTCTTGCTGTACCTCTGACGTGGAATTGAGCCCGTATTTGTCTTTGTTTACTAATCAGGTGGGATTTAAAGTAATTTGCTTAAAAAATACTGTATCACGTGCTGCCACCTCTCTATGTGGTAGCCTGGTGACAAAACACTGCAAAAATAATGTTGCCCTCTGGCTCTGAGGATAATGAATACTCGGTTCTGCTGGGAAATAGATGCGTTAGTAATCAGCAAATGTTTGAACATCCTTCCAGCTCGCCACCCTATACCCAACTTGATGTTATCTTAAAAAATATATCCTTTTTACCAGGGCCTACATCTATCTTTGCTGCTGATGAGGTGCCTTGAAACATCTCTTACAGAGTGATCCATGTTGGTAAAGTCATGGTCCCTCTCTTAGGCTCCATCAGTTGGTACAACCTGGGCAAGGCTGTGGAGAGCAGGGAAGTTTGGTATGAGACCCTAGTGAACTCTCAGCAGAATCAGAACCATCAATTCTGTCATGTTTCTGTGAAGGCAGAAATTATTTAAGAGCTTTTGAGTCTTTCATCCCAGAAAAAAAGAAATCACAGGAGCTGGTCGTGAGTGCTGAAGCTGATTTAACCATCAAACACTAATCAACTTGTTCCCTCTGCAAGACAATGGGAAGATAAATGCCTCAAGACAGGCTGGGTCAGTGCCATGCATTTCTGGATAACATGGGCCATATCCCTTATTTCCCCATTACTCCTCTTCTAGGAAAATCCAGGGAGGAAAACCTGAACAACAGGACAACTTGCTCTTGATTTCAAGAAAGCAGAATTTTCCCTCCAGGCTGAGAAGTGGACTGCAACATTGATGTTGTCAGGTGTTTTTTTTCTCTCCTGCACAACACAGATCACAGAATATTCTTTTGCTCTTTCTGATTTTAATTTCGTACTCAGTTAAACACATTTTATTTGAAACAACCATGATCTTTAGAAATGATGCTGCTGTAGTGGTCCTGGAACTCTCGATGTCTGATCCTTTTCCCATTCATTTCAAGAATCTCACACATGATGGGTAGACTCCTTACCCTTCTTGGAGCAATTTCTCCCCTCAGTTAGTGACACTCATCCAGTGTCACCCACTTTCCTGATGATGGACCAAGGTTGAGTGGAACAACAAGTGTGGCCAGGTGGCTTATATATGACTTGATCAGACTGCCATGAGTGACTTTTCATGCTACCTTTTTGGTTTCTTCTTTGCAAATCAAGAGTAACTTTCTGGCTGCAGAAATATTCAATGTGAGTTTTCAGAGAGGCAGCTGAGAAGAGAATATGACTTCATGCTTTCATCTGCCTTGAAAGCACCTAGGGAAAAATGTTTTCATGGGTGCAGTTCACCATCAGCAACCTCTTCTTTGCTTTCTGACTCATTTCCTTTCTATGCTTACTTGGGGATATATAAATCGAGCTTTCTTTTAATAGCAATGATGCAGAGAAAACAACAGGAAAACTGAATAATTCTGAAGGTTGGACCCCAGGACCCTTGCACTGAGACTTCAGAGAAGCTCTAACCTGCCTCAGTTTTGTATCTTCCCACAGAGTAATGGTCAAAGTCCTATTTATTTTTCCTAGATGCTGTTGGGATGTCTGTCCAATCACTTGTCCTACAATTCCAAGATCCTTTTCTGATTTATTTGGTTATTTGCCATTTCCACAAGAACCTCCAGCAGGTGGATGGACCTGGTTGTTGCAGGTGTTTCATAGACACAAGAGTTCCTACTGTAAAGGATTTCAGGCAGTTTTACTCCTGCCAGTCACCTTCAGGGCAGTGAGCATGTGTCTGTTCAGACCCATGGGGCCCCCAGTGGTGTGATGCAGGTGAGATGTCTCCTTCAGCTCCATCCTTCACAGCATGCAGATCCCAAGTAGGGTGGCCAGAGAGTAGGAGCAGCCCTTTTAGCAGCATGGAGCTAGTGCAGGAGCTCTCAGATTATACCTGCCCTGTCCTCCGTGGGGTGGAGAGCTCTGACCTGCATTGGGACCCCTTCTAACATCAGACCTTGCTTAGGCTGACCAGCTGGGGAGGGGGTTAGTTGTTGCAGGGGCAGAAGTGCAAAAAATCTGATTTAATGCACTTCCATGGGCTTTCCCTTGGGCTCAATCTGGTATTTTTATACTTTTCTCCTCTTTCCCAGTCTCTCTCAGCTTCACTCTCCATCCTCAAAGAAAGTCAGACTTGCGGGCAGCGTAACAATGTCTGCTCCACCCAAACACGTCCCCCAGAAATCACACCAACTGAGAACCTGCTCCCATTTCTCTCTCTTTCCTTTTTTTCCTCTGATCTCTTAGCTTCTTTGTCTCCCCTCTCCCCACCTTTTCTTCCTTTGTCCTTTTTTTCCCCCTTTCCCTCACAATCTCTCTCTGCCTGTGTCTCTCAGTCCCTCTCCCCAGCTTGCTCTCTCTGGAGACAGGTCTAGTGGCCTGGTTGCCATCTGCTGCCTGGTTTTTGTGTGTGTGTGTCTGTGTGTGTGTGTGAGTGCGCGTGCGAGTGCACATGGGGGTTTTTTTATGAGGTTGAGATCAGATGGCATCTAATCGATCGTCATGGTCTCCATGGTTACCCGGGTGACAGAGTAGTTGGGAGAGACACATACTCCAGCCTGGGGCTTTCAGACCATTCCTGAGAGAGAAATAATAAAAAAAAGAAAGAAGAAAAAACCCACATTAATCCAACCTCTTCCATCATGTTTTACGCATTTACATCTTCCTTGGATCTAGGAAAATGTAGCTTGTGCTTCTGCTTTACACTGTTGCCCCTTGACTTGTTTCCAGGAAGAACAAAGCAGACTGTTTTTCCTCTCTGTACAACACAGGCATAAAGGTGAAGCACATCTTTGGGAAGGCAGGAGAAGATCCCCATTCCCCTTTTGCTTCTCAGAAAGGTTTGGGTTTTTTGCCTTTTTTTTTTTTTTATCCCCCTGGTCACTGTTGTAACCATAATGATTATTTTTATTCGTCTGAATTGGATGGTTAGTCTCTTGAATTGGCCAAAGGCGACAATATCCTCTGGGAAAAGAATTTCAATCTATTAGTATGAGCAGCATCTTTTTCTCCCTGGCCTCAGCCCCTAGTACTAGACCATCTTTAGCCCTCATTGTGACAGATCAATCAATCTGTCTATGATTCCTGTTTGGAAGCAAGTGGAGTGTGATTCTAAGGATGAATTATGGAATTAGGCGAGTTTTTTGTCTTGAAATGCAGATTGAGTTGGGCAAGGCAACATCTCTTACCAAGGCAATTAGTGTGCCAGAAGCACAGAATTGAAACCATGCAGGACAGAATATGATCCTGCAAGAATCAAGGGAGGAGGAGGAGGCTCATTTCGGGCAATATCATTGTGGCAGCCTCCTCAGATAATCCAGGAATTTCAAAAGGTTTGCCTGCAGTGTACCATCCAGGTACAGGGAGCCCTGCCTGATTCCCTGCCTGGGCAGACATGAATTAGTCTTTGGTTTGACCTCAGCCTGGCCCCCAAAAGGCAATCAGGCTACATCTTCTGTCTTCTGGCTGCAGCCACAGCATTAGCGCCTGTCAAAGCTGGTCCACTGTACTGCTGTGGACGGTGCTGCCCTGGCTGTGTTCCTGTTCATAGTCGCACACTGGGCTTTGGAAATGTCAAATGTAAACACAGGCAAAGGAAGCTGATAGGACTGGTGCACTCAGCTGCAATGGGTTGAGAGGCTGGTGACCCAGCAGAGTTCTCCAGAGACCTAGAAGTGCTGACTGGTGGCCCCTAACTATGAAATGCATCAGAACATCCCTAGACAAGTAGAGATCTCATGGAGACATGTGCGGTTTGAGGGCTGGATGTGCCTTCATGTGTCTTTTCTTCTCCCCAGTTCTGAATTAAACTGATTTTCAGTCAGGGCCTGAGGTTTTGCTTTACTCTTTTGCCTTCCTAGTAAAATCCCAATGTGCCCAAGCTGGGTTGCTCATTTCAGGCTGAATATATGCACTGAGGATGAGAATAAATTTTCTACATGGTGCCATTGCAGGTAACAAACTATCCATCCTGTATGTACTGTTCCAAAAGGGCACAGGTCTTCCACTACCCATATGCATGATCTGTAGATCCCTTTGATTGCTGTAGGGGTTTAAAAGACAACTAGACATGTATGCAGCCCAGTCCCAACCTGATTCTTGTAGCAAAATGCCAACCTTACTCCCACAAGGTCAAAAAAACAGAGCTTTTGGGTTGGAAGGACGTGGTTTTTGTACCCCAGAAGACCTCTCCCCGTTCTTTGAAAAAGATGTCACACAATCCCCCCCTGCCCCAGTAAAAACTGTCTGGATTAGAAATATTTCCTCATTTGTAGGCAATCAGGGGTGATGTTTCAGCATACCCTATCTAAAAAAAAAGAAATCTGTGATCCCACCTATTTGAATTCTGATTCTGCTCCCTCCCAGCAACATAACATCCCTGTTTCCAACCAGCAGGCTGGGACATCCTCTGCTCTTCAATATTCGCTAACGTTAAATACCTTGGGCCTCCTAGATTTCCATACTGTACAAACATAAACTAATTAAAGTTGTACAAATACATCCCAGGCAGAGAATGAGAATCTGTTCACTTGAGGGACAACCACTGGCTTCCACGTCCCAGGGAAAGCTCCCTCACAGTTTACATTGTTCTTTTTGCAAGGGATAATTTATGGTAAAGCTGGTTTCCACTGAAACAGCAGAAGTGAGCACAGAGAAGGGAAAAAAAACGTAAACACAACAGCATCTTTGTGAATGCAGCAAGGTGCTGGTGCCTGTCTCTGTGTGCTCCATAATATATTAATACACACTGGCTGGCCAATCCCACTGGAGCATTCAATCATGCCATATTATAATAGAATTTAATGGGGTTGACAGCTAAGACCCAGTTGCTGGAGAGACGCGAAAGACCTTTGCAGTGAGGCTCTACAATTAATAAAGGAAGGGGCTATAGATTTGTTGAGAACCTCATAAAAAAGTAAAATATCGACACTGATCACGGCATGCGAGGATATTAGACATGTAAACCTAGCTATTGCCTTTATTTATTTATTTATTTATTTATTTATTTATTTATACATCTTTAATATTATAGACACAGGTTTCCCCGAGGCCAAAATGCAATTTCTCTCTCAATTTTTCAGCAAGAGCTTTTCATCTCCCTATTCACTGGATTTTGAATTGCACATTTAATAAGCAATAAAGGATTCCTGTCTCTTTTCCTTGGGCTTTTAGCCCACAGTTTTTCCCTCCCTTCTGTTCTGTGATGGAAACAATGATCCTCTTTACCTGGCAGTAGGTTCCTTGGGGATTAAGGGTGATGCAAGAGGGGATCTAGAGCCCATAGGGAATGTCTGGACTTCAATGTCTGCTGATGTGCTTTGAGTGCCAGGAAGCACTGGTAAAGGCAAAGAGTGCATAAGATCAGCATAAAGAGGGAGAGAAAAGCTCTAAAACATGGCAAATTAGCTTCTCCCAGTCCTCCTTCCCAGAATTTTTCAGCAGTAGGAACAGCTTATGGCTTCACTGCCTTCATCCTGCTGTCTGGGGAAAGCAGTCTTCACGATTCATGGAATAGTCGTAGTCATTTTAAGGAATTGATCCTGCATCCACCTCCATCCTCTACCGTGACAGAGGTGGACAAAAACCATTACCCAAGCCCCTGGTAATGTAAAGCTCCACCTTCCAGCTGTACAGCCTCAGGAGCTGGAGCTTGTGACATTCAGCTCATGTCAGAGCCATTTGGAACAGACAAGAAAAAAATTAAGGGGCCAAATCCACCCTTGGTTTAGAACTGTAGAGAGTGATTATAAGAGGGGTGACTTTAGCATCATGTTTAGAAATGAAAAGGAACTGAATGGGTATCACATAAGGAGATGTGGTACCACAGCAAAAAAGGGACTGAATAATTGGGTATGTCAGTTTTAAGACCAGTTGCAGCAGGTTACTTTCTTGTCAGGTAAATCAACCTTGTTTTACTTTCACTTACCTATGTACAGACACGTTTCCCCAGGATAGGTGATGTCTTGTTTTGAATGAAAGAGGCCATTTGTCCATATCACAGCAACAGCCACTGCATGGTGTCATCTCATGCACTTCTCCAGTAAATTGAGTTTGTCAGTGCCCAGCCACACAGCTGAGCAGAGTGCTGCATGATGCCTCACCTCTCCTGGGAGAGAGAAGTTGGCATCAACCTTATCATAATGGGATCCAGAAACAAAGAAGCGTGAATGAAGTGCTAATTGAATTCATAAAGACATTAACAAAGGAATTAAAATGGCAGAAGCTTCCTTTCCTCTGCAAGATTCATATAAACAACCAAAAATATATTAATTATCACTGAAGTTTACACTATTTTGAAGAAATTATACACAGACGGGATACCAGGGCTTGGAAAGACTATTTCATGGGTATTTTTTCTTAGACCCTGTGTCAGAAATGAGACACTTTACTGCTTCCATAAGTCCATACTTAGCCTGTTCTGTCCATCTTTTCTCCCATCCTTGTGCATCCTCCAAAGAACAAGAAGATTCCTCCTCATTTTCCCCTGAAATTTTTAGCATGTGGTAGAAATAATAAAGCCGTATTAAATATTGCATATTTTTCTTAAAACAAAACAAAATAACTCCAAAAGTTTGGCTATTGAAGCAATGGAAATTTCCTGTACAAAATACCCTGAAGCACACTGTCTGAAATTTTGAAATCTCATTCAATTTTGCTTACTTTTCCATGGGAAAAGGAAAAAGATACATGCTTTTTGTTTTCTTCTCAGTCAGTTTCCACACAATTTCATCCTTCCATTACCAAAGTCTTGCACCGTGCTGTTATTTGCATTGCTAATACCAAGGGAAAACATTTCCCTATTAAAAATCTCTCCAATCCATGGGGGGTGGGTGTGTGTTTGTGTGTTAGGGTGGTGTCTTTTTTCCCCCATGGGAATGTTGCTATTAGTTTTAAGATTAGAAAGAGCTTGTTGCCCAAACCCTACGTTTTGAGGCTACTTTAACTTGCTTGTATCAGAAAAATTGTAGGTTTTTTTGCTTTTTAGATTACTTGGCATCTCCCTGTCTCTTGTGCTCGGTGTCTTTCAGCCTGCTGATGTGGGTGTCGTGCTAGCGACAGCTGCAGCGAAAGCCAGCTAAACATTTTTGTTCCATTTGCCAATTTTCAGTCACACAGAACTTTCTAAACTGGGGACTGCAACCTGCCAGTTCCTTGTGACCACTCCAAGGTGGATTTATCTGGGAAAGATGAGCCCAAGCCTTTCAGCAGTTCTGTAGGAGATACGTCTGCCACCTCGATGACTTGGGGGATGAGGCTGAGAGGTGGCACAAAGGCAACCCTCAGGGAAAAGAGGACCCTTAACCAATGTGGGGAGGTTTCTAGCCTCTTGTCCCCCAACTTGCTCCATCCCCAGGGTGCAGGTCAAGACTTGGTGGGTGCCAGGATTGGTGCTTCTAGCTCTGTAGGCAGGAAGTAGGGAGAGGAAGGGAGCCCAAGCCAGGGAGAGAAGTTGGGTGTGCCACAAGTATCCAAAGGGATGAGGCTCAGAACTTCACCATGTGAGAAGCATTTGGGAGCATGGTGATGGGGTCTAGGATGGGGAAGGCATGAACCAAAGGAGAGAAGGGTTGTGTAAGGTAGGAGAGGGTAGGCTGACAGAGGCACATTCCTGACATCAGGAAGAGGGTCTTCTCCAAGTGATGCTGGGACATGAGCAAGCAAGGGAAGCCTTGCCTGGATCATTTTGAAAGAAGAAAGCAAAGCCCTTTGTACTCCCTGGAGTATGAAGGGAGAAACTATGCACCCACCTAATACCCCAGAGCCTTTGCAAGAGCTGAAACACCCAGGGAAACATCTGTGGTTTGAAAGAACACAGCTCTTTCCGTGAAAGCCAGATTTGGGTTTGTAAGGACAATGAGGAATAATCAGAGCTCATGCACTCACAACAGTGGAGTGGCTATTATTAAACCCTATTCCCAAGGTGGATTCAAAGCCTGTAGATGCTCCCACATTAACATGACAACTCCCAGTCCTCACTTCCCTGCCTTTGCTTCCCTTCTTTACTTCCAAGCACACTGAGATCTCCAGACATGCACCCACAGCTCATCTGTGCCCTGTCCTCCACAAAGTCCTGCAAGCACCTCAGTATGACCCCCATCCCTGGTTCTCCCTTGGTGCTACAACACCCTCCTAAGAGCTCCTGAAGCCAGGACCTAAAAGCATTGCAGGAGGAGTGATGAGAAGAGGCAGTGCTGGGAGGAAGAATGATCAGTGATCCAGTATTAAATGCAAAACCAAAAATTAAACTAATTTTTCACTTTGCAGACAGCTATAGGAAAACCAGTTACCTGCTAGCAGCAGCAGGTTTTTTTAGGTGATGCTGGGGTTGAGCAATTCTCATCTCTGCAGCCCCAGCTCAGGAAGGAAACATGTCCTGGCTGTCATGTAAGTGCAGGTGAATGAAGAGCAAGGGCAGCCTCAGCCCAAGTCCTGTTTCTGAATAAATGAAATGTGTATCTTCCACGTGGTCAGCTGGGAGGGAGAAGCCTATCTCAGGAGTGAAGGCAGGTGCTACTGAGCTATTTCCATTTTCCAGCTCTGCAACCTCAGGAACCTCTTTAATCCAAACCACCCGCCAGGCTCCATTCACTGGCACCGAAGATCAGCCAGTCTTTTCAGATTCATTTTTACAGCTGTCTGTAATTTTTTTTCAGTATCTTGCTGTTGGATTTTTGGTCCCACCTGTGACTCAAGAAGAGAGTTTCAAATTTCATTTTCCTTTTTGCAGTCATTTAAAGGGACACATCATGCCAAGAACTTAGGCTCCACTTTTAATAGAGGGAACACAGGGGTAAAGAGAAGGGAAAAGAAAACCAGGAGGTCTAGAAATGTTTTGGCAGATTTGTTAGCAATGAAACATTTCTTATTTGATTTCTGTGTTCCCTGGGGCCGTAAGAGGAACCCATAAGCAATTTCATTGAAGTAATGCATGAGAGCCAGAAAGCAAATTTCACAAGAAGCTCCACCAAACTCACCTCAAAACTCAGCCAAGTGCAAATTGTAAACCTAGCAAAATAAAGAGTGGCATAGCTCAGGGGCAGGATTTCAGTTACCGTGTTTTAAGGCATTATTGACAGAAACAGAGCTAGGAAAACCACTGAAGATACACCCCACCATGATTTTACTGGAGGCTTATGTTCCACGGTGTTGAGAGCTATTGATAGATGTCAAAGGTAGACAGCTATTTTTTAGTTAATTGCACATTACGTCAAATGTGCAATTTTTCAGTTTACCTTCCAAAAGAGCAAAGCCCCACTCTCCTTTTCTCTCTTTCGCTGAGTGTTCCTCAGATAGGTGTTTAGCTGGTTTTTAATGTCATGGAAACATCATCTGCAAATTTGTTAGAAACTCTTTCGTAAAGCAGCCTAGTAAAACAGATGATTAATACTGGTAAGCTCCTCATTTGCATATTAAATAGTCTCTGTTCTCAACTAATTAAAACGGGGCTGCCTGTTTGTAGACTTTCTGAATTCCAGATTGTTGCTATTGCTCCCATGTAACTGCACTTAGCACAGCTAAGACAGGCCATTGACACTATCAATCAGCCACTCCAAGCAGCAGGAGAACATTTTAAGGCATTTGAGGCTGTATTTTTTCTTCAAAAAACCAAGAGTGATGCTTGAAATGGCAGGATGTAATGACTAAGCAGTGCTCCTGCTTCCCCATGGTGCTCTCCAGGAGCAGGAAACTGCAGAAAGAAGCCAAATACAAAGCCAGAGGGAGAACATTGCAGGACACAAACAAGCTCAGGCTGAGCCACCCTTAAGCCATGTGGTACTTGTTTTTGTCCAGAGATGAAACCTAAAATCAAAGCTCAGCCTGATGACTCCAAACATGGAAATTCAAGGTTAATTCAGATCTGTGTTGCACTGGCAGAACTCTGTTCAGCCTTCTCAAGCTGGGACTGGGACTGAGTCCCCTGCATGTCACTTGCACTTGCAAGCCCACCTCATGGCCTCATGTGCTCTGCAGAGATGAGGCCAGGCACTGGATGAACTTCCCCAGGTGAAGAGCTGCACTTCCCCTAGCCCTTGTTTCCCTGCCAGCACCAACTGAGTAAATGGATCACAAAGAAACTCCTGTTGACTCCTTGCTTTCCATTTTTAGAACTCCAAATGGAGCCCTCCAATCACCCAGAAAGACCTCCTTAATCAGAGTCAGCCAGTCTCTCCAACAGCATTCTGTCTCCTCCTCCTCCTCCCTTTGCCTGACCGAGGACACATCATTGCCCCCTCTTCCATCCTGGCTACCAGGCAACCTCTCATGTGCTTCTCAGCCAACGCACCTGTTGGTGGCCATGACTCTCCTCTGTCCTCCTACCAACCCTTCTACCTCCTCCTGCTGTTCTTGCTTCTGGGCCTGCCTCTTGGCTCTTTTGCTGCTCCTTCCCCTCCTGATGCACCTGTTTTTTGTTCCTCCCAGCTGTTAGCATTCCCAATTTGCTAACCCCACAGTAGTGCAGGATTCCAGTAGAAATTCAGGAACAGAGGCTAAAACACTCTAGCCTCAGAGGCACTTCATGAATCTGTATTTACTGCTGGAAAATATTTTGCGTGGCAGTGACAAGTAGGTTTTCTCAAACTGTCTGTGCACAGAGTTTTTCCTCACCCTAGCTGCCAATAGCAGTTTGACAGGTTTTATTACACTCCATTATTCACAACAAGCCAGGTCGCTGTGCCATATGCTGTCCAGTCCTGCAGAAGCTAACCATGTGTCCATGTTGGCTGCAAACCAAAGCTGGTTAAAACCTGCTCCCTTTTTGCATCCCGTTTGTTTTCAAAGAATTGGAGACAGGGGCTTCAGGTCAGGTGTTGCAGTGTGTGTCTTACCACACCAATTTGCTTGCTCTCAGCAGCCCAAAAGACAATTCAATTGGAAAATCAGAGATCCTGATACAGTTTGGACCTTCTAGAAATCTTGCCCTGTCCTAGGGCTGATGCAGTTTGAGGCAGGAGGAGAATGGCAGTGAATTGAATCGGGAGTGTAGCTTTTGAGATTACTTCATGTACTGCTTAATAGGACACACAACAAGGAACAGTGCAATGTTTCTAAGACTAAACCTCTACTTCACAGGCAACAGCTGTTTTAGAGGCGTTACAGCTACAGCAGGTGTTGTACCTGCATGTGTACAGACAGACTTCCTTGGGCATTCTCCAAACTCCAGCCTGCTCCAAGTCTGAAGCCACTGCTTCATGGCCTATGCAGCTTGCTATTGCCTCCTTTTTAGCTGCTTTTGTTGCTCTGGTTTTTTGAATGTTTGCTGAGTTGCCATATCTTGCAGTTACCAGCACACAGCCCCATCAAAAAATCCTAATTAACCTTTTCCTCCTGTGAAATGCAAAAGAGTTGGCTTTAACTTCTGTGTCCATGTGCCCCTTGACCACCCATGTTAGCACCAAAGCAGG
>NW_009953386.1:501456-509384 GCF_000747805.2 Chaetura pelagica | reverse complement strand
TGCTGCTGCAGGCTTAGGCAGGTGGTTTTGAGAGCGGAAATGAGAGAAATCCTGCACAATTTCTGCAAGTTACTTTCTTTCCATTTAGTCTCATCCTTGCTATGGATCTCGCAAGACTACAGGCAGTCATCCTCTTCTACATTTCCACATGGTCCCTGGGTAAGAACCAGAAAGGACTCCAGCTATAAAGGAGAAGTCTCCTCAGGGACAAACAAGTCTTTTTCAATGGTATGGCAGCCAGCATCAAAATACCTGCATGTAAACTGACTTTTACTAGTTCCCCCGATATTTCCTTTCCACTTCAGCACAGACTGCTGCATCAGAGAAGATGTCTTTAGCTGGATCCTTGAAATCACTGCAAATGATACCCAAGGAACTGTGAGCCCCAAACAATAGAAGAGTAGGTCTTGAAGGCTGAAGACTCCACTTTGCTTAGTAGTAATTTTGTTGATGCCGAACAGATATATGTGCAAATACCTCCTGTTGGAAGCAATGTCCCAGATAGATCCCAAATAGAATTCCTTCCTTGCTCCCTGGATCCTCTCTGAGATGAACCATTGACTTTGGTATATTACTTGTCAGACAGAAGTAAGATGTTGGCAACTTCTTGAAGATGTCCTGGGTGACAGAAATGGAAATCTTCAACATCTGTCCTTCAAAGACAGCACCTGAGGATAAATGTTGCAGCACATTTTCATTACAGGATCTGAAGGTGAACTTGCTGATTAGCAGATCATAGAAATTTGCCCTGAACCTACAGATTCTTGACTTTTATCTGACCATAAATGCTGTTCCTCTTGCTCAGTCCTGGGAAGCAGCTTGGGATAAGCAGCATGATTGACTTTCCCTGCCCTACCCACCTGACAGTGCCCTTGCACGAGCAGCACTGTTGAAAACCAACAGAATATTCTCTCTGTGTGGCACCTCTTTTAGGCCAGAAAGAAAGAAATATCTGTTGTGGCATGTGTGACTCCAGAGTGGCAATTCAGATTCTGGGACTTAGACCTCTGTCCTGCTTTGACAAGTGACATCACAAGGTGTACAATCCGAAGAGCTAGATGAGTCTCACGTATAGGTCAGTGCCTTTGTTTAGACAGTCAACACAGTTCTTCCCACCACCTGGCAAAAGGATTGTGTTTGAAGGTGTAAATTATTTTGACAATTCAAGTGCTGTGTGTTAATACAGTGATCAACATGCTGAGAATTTTCAGGTCAGGGCGCATCTGTTCGTCTCAGCAGTCTTGTTAGGAGGTAAACCCTTATAGCCTGGGAGACACAGGAAATGTTGCAAGGTTTTCTCCATCTGGCAGGATTCTTTTCCAGTTTTAACTAGTGCTGGATCTTCACCACTCCTGTCAGGGTCTTGAACACTAAACACAGGCCTCAGCAGATCAGTGTCAAAACCAAATGGGACTCAAAGGGCCAGAAGTGTCTCCATGCTGTTTCCCAGCATCAGCACTGATGAAAGGCCAAAACTGACAACCGTTCAACAACACAACCAGATGATTGCAAGGAGTTTAGACAGTGCTAAAAGAAGGAGAGTCATGGGGCCAATCTGCAGAGCTACTGTCCTTCGTGTGAGGTTTGGGTCAGCTCCCTGCCTGTGCCCTTAGATCTGTGCCCTTAGTGCCTGTGATCCATTAGATAAATATGGGCACTTCTGAGGCTAAGGGATGTTTCCTGTTGTCTGCCAGGAGCTTGGCTTTAAACTGTCAATATCTACTCTTCCCTACTTGGGAAAGAGGGATAGTTCTACTCACCAGGGAAGCTCCCTCCAGGCTTGCACTGCCCAAGATGTAACAAAAAGCTAGATCTCCTGTGGCCATTAAACTTCTTAGGGTCTTAGCCCCACCACCTGGGTGCAATACATCTCTCCTATCAATAAACATCCCTGGGACTAAACATTTTCGGTGATTTGCTACAATGCATTCCTAATAAAGCAGAACAATTTGCATTACAAGTCAGTTGTTTTAGAAGACAATGGCTGCAACCTGTATCTTGCTGCTCGCTTGGCTTTCCCTCAGTCTTTCTGTGGGAATACTGCTAGACAAAGAACTGTCTATACAGTGCAATACATCTCTCCTATCAATAAACATCCCTGGGACTAAACATTTTCGGTGATTTGCTACAATGCATTCCTAATAAAGCAGAACAATTTGCATTACAAGTCAGTTGTTTTAGAAGACAATGGCTGCAACCTGTATCTTGCTGCTCGCTTGGCTTTCCCTCAGTCTTTCTGTGGGAATACTGCTAGACAAAGAACTGACTGAAGATGGCGTAAGACGCACTAGAGCCAACACAGCACTTCTTTAGTGCTATTTGTCCAAAGACTTCAGAGTCCATTTATTAACTAAGGTAAAGCCCAGGGAAATCAACTGAAATCTCTGCACTGACCTTATGCAGCTTTTGGATCAGTGCCAAAATAAGGAACTGTGCAGGCTCAGGAAAATCCTAGCATGTAGGCAAGAGGAATAATCTAATTCCTCTGGGGAGGGGATGGGGGAAATGGAGGCACAGAAGAGGAATGGTTTATCTGGTGCTGCCTGGATAATCTGAGATTAACGCGAGGTAAATACATACTTTGTAGGAAGTACTGGGGTACATGGGGCGAGGATGTTCAGTTGATGTGAAACGGACTAACCTTCAAAGTGCAAATTCAAATTGCCTTAAGAACCTTTCTGATTAAAAAAAAAAATAAATTCCAAAGGTTTATACAGATTTGGCATATCACAAATTAAGGACAAACTTCTTTTAATTTAATTAAATTTTAAAAATCTCCTTTGACTATTCTCTCTTCCATTTCTGCCTTCCCTCTTCTTTGGTGTCTGTGTAGCTTTCATATTTTAGTTACAGATAATTAGAAATGGAATATACTCATTCAATGAGCCCAACTGGAACTCAAAAGAAATCAGCAATTAATGAGTGTATACTTAAAATAGTCTCACTTAGAGGAAATAATGATGGATGGGGGGGCAGCAGGTACATTTTGGCATATGAGGTGAAAATACTTTAGGCTATCCAAACCTGGCCCCAGTTTTTCCTTGTTTAGGGAAAAGCTTGATCCCCCAACCTAAAGCCTCAGAATTGACTTGCTTAGGTGCTGTGGCTTCCGCATAGGACTGACCTGGCTATAACGACAGCTCCCAAAACTCTCTATTGACTGCCATATGAAAAACTAGATCCTCATCTGAATTATGAAGTGTGTTCCCCCTCTTTTTGTATTTTGAACATGACTTAACCAGTGGTCAAGATGAGCCAGAACATACCAGAGGGGAACACAGGGCTACTAAAATCACAGCAGGTTTTGAAGTAGAGGCTGTTCAGTTCTGCTTCTAGTGCTGTGCTCTCTTTCCCAGGAGCTATATCATCTATACTGACTGATGGCTAGTTCCTATCTTCTCTCCAGAGTCAATTATGGGTGTCCCATCTCTTGATACTTTGTTTGTTAGTCTAGCAGTGCATCCCTCCAAAAAAATAAAGACTCTCCATTTCCATTTTGACTTTTCCACTTTAAGCCTACATAGACATAAGTGGATATTTTCACACTTCTTTATTAGCAAATATTAAACTATAGAGAAGTTTCTGTTGCAGTCCACATAGCATGTATGATAAATTTGGTCTAAGTGGTACTGTGGTCTAAGCACTTCCCAGCTATTCTCCACTGATGAGGAGCAAAGGCAGTTCTGCCCGTATTCTTCGCAACTTTTTCCTTGCTTTTATTGGCAGTGCTTCTGTTTTGGCAGCAACCTGTCAAGTTTAAAGCTGGCAACCACAGGTTGGGGTTTTTTTTTTGCATTCTCAGATGAAATGTAGGTAACATGTTTTCTATGAAAACACCCTTCCTACTCTTCATTAGTGCTTCCAACATTATTGCACTCGGCACAGAAAGCAAACATTGGTAGCGCTTCCTCTTCCACCACTGTAATGTGAACTGAACAGAGCTGAACTGACATAGAGGTTTTGACTAGGAAAAAATCTTCAGTGAAGAAATGCCAAGCACAGTTCCTCTCAGCAAGCCCAGAACAGCTGAATCTTAAGCAAGCAGATGTCAAGGTTAAGAGTTGTAAGCTGGTTTTGAATGAGCAGGAAGGTCCACACTGTGCCATGCAGAGTTACTTGGTTCAGGGTACCGCAAACGCTACAGCGTGTTAGCATCACTGCACCGCGCTCTGCTCACATCCCATGCACCTCTTCCAGCTCTGCAGACTGATTCTCAAAACCCATTACACAGGAAGCAAAGCAGGTCAAACCCAAGAAGTCAGGCTTCTTTTTCCACCCAAGTCTAAAAAAACATGGCGTTCATCTGAGGCATCAGCTCGATCAGGATTCTCTTTGCTTGAGCAACGAGCTTGTCCCTACAATTCCTGTTTAAAACCCTTCTGGCTTCCTGTGTCACAAATTATTTAAAAACCAAATACCTATAGAGAACTTATTTTATCCTCCTAGATCTCTGTTGTCTTACTGTGACTACCCTCATTGGAAGTCTCCTGCTGTTGCCACCACTCCTGCAGGAAGGTTGCTAGCCCACAGCATGCTGTGCTTTGGTTCTTGCATGATGTCTGTTTCTCTTCTCACTACACTCTCACTCTGCAACAAGACCGGGGACACTGGTAGTCTGCTTCATGGCTGTAAGTGGAAAAGGACCTCTTAATATCTTCCAGCACTGTTGTTGACTGCCTGTGCATCTCTTAAAGCTTACAAAAGCAGTTTAGTTCATGGCCTCCATTTCCCTAAGCCTCCTACACAGATTTCTGAATTCTTGCTCCACTCTACCCCTTAGGAGATATGGTAATTGAGGGTGGAATTAATCTCCCAATACCCACATGTGAGGATCTTAAAAATAAACTGAGGCAGCAAGGAAGTTAATCTCTGCTGAGAAGGTTGGAGCCCTTTCTCTTGCCCACCCTGGGGTTACGATGGATATCCCAGCCCCAGTGATGAGTAACACAGCTGTTCACACTTGTGCTTCCTTCATCCCTCTTAACAGAGCCTCTGTCTCCTTGACACAACTCATGTCAGTGACTGCAATCATTAAAGGCGTTGAAAATAGGGTCTGAGACTTATGCAAACCCCTGCCTCAGGTGTCATGACCAATGAACCGATCAAAAATGCCAGCTCCTCTTAGAGTGCCATCCCTGAATTCATGCCCAGCAGCAGATCTGTCACACAGTAGCCAAACATGTTAATACAGCTGAAGCCTTTAGGTGCACTTTTACCCTCAAAATTCAGTGGAGTTGCTTTCATCCTCCAACTGTTCAGTGGCCTAGATGAAATTAGAAGTCTACATGCAGCTACTCCAACTGTTCAGTGGCCTAGATGAAATTAGTTAGAAGTCTAAATGCAGCTGCTAATAAAGATACTGTCTTTCTGCCTCAGAAAAAGCACCAGCTCCCTTTGCTACCAGATGTCCTCTTTGGCAGTTTGAGTCAATGAGAAGCTAAGTGATGAAAAATGAACTTGGTCTCCAAGAGGAGGCCTCAGGCCCTGAGTGGCAGTGGTGTAAGCAGCAGAAGGGAAGTTCTCTATTGCTGCTTCCTACCAGGGCTTGGAGTTGATGTCAGCTCCTACTAATGTTGTTTGCCACCAGAATCCAGTTGAGCCACTTGTGTGAAATGCCTCCTGCTCAGGAAATCTCTGCCCTGGGCTCCACAGAGGTCTCCTGGAGACAGGTCTGGGGGTGGATGGGCAGAGCAATCCCCAGCTGACAAGTACAGCTTGTGGATGTCCTGAGTTTGGGGGAGGAATGTGTGTCCTACTTCCTCTGCCTGCTTGCTACTACCAGATAGAAATGAAGAACATGGCACTGGCAGGTGGCAGGTCCCATGATAACAAAAGGA
Organism: Chaetura pelagica; assembly: GCF_000747805.2. Classification (NCBI taxonomy): domain Eukaryota; kingdom Metazoa; phylum Chordata; class Aves; order Apodiformes; family Apodidae; genus Chaetura; species Chaetura pelagica. Next base: position 503,547 of record NW_009953386.1, on the reverse strand, counting down.
GGTCCTCTTTCCTAGGACAAGCAGTTGTACTGTGGAAATCCTTGTCACAGGACACAGGGAACCAAACAGTTGGCAGGACTTCCAAAGGGACATTGGAAGAAAAACTGTCCAGACCTACCAAGTTTAAAGGCATCAGCTATGGCTGAAACAGCCACACATTGCAAGAAGACTGGGAAAAGGGGCTGGAAAGTCTTGGGGTATGCTTTTCCTCTTCCCTTGATAGCTGCAGCTGTTCAGTGGTGGGGACTGTTCTGATCTTTGGTCAGTTACATGTTATATGAAATACATACCAATTATACTGGTAAGTGTGAAGGCAGGTCCTAGAGGGAGCTTGTTTCAAAGTCAGATAGCCCACCAGATAGCCCACCATGGCTAACATGGGTAGAGAATGCCTTCTCTGTGGCCATGAGGCATTCACAGGAACAGAAGTGCAGGCATTCATGGCTTTTGTCTCTGGATTGAGAAGGACTTCCAAATCCACTCCCACAGATCTGTGTAAAAACTTGAACTGAAATCCACCCAGAACACCAACCCTATTTGAAGAGATGTTCCATATTTTCAACAGACCTTACAGAGAAAGGATCTGGCCTGAAATGCATGCAGTAGAGTTGCCAAGTTTGTTTAGGGAATCACCCACAATTTTACAGGACAAAAACATTAGTGGAATTAAGAACTCCCTTTCCTTTATCATACAAATCCAGAAAGGCCAGAAATTTGGTTGCCTCCTTCCTGAATGCATTTCGAATTACTCTAGAACACATTACACCAGAAGAGCACACACTTCTAATGCAGAGACATTCCTCTTCTTTTGGAGGACAATGGTGGCTCTCTCAGACTTCAGCATCATCCAGGTTTTCTCACAAGCCTTTGAACTTGCTGCACAAGTCTTGGATTCCCCCATTTCATTTTTCTGGTAGGATTTCTCCCGTTCATCTCAAGCCAACTCAAAGAAGACAACGTTGCTTCTGTGCAAGAACTCACACACTTCAAAAGAGAAAAAACACAGCATGCATTTACCTCCTGGAATTCAACTATGTGACTTTGAATGGCTGCTTTTTGCCTTTGCCCCCTTCCCAGGTTTTGCTATCTTAAACAAATTTTGCAGCCATCCTGTACCTCTTATGGTAATTTAATAGTACCCAACATTCTGAAAAATGTCACCACCCTGGCCAGGTGACCAATACCCTGTCCAGCTTGGTACTTAGCATTGCCATGTTGAGTAAGTCAGTCCTCTGCAGAGCAGCTGCTCCTCTCACCCTCTGGTAGAAAAATGTTCTTTGGCTCTTGCTGCATTATAGCTCTAGGCCTGTATAGTGTAGTACACTGATTGAGACCAATAGCAATTAAGAACCAGCTCTTCACAGGTCTGAATGGCTAATTCATAGAATCACAGAATCACAGAATCCTAGGGGTTGGAAGGGACCTCGAAAGATCATCCAGTCCAACCCCCCTGCCAGAGCAGGGTCACCCAGAGCACATCACACAGGAACGTGTCCAGGTGGGTTTTGAATGTCTCCAGTGAGGGAGACTCCACAGCCTCTCTGGGCAGCCTGTTCCAGTGCTCTGTCACTCTCACAGGAAAGGTTTTCCTGATATTCACATGGAACCTCCTATGCTCCAATTTGCACCCATTACCCCTTGTCCTATCACTGGTCATCACTGAGAAAAGCCTAACTCCGTCCCCCTGACACTCACCCCTTACATATTTGTAAACATTGATGAGGTCACCCCTCAGTCTCCTTTTCTCCAAGCTCAAGAGACCCAGCTCCCTCAGCCTTTCCTCATAAGGGAGATGTTCCACTCCCTTAATCATCTTCGTAGCTCTGCGCTGGACTCTCTCGAGCAGTTCCCTGTCCTTATTGAACTGAGGGGCCCAGAACTGGACACAATACATACACATACACATACACATACACATACAATTCATACACATTATTTTTTGCCAGCAGCATCTGCCCAAGAGCACCTTCACATTCTGACGAACATTCAAACCCAGGTCCCAGCCGGGCCAGCCTGCGCGTATGCAAAGAGCGCGTTTCAGCAGGGAGGTAGGCAGGTCGCTGTGCTGCCTGTGCGGGAACCGCGGCGGGG
>NW_009953386.1:492713-501418 GCF_000747805.2 Chaetura pelagica | reverse complement strand
TTTTTTTTTTTGCCGGTGGGAGGACTCGTCCCTCCGTCCCGCCTCCGCCCCGGCGCAGCGAGGCCACTCTCTTGTGCCTTCTGCCCGCCCCGTGCTGAATGACTGAGGATGCTGAGCAGGAACGTGAGGAGCTGTGCCCTGGGTAAAAAAAAATACTGTCATCCTGCCCAGCTGAGCTGCAAAGCCCTGTGCTTGGTCCTGTCTTAGGAATTACTTAAATGGTTTTGCTCATAGTGGTGTCTGAGCAGTTTAAGCTTGTGTGGTTGTACCTCCACAGGAAAAAAAAGAGGTGAGATTGGAGTGCTTTGAAGCCACAAGTTCTTTCCCAGGCTTACCCACAGCTACTAACATTCAGAGTCTGAGCAGTGGGACAGCCACTGGTACAGATCTGACCTTCTCCAAAGTTCAGCCACAACCATGTTGTTTCCTTCTACCATGCCATGTTTTCACCCTGGCTGGATGTTCCATCCTGATGCAGTTGTTTGCAGGTTGTCCTGAATCAAATGTACAGGCAGGTCCCAGCTGAGACCTCCAGGCTTCCTGAGGTCCTTAGCATAAATGCAGTAAAGCACCTTTCCTGCTGTCAGGCCACTGCATTATCACCTGTCACACCTTCCACACTCCTGCATGCAGGATACGGAACAGCCCCTGCCATTGCAGGGATGAAGAAAAGGAGATGGTAGAGAAACCCCATATAGTCCAAACCCCTTCCATTTGAATGTCTTCCTCAGAACCTCTTCTACCTCAGTGCCTGTGGAAATCTGCCAGCATGTATTAGCTGTAAGGGGCAGTTCACTGGCAGCACATTAATCTCATTTGTATTGTACCGTTTCCCTCTGTGCTAAAACCCCTCGTCTCCATGTTTTCTACATCCAGCTAATGGGTATTCGTTTGGATTCACATTACTGCTTCCCCATTTCACTGTCCTTCATTGTTCTCACTGACCTATGTCCTGCACCAGACTCTAAATTTCTGAAGTAACAATAATTTCAGGAAAATAAAAACTAGTATTGTGGATAGCTGAGAGATCCTTCTGATGGTAGTTGTCCAGGAGATGCAGGGCAAAGCCAGCTCTTATTCTGGGATGCTGTGCTGGGTGTGGGATTTTCTGTCTTTCTTTTCCCCACATATCAACTGGAATGTCTGAACACAATGATGACTTGAAACCTTCTGTTTGTTTGGGAGACGGGAAGCACCTGAAATTCTGCTTTTCCACTGCCTAGCTGCACGAGCTTCAAGTGTTCTTTGCTACAAAACTCTGATTGTGTGCACTGTCCCTTCCTGGCATTACTGAGTGGAGGTCTTCCCTTGCAAACATCTTTTGTAGATGCTCCTACATGATCACTTTGAGAACTACAGCTCTTTGGAGAAATTAAGTCCACAAGACCTTTGTGTCTTGGGAACTCCCCAAGGGTGCAAACCTGTTTCCTGGAGAAATGCCCTACTACTACCTATAGAAAACTTCACTGTGGCATCCTGATTATCGACATAATAAGTATCCCCTACCTTCCATGACTGGAGCTAAAAATGTAGAATTCCATCACCCATGGATGCTTCTCCTTTTGTGCAGAAGCCTAAGGTACATCTACACAGTTCAGTAGATCATACTTTGGATAGCCCTGAGCTAGTGTCAGCCAGAGCCTGGCAGTCCACGTTGCACTTTGTGCAAACCCATCAGGTCAAATAAGCAGGGCCTCCTGGGGCTGTGCATGGTGCTGCCACAGTGCTCTTAGGTCTCCAAACTTGTTTATTTTGGCTGTGAGTTACTACTTGACACTCAGCAGCACTTATTTGATGCCTGCCTGTCTTTATGCCTTCATATCTTAGGGGTTTTCCTAAGTTATCTCAGTTCTTTTGCGAGGGCAGGACAGGACCAACAGCCTTGATTTGTGGTTTGGAGTTGCTGTTAAAGGACAAGTTACTCCTGTGATAAGCTGCAGCAGCAGTGATTAAGAAATTCAGTAGGGGCCAAACACACTGAGCAGAGTCCCACTGCTGCACTAAATGGAACACTCAGAGTAGGAATAGCTGCTGGGATCCATGCAGTTGTCCCTGTTAAGGGCTTTTTGTGTTTTGAGGGAATTCTGAGGAAGCTACCACCTGCCAAGGGCCCTCTCTGCCTCCAAATTCAGAGTGCTGTTGCTTCTGCCAAAAAAAAACATCTGTAAATGCTTCTGTGTATTTCTGTGGGATCTTCAGCAGTCTCCAGATAAGGCAGAGAATGAAAGGTATAACTATTAAGATGATGAACACTACTCCAGCCACATGATGACTGTTTGGAAAGAAAACAAATTATAAAAAATGTATGGGTTCTCTCAAAGGCAGCGTGGCCCAACTATTCAAGAGAAAAATTTTAAGATGTAAGCACTCACCTTTATGTGGAACATTGCTACCTCTGTCTGAATCGCTGCTGGAAGACCACAATGGCCAGTCCTGCCTCTTGGGGGGACGTTTTCCTTTCTTATGCCTGTTTTCGAGATGTTTAAGCACAAAATAATGGTTTGTAAACTCTTCTGCTCAGCTGGAAACCCCTGAAGACATTTGTGGTGAAACTAGAGCTCCCACCCCAGGGGGGACACTGCAGGTCATATCTAAGTGATAGGAAACTGAGCAGGACCAGGACAGTAGTTACAGATGCTGTTGGCCAAGAAGGGTGGTGATGGACACAGACATGCACCTTGGGACATGACCAGGGGAGACATTTGAGAGCAACTTATCCACTGTCAGAGATCCATGATTTGTGAGGAAGCTCAGATCTCTCTGGAACCTGAACTGGAGCTGGTTTACAACAGACAACCGTCCATCTAGCAAGTGACAGGGAATCAGCCTGTAACATCATTCACAATACAGCCAGAAATTCAGCACCCCCCAAACTCACTTAAAACTGAAAAGTGCCTCCAAAGGAATTGCTTGTTGCTTTGTTTGCACAAAGTGCAAACGGCACATCAGAGAAGCAAAAATGCCTTGGTGGATTGTTTGGCTGAACACTTAGTCAGGGCATATTGTAATGAGCCATATGTCAGGTTTGTATAGTATTATGGGGTAAACCAGCTGCAACAGGCAGCTGATTAGTCTGGTTGGAAACGTCTTTGTTTTCCATAACAGAAGGCCAGCAAAGGCAGGGACCATCAGCCCCTCTGACTGCTCCTGTCATCTTGCTGTGGATCAGATGAAGCTAGGAGAGCAAGAGGACCTCTGCTTTATATTCGTCCTAGAGGAGGGGCCCTGCTTTAGCCCTGGTCTTGTTTAATAGTAACTGTTCTTATGAACACTTTTATCTCTTGTGGAAGAGGCTTCTACTACCTCTCCCTGAGCATGCCATTCTCATTGCCTCAGTCAGAGCTCAGACATTTACCAACCAGCTTAGCTGATGTGGTGGTGGAAACATCCTGTGAGGTAAGGGAGTGGAGGTAAGGAGAGCATGGGAACCTGAAGTATGAGATCACAAAAGTGACTGTGCAGCAAGAGAGCAAATGTCCTTTTTGCCCCAAATCCCATCTCCTGCTGTGGCCAAAAGCTGATGTCTAGGCAGGAGTTTAACAAGAGAGGATAAGTATTTCCTCCAGGTAGCAGCTTTGAACAATTTGTCTCTTTGAGACTTTCCAGATCCAAAGGTGTTTCCTCTTGGCATTAGATAAACCTCAGTGGCCTTCCCTTTGTGTACTTGTCCAGCCTTCACTTGAACTCACTTGATATTCCAGCATCCTCAGCAGCCTGGCCTAAGGAGATTCAGTTTAATCACAACATTCACTGATGGGTGAGCTGAAACCTCCTCCATCAGGAACAGATCTTCTTTAAATTTCACCTGTGCTAAGTGCTGAATCAAAGATTTGTGTGGTCACCTGCTGAATGGGTGAGAAATCCCCAACTAGAAGGTGGGGGTTTCAATAGTTCTTTTAAGGTCTTTTTTCAAACTATTACTGGTTGTGTTTCCAGGGCAAAATTAACAGCCGTGTCAGAATCAACCACAAATGAATACAATAAATCTGGAAACACAACATCAATGAACCAGGATGAGGTTTTAGCTCTAAGATATCTGGGAGTTTTGTCTGTGTGTTTGCTTGTTTTTTTAGAGGGGGAAACTTATCTTGTGCTTATCCCTTTGCATTTGCATACATCTAGTGCTTTGAATGCTCTGGGTCATCATTACATAAAGAAAGTAGATGAACATCAAAAAGGCTGAAAAAGACTCAGTTTTGGGGTGCCCATGTGAATTTGACATGTAAGCCTCTAAAGAGCAACAAGACCAAAAAGCCATAGTAACAGAACAAGGGGTTGGGAGCAAAGTGGAGAAATCTAGGGGTTACTTACCATATTTATGTCTGAGTAAGAGTAAGAAGCCTGAATCACTCTCATTAAAAGAAAAAATCCCTACAGACAGGATTGTTAAGATGATTCTTATTTGACATGGTTATTAATGAGGAGGAGGGCACAAATTGCACATTAATGAAGTTCACATACTCTGGGAAGGTCTGAGGGCTCCAGTGAGGAGAGATCATGGGCCAAATGGAGCGCAGTGCTATCATTATGTCTACACAATTATAAAAACTCTAAACATTGCATTCAAACTTTCCCAATACCGCAGGCCTCACATGGCAGACACCTTCCATCATCAGTGAAAAGCAGGAAGATGAAAAAAGCTTATTTTCCTCTAAATGCACCATGTGGTCATTGGAGAATGTGACATGAGGTCACCTGCATGTTTGGGGTTGAGGCTGATGGTTAATGGATATTTTATTTCACCCAGATAGCTCTTCTCCTCCCCCTGCATTTCACCTGGATTCCTTGCTTCATACCTCTGCTCAGTGTCCCCTAGATACACTCTTGACAAGTCCCATCCTTCCCACTGACCCTGAAACAACACCCTTTCTGCCAATGAGCAGGTTTTGCTGCAAAAAGACCCAAAAGCCTTACTAAAATCAGGCGGCTTTGGTGGCATGACCAAAAACTGTAAGGTTTAGAATGAAGTGGAAACATAAGAAGCTCAGTTATGGCTGGGACACACTCGCTACAGAATCACAGAGGTTGGAAGTGACCTCTGGAGATCATCTATTGATGATCTACTGATCTATTGATCATCTACTGATGCAGGGTCAACTAGAGTAGGTTGCCTAGGACCACGTCCAGATGGTTGTTGAGTAATTCCACAGAGAGGGACTCCATAACCTGTCTGGACAACCAGCTCCAGTGTTTGACCACCTTCACAGTAATAAATACACAAATAAAACTGTATTTAGATTTTCACATGTTGTTTTTTTTAATGTGTGCCCACTGCCTCTTGTCCTGTTGGTAAGCACCACTAAGAAGCACCTGGGCTCCTCCTCTTCATTCCCTCCTATCAGGTATTCATACACATAGGGAATTTCATCCTTGAGCCTTCTCTGCTCCAGACTAAACGGTTTTAGCTCTCTCAGTGTCTCCCATCATGACAGATGCTCCAGTCCCTTCATCATCCTCTGCTGGACTCTATTTGGGAAGCATCCACACAAAAGGAGACAGATCCCCAGTTGCTGTTTTCTCCAGGTGTAGGGCATTGTTGTGTGGTGTGTCATCTCAGCTGGAATAAAGCTGTGGTTGCCACTGAGTGTGGCTGAACAAACTTGGAGGGTGGGAAGGGTGCAGGGGGGAGTGTCCTGAGCTCTTGGACACCTCCACTGCACCTTAGCCAAGAAATCAAATGAGACAAGTGTGGTTGGATGAACATCAGAAAGGTCCTGACATTTCAGAAATCCTTCACTGTTTTGCCTTTAATCAATCTGTATTAAGCTTAAAATATGAAAAGATGTGCTTAGGGCAAAGGTGAATTTCGTATTAAGACTAAATTGCTTTGATGCTTGTCAATTTACTGAGATTTTTACTGCAAGGAAATAGTATTTCGCAGGCTCCTGGCATGGTCCTAAAGGTCACATCTCATGACACAACTCTCTTCCTTTCCGTGTCAGAATCAACCACAAATGAATACAATAAATCTGGAAACACAACCTCAATGAACCAGGATGAGGTTTTAGCTCTAAGATATCTGGGAGTTTTGTCTGTTTGTGTGTTTGCTTGTTTTTTTAGAGGGGGAAACTTATCTTGTGCTTATCCCTTTGCATTTGCATACATCTAGTGCTTTGAATGCTCTGGGTCATCATTACATAAAGAAAGTAGATGAACATCAAAAAGGCTGAAAAAGACTCAGTTTTGGGGTGCCCATGTGAATTTGACATGTAAGCCTCTAAAGAGCAACAAGACCAAAAAGCCATAGTAACAGAACAAGGGGTTGGGAGCAAAGTGGAGAAATCTAGGGGTTACTTACCATATTTATGTCTGAGTAAGAGTAAGAAGCCTGAATCACTCTCATTAAAAGAAAAAATCCCTACAGACAGGATTGTTAAGATGATTCTTATTTGACATGGTTATTAATGAGGAGGAGGGCACAAATTGCACATTAATGAAGTTCACATACTCTGGGAAGGTCTGAAGGCTCCAGTGAGGAGAGATCATGGGCCAAATGGAGCGCAGTGCTATCATTATGTCTACACAATTATAAAAACTCTAAACATTGCATTCAAACTTTCCCAATACCGCAGGCCTCACATGGCAGACACCTTCCATCATCAGTGAAAAGCAGGAAGATGAAAAAAGCTTATTTTCCTCTAAATGCACCATGTGGTCATTGGAGAATGTGACATGAGGTCACCTGCATGTTTGGGGTTGAGGCTGATGGTTAATGGATATTTTATTTCACCCAGATAGCTCTTCTCCTCCCCCTGCATTTCACCTGGATTCCTTGCTTCATACCTCTGCTCAGTGTCCCCTAGATACACTCCTGACAAGTCCCATCCTTCCCCCTGACCCTGAAACAACACCCTTTCTGCCAATGAGCAGGTTTTGCTGCAAAAAGACCCAAAAGCCTTACTAAAATCAGGCGGCTTTGGTGGCATGACCAAAAACTGTAAGGTTTAGAATGAAGTGGAAACATAAGAAGCTCAGTTATGGCTGGGACACACTCGCTACAGAATCACAGAGGTTGGAAGTGACCTCTGGAGATCATCTATTGATGATCTACTGATCTATTGATCATCTACTGATGCAGGGTCAACTAGAGTAGGTTGCCTAGGACCACGTCCAGATGGTTGTTGAGTAATTCCACAGAAAGGGACTCCATAACCTGTCTGGACAACCCGCTCCAGTGTTTGACCACCTTCACAGTAATATATACACAAATAAAACTGTATTTAGATTGAGTTTCACATGTTGTTTTTTTTAATGTGTACCCACTGCCTCTTGTCCTGTTGGTAAGCACCACTAAGAAGCACCTGGGCTCCTCCTCTTCATTCCCTCCTATCAGGTATTCATACACATGAATTTCATCATCCTTGAGCCTTCTCTGCTCCAGACTAAACGGTTTTAGCTCTCTCAGTGTCTCCCATCATGACAGATGCTCCAGTCCCTTCATCATCCTCTGCTGGACTCTATTTGGGAAGCATCCACACAAAAGGAGACAGATCCCCAGTTGCTGTTTTCTCCAGGTGTAGGGCATTGTTGTGTGGTGTGTCATCTCAGCTGGAATAAAGCTGTGGTTGCCACTGAGTGTGGCTGAACAAACTTGGAGGGTGGGAAGGGTGCAGGGGGGAGTGTCCTGAGCTCTTGGACACCTCCACTGCACCTTAGCCAAGAAATCAAATGAGACAAGTGTGGTTGGATGAACATCAGAAAGGTCCTGACATTTCAGAAAACCTTCACTGTTTTGCCTTTAATCAATCTGTATTAAGCTTAAAATATGAAAAGATGTGCTTAGGGCAAAGGTGAATTTCGTATTAAGACTAAATTGCTTTGATGCTTGTCAATTTACTGAGATTTTTACTGCAAGGAAATAGTATTTTGCAGGCTCCTGGCATGGTCCTAAAGGTCACATCTCATGACACAACTCTCTTCCTTTTTCCCTAGCTGTTATTCATACATCAAAATCCATATGCCTAACATGTTGCTGCTGCTGTTTGGTACCATCAGGTTAAAAAGTTTCAACAATCTAAATCGTTTCATATTCTTGAAGCTTTATTGCAAAGGTGGAATGAAAACAGACCGTGAAAAGCTCACCACTACTTTGCATGAATATGATTATTTCACAGGTGTTTTTATTTCCCTTCCCACTTAGAAGAGTTCATATTCATCCAGAAACCAACCCTATCATTTCTAAGTGAGAACTTATACTGCACTTTCAAAATGGAGGCTCTACAAATAAGTGGCAAATACTTCTTATAAAACACATGGCAAGCATTAGTTTTATGAAGACAGCTGTAGGAGAGGCATCTGACATTGAATCAAGAACAGCGAGATTGGGTAGGTCCAGAACTGAACTCTGGTGGCACCTACATAACAGTCTCATGTCAAATTTGGATTTTTTTCAACCACCAGCAGGCATGCCATTAATTATAATTACAGAATATTCCACAGTCCAGGTTCGTCAGCATTTAGGGGCTCTGCATGAATGAACAGAGCTTAAGAATTGTGCACTCTATGGATGCAGCTTCCCAGGCACAGGGCTAACACTGTTCAATGAACGTGCAAGCCCACTGAGCACAGAATGCAACTTAGCTCTGCTCTTATGACGAAGCTGCATCAGAGCTAAGCTGCTGAGTGGAGAATGCCATAAAACTCAGAACCACCTCACTGGCATGGTCCCAGCGCAGCCTTCTCACAAAGCCTGCGGGGCCAAGCCC
>NW_009953386.1:433645-483587 GCF_000747805.2 Chaetura pelagica | reverse complement strand
GAGTGAACTTCAGCAGAGTGAATTTGGGGCAGGCGGCTCAGGCGTCTGTGCCGCCTTGCCCGAGGAGTTGTGCCTTGTGTCACTGGTGAGTGAATGGAGAGTGTGCAGCTTGTTAGGTGAAGGGCTGGTTGAAATGAAGTTAAACAGATTTCCATGAGCTAGACTGGAAGACAGCAGCCTCTGCCAGAGTTGGTGGCCTAGGCTAGTGGTTTCTAGATTGCATGTGACTGGTTTGAGGTGGAAGCGTTTGAAAAGCCACAGCTGGTCATTGATACCTGTGTGTGCAGAAGCCACCATCTAAGCTGATAAGCTATGGTACTTTGGTTTGCCGTGGCTTAACTCTTAGAGTGCAAAGGAAGTGTCTCTGCATTAGGTGTTTGGATGAGGATCTGCGTTTTAGGCTAGTCAGGTTTGTATTCTGTGAGATGCAAGACAGGAACTTTCTTCGGTTTTGTGATAAAAGCAGAGTTCAAACTAGCAGCTGAGTGCTGTGATATCATTCAGAGACTGCATGACCAAGGCATGTGCTCCACAGACAGGTTTGTTGTCTTCTTTCTTAGCTTCATCTTTGTGTCTCTTCCTGTTGGAATGGGGTTAAGGGGGACATAAGGATAATATGTGGACCTTCACAATCAGGCCTACTCATAAGGTATAGTTTGAATTTGTCAAAAGTTTTATTTACTCCACCTTAACTCGTCAAAACTTAATTGTAGTGAGTTCAGCTAGGGTGACAAATGCTGGGATACTTCCACTGTGGAAATTTACCAGCTGCAGGAGGGAAGATGGGAACTTACATGTCCTCATGCCTCTACTGGCCAGTATTTCGTATTAAACGAGAACTTCCAGTTGTGAGACATGAGACTGGAAATGTTGTCTTCTGGTGGCTGGGGGACTGACAGAAATAGTAAGAGGAAGCTTTGAAATGACCAAAGAAAATTCAGATGCCCAGTCCTGTCAGTTGGGAGCTCTGTACTTGGTTGCAAAGCTATGATGATGAACAGCAAAAGGTTTCGTTTTCCTTGTACTGTTGCTCTTTTTTTAAAAACTGATTTGGCTGATTAATCCTTTAAGATTCAATGTTGCTTAGAGTGTGTTCTGCTGGCTGACTGGCTAGAAAATTTGTATGCTCACTAAAGATTAGGGATTATGTAAGCAATAGTTTTCTTCCAGTGCTGGTCATATTCTTGAATATGCTGCAATCATAACAAGTGCTGTGTATTCCCAGAGTTTTAAGTATTATGTGTCAGCTCTTCTGTAATGCTGTTGTTTGTCTGTTTACTTTATAATGGGTTAATTTGCATTTCTCATAGGACACACAAACAGAAATATCTTTACAAACCCTGGAACTAATTCAGAATAACTAAAGAAAAAGCAGTAGCAGGTCTCTTTAATCTTCTCATGCTATCTTCAATTCTTGAACTTTACCAACAGGGATCATCCCCTGACTGTTATTTTTTCTTTGCTTCAGATCACGCAGGCTCAGGAGTTTGTAAGGGATTTATATGTGAAGCTTGTCTTTCAGTTTGTGAATAGATTTAGACTTACACAACTGGTTCCTGCTTGGGTGGTTGATTGCTTTCTGTGTTCCTTTATTGGTGCCAAGTTACACAATGTGTCACTGGGATGTGCAAGAGCAAGACTGGAGGCAGGTGCCACGATTGCTGTTAGTCTTTTGTCTGATTTATCGTCAGTCTTCAGAGGATGGGCCCAAAGGTAAGTAATGTGTCTGGTGTGTGTGATGTAGATTTAACTAGTCATGATCTCCTTTAGTGGATTACATGTAGCATCTGGCTACAGAATGGGAACACCAGCTCAGCCATGAAGCTGTTGCTCCATTTTGTTGCTTTGTCCCTTTGCACGTGCTTCCTCAACTGGTTTGTATTTTCTCTTTAACCTATTGGTGTAAAAAATATTCTTATTTTCTTAAAGGTAAGAGTACCTCAGGGGTGAAAACTGATTTTGTCCTTGCCGGGTTAAGTCCCTTCATCTCTGATGCTGATGTACTGAACTTAAACTTAATGCTTTCACTGCCCTGTAAGACTCCTGGTAGATGTTCTTGCTTTCCTTGTAGGCTTCTGTGCTTTTTCATCTCTATACATTTATGATTTCTTGAGTTTCATACTTTACAGGTACTTTTCCTCATCTTAGTTTTTTTTTTCTTCTCATATACATTTCTACAGCAAACTACTTCTGCTCTTCAGGCTTACTAATATGCTAATGTGTCTGGTCTCTTATTCCTAATTATGAACATAGTTTAGTTTGCAGAGCTTCTTTGAGACAAGTTGTACTGAATCCATATCTATATGGGTGAAAATTTCCACGTGGTAGTCAATTTTCATGTGGACTTGAGTGAACTGGTACTTGACCTGTGGGATGAGCTTACTGACTGGCAAAAAAATCTCTAGGTTGCTTGTAGTCAGAAAAATGTTTGTGTGTCATCAGTGTAAAACTAGATTTAGTGTAAGAAGTAAGACTTGCATCTTCTTCATCAATTTGTATTATTTGTATGCTACCTGCTGTTTTTTGAATTGTTACTATATTAAAGTATGCCTGGATTATTCACTACCAACTTGATAGGACTTAGGAAAATTTTTAGGGATGTAAATTTACAGCTAATGTAGAGAAATGTTTTTTCCAAAATCTATGGAATTACCTGCAGACCAAACTGGTCTGAAGAATGTGGGGGTAGACCAATGATGTGAATTTGAGGCTGGATTAGTTACTTGTACAACTTAGATGTAATTCAGCTGTAAGTGTCTGTAAGGATTTACAGAACTGCTGTATAACCTGCCTTCACTTTGATTACCTCAGTGTGTGCTTGTTTATGTCTGTGGGAGAAAAAAGTTTTAAATCTCTCTGATTCTCAAAAAAGCAGTTGCAGAATGTGTGTCAGACATGCAGCCACTTACACGGAGGATGGTTTCAAATGTGACTTGAATGCAAGCATAAGCAATAAGGGCCCAATCTTTTATTTCCTGAGGAAAGCTACTTATTCCTGTATCTTTTTGTGCATTGAATCTTACTCAGAGCATAATTATATGCTAAAGGATGGTGTCACTTTCCTTGTAGAAGCGATGAATGCTTTTAGGGTAGTGGCATCACTGAATGCAATTGTTCCAGTATAGCTTATTCCTGCTTGGGAAGAGACATAAACTATGTGGGCATAGTATGTAGACTAATCACACAGGAAGATACACTGCTGTTCATTTAGCAAAGAATCTTCCTACATCAGAGTTGATGGGATTTCTAAGTGAAGACCAATCCTACCATTTGCTCCAATTGGATGGGAGGGGATCTTTTTAGAGGGGGAAAAACGGTAGTTCTTTGATCACATGTTACATTTCGTTTCGTGTTTAATGCTTTAGATGCTAACCAAGACTTCTTGGTCCTTTAATGATCTTCCATAAAGAAAACACAGCTTCCAGAAAAAGCAGAAATTGTCAAGACCAAGTGTGGCCTGTCTTTTTGTAGTTACTTTGTTAACATCCTTAACTGTTCCTTAAAAGAAACTTACCTATTCTGTTATAGTTGTAACCTTAAAAACGTGTATGCAGATGTTGTGCTAAGTTTTGCAGAAAGCCTGAAGTAACAATGTCAAGTTGTGACACACTTCATTAGCTGTGGGGTTGGTGTTTAGCTGTCAGATACACTGCTGAAGTCTAAATTATAGTAACTCTTTCCTTGCCAATTAATTTTAAATAGCTAACTTGCTATCATTTTTTCCAAAAATAATCCTGAGTGGAAGGGAGTAATGAATACCTCATCAGTTGCTTACATCTCTACCTTCCCTCATTTTTTTTTTTTCTCTTAATCCAAACCAGTGCATCATCCATGCAGTTAAGCTTTAAATTTCTGCTTTTATGCAGGGAAAAAGTATGGTCAGAGCAAGCTTGAGGTACAGAAGAACCATGAGCTGTGGCTTTGAAACCTTCCCTTCTTCAGCTGCATCTGAACTGCGAAGTACATGTAATTGAGCTCATATTTAGGTAGTTTTAAATGTCGGTCACAACTGGTGGGTTTTCTTTCTCTTCTAATGATAGCTACGTTCACTGTGACACTGAAACCCCATGTTCTGTATGTATATATCCATATAAGCACATCTAGTGAGCTTTTGCAATTTATTTTACAGAGTTGACTTCATTTTCTGTGCAGTTCTGTCCTAGAAGATGCCTATTCAATGAGCTGTTGTGAAGACTTAAACAGAGTTATTGCTCATAGGCATAGCAAAACCCATGAGTTTTGGGTGAAACAGGTGTTCTGAAGGCCTAACAACAGAGGGAAGGAAGCAGACTGTTCTGCATATTTAAACAATAAATAAATTTAAAAACCCGAAATCTAACTTTAAAAAAAAGTGTTGGCTACGTGCTGTTTAAAGAGTGATATGAGAAGGAACTTGCTCTGGGACTGTTTACTCTAGCTGTGGCTGAATGCCTTGGTTTTGCAATGTCTTTGTGACAACTGATGATGGAAGGTCCCTGAGAGCCACTGTATCAATGGTGGTTGGCATCTCTGGAGTGTGGTTAAAACATACAGGGAAATTTTTTTCAGATTATTAACAATGAAGTTATTGTTATATAGAACATTTAGTGCAATTGAATGGTATTTGGATTTAGTGGAAACTGAAGCAATCCCATCTTCTGATATTAAACAAGATGGCATTCAGCTTGGCAAACTCTGAAGTAATCATATCTAGCTACTCTGTCCTATGAGCACCCTCAGAAGAAGAGCTTGGGAGTTAACAGGCATAATTCTACTGTAGAAAAAATATTATGGATTAAAAATACTTGTATTGACACATTATCTTCCTTTCCTTCTCCCCCTGCCCATTGTGTACACACGGTTTCTACTTCCAGTGTTTTGTTGGCAATAACCTACTTGTGTTTTTCCACTAGCAAGCCACATCATCAGGGCTTTCCTCCATTGACACTTTCTCCATTTTAGATACTTTAATATCCTTCTTTTTTCAGGTAATAGAACTGGTAGATGTCTAACTGAACTCTGATATATTGTTTCAAATTTGCACGTGGTTATTTCTCCTTATTTCTGATCCAAATGAAGTTTTGTCCTCTGAAATGCCTTTTTTTTTTTTTTTTTAACTGGAACAGTTAATATAACTACTTCCTTCTATAGATAATGTAGTGCTTCATGTGCGTTGTTTGCATTAAGTGAAACCTGTGCTTTCTTTTTCCAAGTATAAGCCCAGTGGTACTGGAGTCCATCTGGAGCAATATCATCTGTTTTCTAGGTCTCATCTGTTTACAGTGTAATCTCTGACTAAGTTTGGGACTTAACCTGGTTAAACATTGTAGTTGTATTTGCTTGGTCATTTTGCTAATCTTCCACATGGGTGAATTTGCCTCTGTGAATACACATACTTCCTTAAATTATGGCAATAGCATGAGAGTATTCTACCTTTTCTGGTTCACATGCAGGTATTTTAATAAGGCAGCTAAGCTTGTTTTCTGCCTTTTTCTTTTAAAGGCAGAAAAAAATAATACTATTATATCAGAATTTCCAACTTATGTTTAGAGGCCTGTCAGCCTGTGATGTGGACCTTTTTTTTTTCCTCTTGCTCAGGGTGATCCAGTCATTGCATTGGCAAGTTCTGTGTCAGCCCTCTGAGCTGCAGTATATGGGTCCATGCTAGATAAAGATGTTTCCCTCTCAAGTGTTAAACATAGTCCAGCATCCTATAAAAATGTAAATGCTTTAGGCTATAGTGCCTTAAACAGTTCTGGAGGCAGTTGAAGCCTCATGTTTTTTGTCTACTATCATGCAGTTTAACTGTCTAAATACATAGTAAGCCTTCTGTGATTTTGTTTCACTGAACTTTATGCTTTTTAGGACAATGGTGTGGATTTTTTTCAAGTTAGTGTACTTTGTAACATGCCAGAAGCATGGCAGCACCTGCTGCTCTGTTGTAGATCTCTATCAAATTCCAGGTCTCCTCGGTATCATGTGCATTGTCTGCATCTCATATGCTACTTTGCAGAAAATATATTTGTGGTCATATTTAATGTTTCTCTGGTAGGTAGCACACTGGGTGTTAATTTATTCAAGAGACTGGTATAGCGCAGTAGGCAAATCCTGTTTTCAGTCCTCCAAGTTGTTTCATCTGCCCTAGATCAAACCATGTAGATAATTGTTTTACAAGAGTTTGCTTCAGTACAAGCCTGACAGCTGACTTCTTAAAATCAAACTGTATCAATAGCACTGTGGGGAAATTCAGCTTGCAGGAGCTAATAGTAGCCTGTCCCTTGATGACGAGTTTTCTTAATTGTCTATTCTGGTGATTGGGAGAATGGGATAGTAGAAGAGGCAGAAAAATCTTATGCTATTAGCACCATTTAATTAAGTATGCATATTTACAGTTAAATTTACTCATGTGATTCTGTTGTTTGAGGAGTATTGTTTTGTTCTTGGAGAACCCTTTGTGACTAGAGTGCAACTTTGTTTTGACTATCCTTTGTCACCATGTGCAGCCCAGCCTCTGTTTTGCTGTCCTGTTACAACTAGATTCTGACAAATCCTCAGTCTTGGGTTCTCTGACCATAGCTGAGAATTCTCAAGTGGTATTACCTTACCTAGACGTACTGGATCTCTAGGATGGGACTGTTGAGAAAAGAGCAGAGCTGAAAGTACTTCACTAAATTTTGCTGTTAAAGATCACTTCTGCATGTAGAAAAAGGACAGATTCAAAATAATGATTAAAGCAACTTGAGCTGAGGAGGTGACACCCTAGGTGTGTGTCCTGCAGTCCTATCACCAATGCTATATCTAACCAGTACTGTCACCATTAGGTAGGCAGGAGTACAGGTACAGGGTGTGTGCAGTGTTCCCATGGCCTTGTCAGGTGTGTACGCAGGAGGTAACTGCCATTTGAACTGTCTTTGCAGAAAGCTTGTACAATGAAGTTACCTGCTTCTGCAACTCAAAGGTTCATGCCAATGGGAAGTAAAGTGGGCCTAGTCTGTGTATATGCTGTTTGGTGGCTGCAGTCATCTGAGCAATTGGCTCATGTGCTGGCTGGCCAGTCTGAGCAGAAGGAGAACCAAACCCCTCCTGCCGCCATTGCCCACCAAAATGCTACTAAGCAGCAAATAGTTGGTGTGTATGTTTGGATGTTTGGGATAGAGAAGAAAGGGAAGCTAAGGGGACTTTTTCAACAAACCTGTAGGAAATAAGGATCTCGGATTTGTGGTTTGCTGTACAGTGTTAGATTTTCACATTGATGTTGAAAAATGCTAGAATAAAACTGTGTGGGCTTGGATGGACTTCTTTGGACTTTTCCCTGTGGATTCTGGAGGCATACATTTTAAAGCTGAAAAACTCTTGGGTAGGTTTTCTCACTTTCTCTACAGAAGCTCTGAGTTACTTTAAAATTAATCTCCTGCATTGTTGCACAGGTAGTAATCAACAGTGGTTACATTCTTGATGGGGAATATTTCCCGTAAGGGTGGGACTGGGTTTGTTAAGTGTCTGAGGGCTTACATCTGTTTCTGCACGTGGTAATTCTATGGTTTGTAACTGCAACACAGCCTTCCCTTCTGTTTTGTGGTGTTCTGTCTCTTAATGTGCTACAGACGGGGAAAATACTTTGTTAGAGCATGTTGTTAGCAGCAGATAATAATTTTATGGCAGAAAGATGTTTCAGGACTTTTCTACACAAGATAATTATTGATGGGGGGGGAAAAGTAATGTGAATTTAAAGGCAAATCACCCATTTGAAATAAGTCAGACCAGATGAGGTCATCAGACTTTCAAAAATAAGATGGCCCTCCAACTTTTCAGCTGCTTGTCATGGGTTCAGGAGAAATCAGTCTAATCCTAAAACGTTACCATCTCTTTGTTGTAGGCTTCTACCAGAGCAAGATAATTTGTTCTTCTCTAATTACTCAAGATGTAGTTTTAATGTTCCTATATTTGAGAGGTCAGAAATTAGTGGCTTACTCATTGTTTTGTACAGGAGTGAGTGCTTCAGCTGGTACTTGTCTAGAATGACCAGGCTGGTTGTGAATTGCTAATGAACTGATTAAATAGATTGAAAGCACTTCTTAGTAGAATGTAAATCTTGCTTTTGTTTTTAAATTGTGTTTCATAATGGGTAAATTCTGAGGTCTGAAAGGGTGCATATAATGTAGTCATTTTATACCTTATAAAGTTGTTATATTTCTATTCCATTTTATATTGATCACCAGTCTACACAACTGTTATTGATAAGTGCAAGCACTTACAATTTTTAAGGGTAAAATCTCCAGTTTTATTAACAGAAACCTTTGCCTTTTGTTTGACTGTTAAAAACTGTATTCTGAATTTCTCTAAGTTTGCAATTTACGTCATAATGTTGAAGATCACTTCTAGAAAAGATTTCTGGTCTTCAGATGTGTAAATGAATTTTGGAGGGTGTTTTGTGGGTTTTGGTTTTCTTTTGTTTTTGCAATGAAATGAATAGGATTTACCATACCTGTTATTCCAAGTACAAGGGAGATGGTCACTAGGAAAAACAGTTTTCTGACACCAGTGGCTCCATTGTACTTGAGTATAGAACAATACAATTTGATAGCCTCAAAAGATATCTGTCTTCATACACTTTTCTGATTCAACAGAGCAATTGAAAGTATTCCTATCTTGGTTATAGCCTTGCTTGCTGCAGCACTAGGATGCTTAAGCTGATTTTTTTTTTTAAATTGAAAAAACATCTGTAGTGTTTCTGTGGTGTGCCTGCAATCACATTTTTTTTATTTAGCTTTCTGTAGCTGGGCTGGGTTTCACCTAGAGCAAAAATCAAAAGCCTTGTTTTCTTTCTCTAAGCCAAGTGTCTTGAGGATTTCATTTCATAAACTACTTCAAAAATGTGCTTACTATTTCTCAAGACAAAAGCAAGGATGTTATCACTTAGTCCTGACATGGAATCATCTGAGCTAGTCGGTACAGGGATGCATCACAGATCGTGACCTGTCATTCTCATTTCTCAGTAATTTCAAATTGTTCTTCAGAGTACTGTATCTATATATCCCTAGCAACATGGCCACTCTGCTTTTTAACACCTCTTTCCCCAAGTAATCTAAGTCATTGCTGCCTTTGGCAGATGAAGCCTTTTACTTTTCATTGTTTTCTATCTAGAATTTGTTGTTTAGCTTACATAGTTAATAGCTTACATTTTTCTTCCAAATTACTTTGATATTCAATAATTTTATATTAAAAAAAGAGAACTATTTTTAAAAAAATATTTATTTACCTCCTGCCACTACAGTAGAAATTTATTATGTAGCATGCATAAAAGAACGGATGGAAGGCAAATGCTTTCAGATAATAACTCAGGGGTCTCTATGAAAATTTAGTTGTAATTGTCATTTAAATCTGTATAACACTGGTTGCTCACCTACTCAGGATTACCTGGTGATGCTTGCATCAGAATTCGTAGGTCCTTGGATTTGTTTGTTTGTTTGTTTGTGCCTATCCATGGGCTTTCCAGTTTCAAGAATTACTTGGGAAGCAGCCTTCTGGGAGAACACACTTCGTATGGGTACATGACATGTTGGGAGCAGAGCAGGGACTGTCTTCAGGAGGTGTCTGAAGTGGGGTTTGTGGATGGGAGTAGCATGAGTAAGGTGTGTTGTTTTGTTGGTTTTTTTAATGGAGGAAGTAGGCAGGAGAAACAACAGGATTTTTTTTTTTTTTTTTTTTGGTCAGGAGTTACTGTGCTGAGTTATTTTTACCTCAGTGAGAGCTTGGGACAAGTGGCAGTTTTATTTGGAGAGCAGGGAGTCTTTGTGTTTTTACCAGCAACTGTTTTTGTCTCAGAAGACCTTATCTGTCTTTGTTGTGGAACTCATGGCACTTCTATGTTCAAACAGGTCTAAAACCACTGGATTTTGAGGCTAAGTTGCTATGTAGACTTTTAAAGCAGTGACCTGTGAATGTTTTTCTGACCAAGCAGCCGTGACCCTGCTCTAGACCAGGCTAGAAGCATCTGGGTTTCCAGCAGTTTTATTTATTCATTCCTAAACAAAACCTGCTGTTAATCACTGTATTTAGACTTTGAGCACATATAAACGTGTAGATACATAAAAAGTGAGTATGTACATTCACAAGTTAGCCTCTGTCTCTCTTTTAAGAGTAAAATAGGTTCATGGAAGATTAAAAAATAGGAAATAATTAATTTAAGTAAAACTGGGAATGACTAGATATGAAACAGTGAGGAGACCTATTCCAAATATCAGATTAGAGGAATGAACGCAAGTGGAGTGAGAGGTTATAGTGGAGTAATATACTTGCATTTAAGAATATTTTTATTTTGTCTCCTTAGTACTACTAACAACTTCTTTTATATGTGTTTTCTGTATGTGGGAGTTGAGGGACCTCTAAGGGAAGTGTGTCAGGAAAGAAACTTCTTTTCTCAAATGTTTAGCAGATAAAAGGTGCAAGAACCATTATATTGAAATGATAGCTCTTTAGTATGTGGTATTTGGTAGACAGGGGTTATATGTGGCCCCTTATAACAGTAGAAAGCAAATATAAAATAGGAATTTTTTAGTACTGATTTGATCCATCTGCAGAGGAAGTCTTGCTTGGATGTTTATTTAGCCTCTTTGATGTTTTTTGTTTTTCATGCCAGCTCTATGTGGCCACTGAAGCCATCCTCATTGCATTGGTGGGTGCAACTCCTCCCTACCACTGGGATCTCCAAGAGCTCTCAGTCAATCAGAGCCATAGCAACCCGTCAGCAAGTGAGCAGAGAGCTTTTGGGGAATGGCTTCTGACTGCCAATGGCAGCGAGGTGCATGAGCACGTACATTTCAGCAGCAGCTTCACATCAATAGTCTCTGAGGTAAGTCTGAAATATATATCTCTGCCTCATGTTTGAGTAGTAGATCTGACTGGGTCAGTTGCAGGGGCTGGTTGTACTGCTTCTTTATCCCATACTAATAATGCATGTTTTGATTGACAAATGAAACATGCTACCTTTCAGGTAGACTACAAGTAATCTATTCATATCTTTACTGGCAACAAAAGCTAGCTTTATTTTGCTTTGCAGATCTTGACCAAAGTTCTGGTCCAAAACTTCACACCTTTTCCATATGAAAGTTATGTATTGGATCCCATAGCCTGGTTTCACTACCATCCTGGAATCATGTCATTCATTGTACAAATGCACTCAAAATCCTTTATGTGTCATGAGCTCTTCCTGGCCAATTTGCTAAGGTGAAATACATGTAGTGCATCTGTCATGCAATTAGCAACCAGTGGAGAAACTGGAGAGGTTGTGGCTTCTGCAGTCTTTGCAGCTCCAGATGTGAGGAAAGGCATGAGCAGTGAGTGGGGAGTCAAGTAGACAAGGAACTCATAGAATCATAATTGGAAAAGACCCATAAAGTCATCAAGTTCAGTTGTCAACCTAACACCACCATGTCAACTAAACCATGTCCTGAATTGCCACGTCTAAACACTTCTTTGCACACCTTCAGGGGTGGTGACTCCACTACTCCCTGGGCAGCCTATTCCAATGCTTGACCACTGTTTCGGTAAAGAAGTTTTTCTTTCAGTAAAGAAATTTTTCCTCTCCTCATTCTATCCTAAACCGAAGCTCTAGTTTTATTGGTGTGGCCTTTGTGTTTTGTGTCTTCTTTCATGGTCTAGCCATGGCCCCTGCAGAAATTATTCCAGACTCCACACTGATGTGTGCAGCACCTGCCCTTCCTGGGGCCTTCAGTATTTGTTAATGTCAAACCATACGGTGCAAGAGCCTTGTCTGAGTGCATCTGTTACAAGACCTTAATTTAGAACTATGCAGTTGTGTTAAGTGTAGTACTGCTTGATAATTCATGGCTATTGTCTAGAGACAATAATGCTGTCTGAATTAGTCCTGTAAAACACTTTATTTGTTATGAGCATACTAATAAAACCTGCAAGCTTTGGAATAATACCAAGCAGTTGTGTACAACAGGCATTGCTTCTTATTCTGGTAATGAAGAGGATATGAGTACTTACAACATGGTTTAAACAAAGATCCTCATGTATGGTGAATTTTTTTTGATCACTATTTAAAGCTCAGTAAGGTTTTTCAGACTTTCTGTGGGCGTTTTCTTTTTTGCTTTTCATTTTATCAAGGAGACTTTTATTCTCTTAAACTTGACATGCCAGACATGTTTATGTAGCCTAGCAGTGTTTTAGGACATACATTTTATAAAGATTCTTATGCATTTTAGTTGCATAAAAGAAAAGCAGGTAAAGAACAGTTTACTCAAAAAATACAAATTAAAAAAATACCCCAGGGCAACTTGTGTAGATTCTGCTTTAAAGCTCTTTAACATAGTTCTCAGTAAATTCTATGTGTATACAATCTTGTTGCTTCTCCTGTTTTCCACTGTTAAAATCCTTTATTTAATTTGTTAGCAGAATGTGTAGTATATTTGGAAACTGTGTTGTGTTAAATACGAATATTTTAGTGTGATTGCACTTATTTGGGGGTTATCACTGTCTAATTTCATTACTGATATGTGAAGAAGCTTTTTTCTACATTTGAGGAGGGTGTTTTAATGCTTATCTTGTGGCATCACTTACTGATAACATGACAATTGTAAACTTACACTGAAAAAAATATTGTGATGTAAAAAGCTTGATATATGAATATCAGGCATGTATATGTGAGATGTTTTATGTAGAGAAGCCTTGAGCCCTTTAAAGGGCTTCTTAGCTGTTGAGATTAATTTGCAGAAGTGATTTTGCTTCACAGCCAAATTATCCCTTAATCCCTGGGTGATTCAGAAAACATGTGATGTCACTGAGTTTCGGTGTTGGCAGCTTTTTTAATTTCTATACCAAAAGTTAGAGTGTGATTCTTGTAGCTTTTATAAAACAAACTGACTGTGTTACTTCAAGATAAAATTAATCTCATTCTATTGTTATACGAATGTATTTTTCTGTGAATAGTTCCTAAATTCTAGAGAAACTTCAAAAGCCAATTTGTGGCCATGTGGTTAGTCTTAAAATTGAATTTTGTCAGTCTTGACATACTATGGACTCATTACCTACCATGTCAGTAAGCACCTTACCATTAAAGAGGCAATTAAAAATTAAGTGTATACTGAGAGTAAGCAAGTTGTTTTCCCAGATATTCTGAATTATTTTGTTTTGTTAGCTCCCAAAATCTTGGTGAGGTTTAATTGTGTGGCTCTGTTCTCATGGTGAAATAGTTTGTAACTGAGCTCTGAAATAATATAAGCTTTGCTAGAAAGCATGTCTAATGGGGTTTTGGTAGAGGCAGAGAAGATTATGAGGAGATTAGAATGTTATTGCAGGGATAATGACATAATCACCAGCTTACCAGCACAGGAAGAAAAGTTGGGTGTCACTAAAAGAAAACATTATCTCAAGATGCAAGAGAGGTAGAAAAAAAAAAGTACAAGATATGGAGTTTTTAGAATACAAAAAGAAATTGCTTTTGAACAGTGAGACCATGGCATATTTTCATTATACAGTTTTCTGGGGGAAAGAATTTCCTGTCAGGTTCAATCTGAGACATTAAGTCTGTAACAATCAAACATAGGAGGGTCAGGTTTGTATTTGGAATTGAGAAGAACTGGAAATGACACAAAGTAGACTGTAAAAAAGATGAGTATTTGCAATACCAGAAGACCTGTCTAATGCTACCAAAGAGTTTCTCAGTGACAAGACAGTTCATAAGGAGGAATATATGCAGGAATATCTTTGGACAAAAACCATAATTTTTGTTTTTTGCTTAGTATGCCTACACATGGTAGTGACACATGTCAAGAGGTAAAACTATTTAAGCTAATAGATTTATGTGAGAAAAGTCAATAAAAGGGAAAGTGGGAGAAGGCTTCAAAAATTACAGTATTCTGAGGGATCTGTCCTTGATTTCAGAATCAATGACTGCATGTGATCTGAGACAACTGTGCAATTGGTAGTACCACCCAGTTAGTCTGGGAAACAGCAGTTGTGGTTTGGTGATTATTTCATGACTGACAGAATGTGATGCTTAGGGGACTTGGGCAGTCTTTGCTCAAGGACGTCATTCCCCTCCAATTATTAGCTGTTGGTAAGCTGCTTGGATTCTGGTTAATTCTCTTTTTTTTCTTTCCCCCCTGCCCCCCATCCAGTGGTTTTTAATTGGCAACACATCATACAAAGTCAGTGCTGCCAGTTCTTTCTACTTCAGCGGTGTGTTTGTTGGAGCAATCTCCTTTGGCCAGCTCTCAGATCGCTTCGGGAGAAAGAAAGTCTATCTCACAGGTAACCACTACCACCTAACAAAATGATTGAAGTAGAGGTGTTGTGTCTCTGAAGATCAGTGACAAAGAGTCCTGTACCTGCTGACAGCTTACAGGGAATGACGTGCTGTGATTTTATTTTTTTTTTAATTTATTTTTTTTTGGTCCCTCTAGTATTCTTCAGGAATTGGTAGCGACAAGAAATTAATATTTGGCTATTCCATCACCTTCTGAATGTCTGGGAGGTGTTCTGGTTTTAGGCACCTGCAGGGGGTGCCTCTACCACCTCCCTGGGCAGCCTGTTCCAATGCCTCACCACTCTTTCTGTGAAGAAATTTTTTCTAATATCCAGACTGAACTTCCTCTGGTGCAGCTTGACCCCATTTCCTCTTGTCCTATCACTGGTCACCAGGGAGAAGAGGCCAACACCTGCCTCGCTTTCAGATAGTTGTAGAGATCAATGAGGTCTCCCTTCAGCCTCCTCTTCTCTAGGCTGAACAGCACCAGCTTCCTCAGCCTCTCCTCATAAGACCTGTTCTTCAGACCCCTAATCAGCCTAGTTGCCCCTCTCTGCACCCTCTCCAGCACCTCAATGTCCTTCCTATACTGTGGTGCCCATAACTGCACACAGTGCTCATGGGATCTCCACAGATTGCATTTAATATTTTTAGTGATTTTTTTTAAAAAAAATTCTTGTTATTTTTTACATGCATAACCTGCTTAGAATTTGTTGCACCTTTTATCTGCTATCTGCCATGATATAATTTTTATGTATTTGTGATCTTCATTGTTTTAAAGCTGAAGTTTTTTATACTGTCCCTGGATCAAGCAACATGGTTCATGTTTTGTGTATGTGCTTATAAGTTGTATGTCAATGGAGGAACATGTAGCAGTAAAAACCAGATTTATTTTTTTAATTTTTTTTAAAGGAACAACCTCATTCAAAGCAAATAAAGGTGGGCCTGCTATGCAGTGCGAACTCCTCATGTACTGTCCCCTGGTAATGTTTCTGTTTGCTAGTTTGTATGGACTTCTTTCCAAGAATGAGGGGAGATATTTGGTCATATACTTAATCTGTGACTTCTGTATAGGAATAAATACCAAACCATCTTAATGAGCCAGACAATAGTTACGAGTATGTGAAAAAATTGTCTGCTGTGAACTGAATTTGAAGGTTTACTACTGCAAATTATGTATCAAAAACCACTCCTTTTGTGTCCTCCCTTTTATGGTACTGACTTTAGGTGCTTAAATGTCTGCCTAAACCTGTGGTATGTAGCAGTGTGTTGTAGTTTTTGACTGTGATTACTTGGGACAGATGCCACTGAACATCACATAAAGCTACTGATGCTTCTGTTCTTCTTTAGGTACTCCTCTGAAATGAAACCTTTTGTCTTGCTTTTCCAGGTTTTGCCCTTGACATCTTGTTTGCTATTGCAAATGGATTCTCACCCTCGTATGAATTCTTTGCCATCTCTCGCTTCTTGGTAGGGATGATGAATGGTGGGATGTCACTGGTGGCCTTTGTTCTACTGAATGAGTGTGTGGGTACTGCCTACTGGGCATTAGCAGGTAAAGTCTGACTGTCAGCGTCATTATTACAACATTCCAGTACTTAAAGGGTGGCTACCAAGATGGAGTCTCCCTATTTACAAGGAGTCACAGGAAAAAGACAAGGGGTAATGGGCACAAGTTGCTCCTGGGGAGATTCTGATTGGACACGAGAGGTAAATTTTTCACCATGAGGACGGTCAAACACTGAAATAGTCTCCCAAGGGAAGTAGTAGATTCCCCCACATTGGACGCTTTTAGGTCTCAGCTTGACAGGGTGCTGAGCCATCTCATATGAACTATAGTATTATCTAGAAAGGTTGGACCAGATGATCTTTGAGGTCCCTTCCAACCTGGCATTCTTTGGTTCTGTGAATTAATAGATTCCAGTCTCACACGCCACTTCAGACACACCAAAGCTAACATCATAGCAGTTGTGAATTTAACTCTGCTTGAGGATCTTTGTGACCACAGTGAGCCCTTTGAGCCCTGTTTTGTTTAGTATGAGTCTTAAACTAATACAGTAGGTGACATGGGGCCATTCAGATTTCTGCATCACTCAAGCTGATGAAGGTCCAGTTCAGACATCCCCTGTCAACTTTGAACAGCTAAATACTCATGCAGGGTTTGTGTGTGATAGCTGAGCTCTATTCATCAGAAGTTTGGACTCTGCTAAACGAAGCTTAGCATTTGTATGCTTAATAGCAATTATTTTATTCCAGGCAGTTCTCAAAAAGACATCCACAATGTTTCCAAAGAATAGGAAGATGAGACAACTGTTCCTTATAAATAAATAAAAGTTGTCTTATATCAACCTTAAAACAAAAGATAGAGACACCCTTAACTGTCTTGGTTGCTAGTGCTGATGCTGTCCTTCAGGTATGATGCATATAAATTGTACTGTTAGAGCTCATGGGCCTGACTTACCCAGTCTGTGACAAGTGCCAAAGAAATGCTGTGCTGAGACTGTTAAAACAGGGTATCATCCAAGTCATGGGAGCTACAAATGCATACTATGAATTCCTAAAAATAAGTTTTCCAATGGTTTGTACTATTTAAACTTAGACATAGAAAGCTGAAACATACTTAGGTTTGCAATTGCAAGACTGAATTGTTCATGGGGCTTTGAGTATGGAGGGTGTAGAATGATGCATTTTGAACTTGTATAGATCTTTGCAATTGGATGTAATACTTTTCTGGATGGATGAAGGGCAGAATGTTCTTTGGTGAAATAGCTGTGATTTTGCCTCTGTTGCAGGGTGAATTTTTCGTAGTGAAGTGTTAGTTTCTGTCTGTTCCCATGTGTTAATTGTTAAAAAATGTTCCTTAAAGAGGTGATAATGTGTTTCTTTTAATTGTGTATTAGGATCTATTGGTGGCTTGTTCTTCGCCGTGGGAATTGCCCAGTATGCTTTATTAGGCTACTTCATTCGTTCCTGGAGGACTCTGGCTGTTGTGGTTAACCTAGAAGGGACAGTTGTCTTTCTTCTCTCTCTGTAAGTTATTTTTCAGACTGAGTTTCATTAAGAAAGGTGTCAAAAGTAAGAAAAAATGCACCAGCACACATGCAAGACACTATATATACATGTTAAACGTTACAGGAATGTTTTTGCAGTTATCTGATAACATGGTATTTCCCTTATAATTGTGCTTACACAGAAGAAGCAGCATGAAAATTGCTTGCACGTAGAGTTTTAAAGGTGACATGCAAAAGCAAAAAATAGGCAGCTTCCTTTTGTTTTTCAAGTATGATTAGAAAAGAGTAGGAAGAGGTTGTCTTTATTGACATAGTAGGAGTTTTGTGCTTGTGGACTTCTTCAATGAAAGCTATATGATGCAATGTGCTGTTCTTATATACTTCCTTGCAGCAAAATCTTAGTAACTGCAAGAAGAAAATGTTTATCTGTTTACCTGTTGTTTAAACTTGAAGCTTTTTTTCCTTCCAACATGTATTTAACTTCAGTTCCTAACTTTTTTAATAAAATCTTTGCTAAAGCATCAACACATCCTTTCAAAGGAAGCATCAGGATTCAGAGAAAGGTCTTAGAGGCTGCAGGCTGCTCATGAGGTAAAAGGCAGAGATGACACTTCTGATATTTCAAAACCTAGTGGTTGGGGAGTTTGGGAAAAGTTCTTAACTTTCAGATTTATATTAACAGTTTTTTGAAGTGCTTTATGCTTTGGACTTCAGAGCTGTGCTCTGAGGCCTGTTTTGCTGTAAGAGTATTTTTTTATTCTAAGTTTCGCACTCTCTCCTTGCCACATTGCTTAAAAATTGCTCTGCAGAAAATGCTATCATGTTTTTTTTAATGGAAGGAGAGGACATGCTCCTAAGATCTTCTGTACAACCCTAGGATAATTTTTCCTTTAAATTTAAAGGAAAAATGTGACTTGGTCATAAGCAAAAATCTTAAAGCTTCCGTCAAAAGACTAAAGTTTTAATTATACGTTTCAGGGATTCAAATGTAATAGAAGATTATTTGTTTTGTAGGCTGTGTTGGCATCATAGTGAACAGTGTTCATGGGGAGTAAGAGCATCATCATCTTTGCACAGACTCTGCCTTCCTGTCTACAGGAGAGAGATTTAGGGGAAAAGTTGGAAAATGAGAAACAGAAGACAGTTTGTAATAGTGTTACAAAACCACCCTGTGGTTACTTGTAGTAATGTGGTTCCTCCTTAATTCTGAGTTCTCCTAAGAGTCCTAATGATAACATAATTTATAGTATTGTGTGTATGTGTGGGTATATATGTATATATTCAGTGAAATTTCTTGATATCTAAATTACGTGTGACTTAGATTCTCTTTCCTTTCAAGATGCTTTGTCTCTGTTTCAGTAGGTTAATTCTACACCTGAAGGGTTATTTGAAAAAATTCTGTTATACTGAAATGTATTTCAGCCTTGTTTCCATAGACCAGTCCAGCCTCATAGAAGAGAAGCCCTAACGCTGTCTGTGTATGCATGTGCTTTTCAGATTCATTCCAGAGTCCCCTCGCTGGCTCTATTCACAAGGCCGGCTGAGTGAAGCAGAAGATGCCCTCTACCTCATTGCGAAGAGGAACCGCAAGCAGAAGTGCACTTTTTCATTAAAACTCCCAGCAGAGAGGAGCTCCAGAGAGGCTGGCAGCTTCTTGGATCTGTTTCGACATAAGATTCTCTTGGGACGCACCCTGATCATGATGTTCACTTGGTACTTGAAATACTTTGTAGACCCTGCTGTGCTACTGTTGCCTAAGACTTTGAGAGAACATGTTGCTGTGAATTGGCTCATCCTGCAGGTTTCACTTAGTCTCCGCATGTATTGTTAGGCACTGTACCTAAAAAGGATCCTTTTATTATAATATTTCCTTAGTGCATTTCTAAGGTTAAGCCATTTTCATAGAATCATAAAATCGTAGAATATGCTAAGTTGGAAGGGACCCATCAGGATCATCAAGACCAACTCATGTCCATGTGTAGGGCACCCCAAGAATCACTTCATGTGCCTGAGAGTGTCATCCAAACGCTTCTTGAACTTGGGCAGGCTTGATGCTGTGACCATTTCCCTGGGGACCTTTTCCAGTGCTCAGCCACCCTCTGGGTGAAAAACCTTTTCCTGATATCCAACCTAAACCTCCCCTGATTCAGCTTCCTGCCATTTTTACAGTCTGGTTCAGAGTTGGTTTATCTTTGCATTGCAATTATGCTTTTTCAGTTTCAAAGTAGTTGAGAATTACCTCTTCCTTTCTGGAGGCTGCTGAGATTAGTCATATTCTTTGGCCCAGTGCTGTTTGTCAGTACTTTCAGTCACATGGATTATTCTTTGTTTTGTGTGCAAGGAGCTCATTAGTAGGTGGGTGACTTACCTTGGCTAAAAAGTGTGTTTGTTTTCTTGAGAAAGTGCTGCCAGTGCTAGCAGTTGCTGTAGTAAGGAGCAGGAACCCATGGTGCTACCTCTAGGCACCAGGAGAAATTTAACTCTCCAAAAAGTGTCTGGTTTGTGCAGATAGTTCTTCTATCCCTGAGGTCTTTTGCTGCCACTTTGAAATAAATTTTTATGTATGACATGGTATGTGAGTCCTCTGGCATTATAGTTCATACAGTTGCTTTTATAATGCATATATTTGGAGATGATGTTTTGACTAACAGAAGAACAAATGGCTGTATTTTGTAGCAGACAACACAAAACTCTTCTGGTTGCTTTTGCAAAGTTTGCTGTAGAAAAGATGTTTTTTCTGCTCCTTAAATGAGAATTGCAAATTTCTCGCAGAATTAAATAGTGACCTGTTCCTTTCTTCTCTGTAGAAAAGACAGCCAGTCATGGCTACAAAAGAAAAGTAAAACATTGTATTTGGGGAATGAATGAAATTAGGCCAGGTTGTAGAAATTAAAAGAAGG
The DNA here is from genome assembly GCF_000747805.2 of Chaetura pelagica. NCBI lineage: Eukaryota > Metazoa > Chordata > Aves > Apodiformes > Apodidae > Chaetura > Chaetura pelagica. The sequence continues at coordinate 463,425 of NW_009953386.1, read as the reverse complement.
TGGAAGTGTCATTTGAACTCTCTGAGGAAAGGTTTACACACAACTGGAAAGTATGGACAAAAATGAAACATGGTAAAAGCAAAAAAGGCATGCCTAATTTTTCAAATCAATATAATACTAATACTTTAATTTTTTAATAATTTATATACATACTTCTAAAGTGTAGTCTGAAGTTTAACTGAGTAGTAAGTCAGGAATTGGGTCCGTGCAGAGACAAAATGGTTTCTTTACCTAGGAACTATACTACGCCTGTAGAGAAACATTTTTAGAGCCATCTTCTGAAACATTAAATATAGTTGATGGTGTATTGTGCCAGACTGGTGCTTTGATTTGGCAGGCAAAAGTGGCAGTTCTGATTTTACTCTTTTTGTCCTTCACAGGTTTGTGTGCAGCTTGGTTTACTATGGTCTTACCCTTAATGTGGGTGATTTGGGTGGAAGCATTTACGCCAATTTAGCCCTCTCAGGGTTGGTAGAAATCCCAGCATACCCAATCTGTATTTACTTGATTAACCAAAAGTGGTAAGTATGAAATTACTAACCCATTCAGGGTTTTGCTCTGTTACAGTTTTCTCAAGGATAGGTTTCCTGTGCGTTGCATCGCCTTGCTTGTATCTGTTGTCTAAGGTGCCCTGCTTCAATGCTACTACTTCATTATATTCTCTTGGGAAATGCATTTTTATTTGAAAGTGCCACTGGCATCTCTTTACTTCAAATAACAATAGTTTGACTTGCTCTCAGTAGCTTACATTGAATGAGCCGTCTGAGTTCGACTCAGAGATGAGGCTGATCTGGATCGGTGGAACCTCGTTGTGCTGACTCTGTGCTAACACGAGGTGGCATTCTTCCCACCGCGCTCTCGTAATCCTCCTTCTCACTGTTAAATCAAAGCTACTGTGACTAAACTTTCCTGAAGCCGGCCTGTGGGTTCGTGTAAAAGCTGCTGTATGCACTGGTATGCGAGAAGAGCTGTTGATTACCAGTCGTTAGCCTTTTCCTGAGCCATGATACTCTGGACGATGTCTCTCACTTTTTGTAGAATTCTCTTCCCAGTCTCTTCTCTACGTGTCTCCTGAGAAGCTTTATAAATGTGCATACACACTGCGAAGCAAATAAGTCCTAGAAACTGTCAGACACTGTATAAAGGCTTCTTGGTGCTCATTTTTTAACAGTGCAGAAGCTTGTTTGAAAACAGTGTGAGAGGGAGTGTTTGTGGGAGATGGCATTCAGAATTTCCAATTGCAAATAAAGAGACAACATTAATTTAGAGGACTTATTGCTTTGCCAATCACAGTTCTAATGCAGAATAAAACTTTGTTATCCTTGCACATCAGGTTTGGTCGGAAGCGAACACTGAGTGCATTTCTGTTTCTGGGAGGCCTGGCTTGTCTTATTGTCATGTTTCTTCCTAAAAAGAAAGGTAAATATTTCCTTTTGTTTCTGAAATATGTGATAAGAATGTTTATGTAAACGCAGCATCCTATAGCTTAAAAATTTGATGGTTGCCAGTAGATTAAGCTTATACCACATGCGACTCAATTTTTGAAGCCAGAGAGACTAGCTCTTAAAGATAAACACCAATCTTCTTAAGACCTTGAGGGAAGCTTGTTAGAAAGGGATTGGATTTGAACTTTTGTTTTTGGAGTCTGCCCTTTATACCTGATCATCTCGATCACTCCTTTTGTAGAAGGTCTTTCTAGTGTTTCTGACTTAATCGCAAAGAACTAATGCTTATTGGAGTATCTCCATTAGCCAAAAGATATGTCAGGGTAAGTAACATCCATGCAGCTTGTATGTATCTGTCCAAGTCAATGATCAGTGTCAGAAGATCCTGAGAATTGAAGCCTGGGGCATGTTTCCATCTTTTTCTTACTGCTCTGGAGTTTTCAATTCTGGTATGGTGGTGGTATTAGTAATATGGCAACATAATTTGCAGTTCAGAGATAATTCTGAAAATTTTCTGAAGAAAGGGTCTTTAAGAAATGTGAAATCAAGTGGTTTTTTTCTAGACACATTAATGTTAATTTGATTTTTTGATGTTTTTCAAAGCAATAGAAACAAAATTGCAGTGTGCAATTTTTCCTTTGAAAACTAAGTACATAAATTAATCTTAGCTTTTAAGATATGTGCATCTATAACACCTGTCATAAGAAAAGGAGAGAAAAAGCTTTCAACATTGGAAGCATGATTCAAAAAGATTAAAAGTTGGTTATGGGAGTATGCATAAGTTGCTCTGGATGGCAATGAATCAGGTAAAACTTTTTCAAAGGGATACAACTCGAGTTTCAGAAGTGTTCCAGATGCTAAAGCCCAGACACTCAGATATTCTGGTTAGGCTGGTATCAGTCATCAAGTAGTTTCTGCAAATCAGTCCAAGTATAATGTGTGAAAAGAGAGATTTTCAGAGGATAGTGAGACCCCAGAACACCAGCTGTGTGCTGAACTGCCAGTCAGCCATGAGCAAAGTCCCTTAGAAAGCAGAATGGCTAACTGGTCAGAAACAAGCACCTGTCACTGAGCATGGTTTGTTCAAAGCAGTAATGGCTTATGCTGTAGCCTTGGAAGGCATTTAAAGTGTGTTCTGCCTGGTATAAGCAAATAAGCACTAGCCGTTCTGACAGAACTGAGCTGGAGAGGATATTTGGTGCGGTTCTTTATAGCATCTTCCTGTCCTTTGTTTTTCTCCTAAAGTAATCATGTTGGAAGCATTTTATCATACTATGTAATAAGGCTCTTTTTACTAAAAAAAACTTGGTCACTTTTGAAAAATGTATCCATTCTTTTCTTCAACTTGCCTTCAGAACTAGTTTATACTTTGTTAGTGCTAAACTCAAAAATTTGACTTTTAGTTTCAGCTTTTAGTATGTTTATAGGATTTTTATCTTACATTTCTAAACTGTGATGCCCCAGTAGAGCCTTAATGCAGGATTTTAATACTTTAAGGATGTCCCTTTTTTTCAGTTATTTTTTTATGGTGTGTTACATGGAGTTTTTCTCTTTGTACAAATTTGATTGCACGAATAAAGGTAATAAATGCATAGACAAAGAAGATAAACTATGTTAGATGATTTCTATCATTGCTGCCTAAAATAATGCTCCTTTGGATTCTCTTGAGTTTTGAGATTTCCTGAGGGTACAGACCACCTCCAGTATAATACTGTCCTTTAATACAAAATTGCTTGGGTGACATAATAGGTTCTTTAGTATGATCCTTTTCACTCCATACCATTGTGTGATTGAAATTATTATGGAGATGTATCTGAGTTAATAAAAGCCTTACAGGGGTTCAATTTTCTCTGTCAGATACTGGAGTGTTTGCAGTGGTGAATAGTCACTCTCTGTCTTTGCTGGGGAAACTGACAATCAGTGCTGCATTTAACATTGTCTACATCTATACATCAGAACTTTATCCCACGGTGATCAGGTAACATAGTTTAAGGTCTTAATTTTTCTGGCTCTTATGTGATCACCTTTTACTTCTCTGTTTTTTTTTCTATTAACTATACCTTTTCTTTTGAGAGTTTCAGTTACATACAATGATTATCTGAAGTCTTACATGCTGAATTTCTTCCTTTATCTTCTCACTTGCTCTTATCTCAGGTTTGCAATGTTTTCTTCAGATTAATCATATGCAAAATAAACAGCAAAATAGTTCTTTGGCTGCTCATTGTGCTTACAGTCCTCTCTCCACTTGTAAGGATAAAAATACTATTTCTGATATTTATCTAAGTAGTGATGTCTAATTCTTTTAGTGTTTTATAAACCAGACACAACTCTGTTAAACATTCATACTTGCTTAACCAATAACGCTGAAGATATCTGGTTAATATACTTTGTAGAAGTAACTGGATGCTTCATAGGCCATTTGTAAGCAATAGCAAGGTTTTACTCACTAGAAGCAGAAGTACCCCCATGGTTTTACCTACAAAACAGACGACAGCATCTATTGTATGGGTGCAGTTTTAGTAGATATTTTAACCAGGTATTGTTGATGATCGGCCACCACTGCAACTATACTATGGTGTCTTTCAAGGGTGGGCAAATCTGCAGATAAATAGGATTTGGATGAAGGAATTTAGTCAGAGTTTCAGGCATGCACTGACTGAAATAGCTTTTTTTTTTTTTTCCCTTGTCTCTCTGTATGTGTATGTATTTTAGAATTCTGAACATGCTGGGTATTTTTGCTTCTCTTTAAGCACAAAGAGTATGTTTAGTTCCTGTTGTGGCAAGCTTCAGTTACATTTGACTTTTCTTTGCCAGTAAATGTGGTCAAGGTCATGACTGAAATGTGGGGGGGTTTTTCCTTAACGGCACTTTAAAAAATTTTCACTGATTAATGCTTTTTGTTTTCTTCTTAGGAATGTAGGAATGGGTGCCTGCTCCATGTTTTCCCGCGTTGGTGGAATCATTGCACCTTTCGTCCCTTCATTGGTTTGTCTGAACTCTTCACTGTTATGTATTTCTTTGTTTTGTGGGTATGATGTATCAGAGGCTTAGAGGTGGGAATATTTTGAATAAAATCTATATATATAAACTAAGGTATGTAAATTGGATGTCCTAACAATATAATGGGAGGCCAAAGGTATCTGTCATTAGACAAAATCTCAGCATTTGGTTCAGATGTTTTAGCCTTGTAAGGATTTTGGGACTTGAACAATATACTAGTTTCAAATATCAAGATGGTGATTCCCAATTTTTAAATCCTAAGTGGGAAATAGCAAAAACCCCACAGAATTAAAAGGTCTGCTGCATTAAGAGATAGCATAAGGGCTCAATAACTCATATTTCTGAGAATAAATAGTTTTGCTATCAAGTGCACTTCACTGAATATCCATGGATTATTGTTATTGGCAAAACGGTTTATTTCAATGAATAAAGTTGTTCATGTGGAGACCTGAGACATCAGCAGGCCTGAGCACAAACTTCACAGCAGTGTGTCGTGGCAAAGAAAAATGCTGAAGAAAGAAATACTGGGATGATACTGTTTTCCTCTATATTCAAAGCTTTATGTGTATGTAGGTAAAATAGTGTCCCAGTTTTCCTTCACAGAAACTGCTTGCTGAGGTCAAGTGACAATTACTTTAATGTGACAGATTTCATCTGGAATAAGTTTCCTCTCTGCCAGCTTCCCATCTTGTTATATCAAGCAAAGGTCTAGTAAAAGGGCAGATAAGCACAGTGAGCCTTTTAATCTCCAGAATTAAATGTGGGGTAGGTGAGAGTGTGAGCACCTCTGGGGTACAACAGGGAAAGGCAAGACAGGTGCAGGTCTCCCAGGTAGATTTATTAGGCAGGTTTTATGCAGCAGTTGGGGCTTCTGTTATGTTGTATCTAGCAGAGATTTGGCACTGCAGGAGACACAAATTGTGGATTATAATTTTTGAAGGGATCCCATGAAAGTGAAAATTACAAATGAGCATTGATTTGAGGAAGAATTAAATATTTTTGTGTTTTGGAATTTCTTAAACTATTTTTATATGTTTTCAGTAACTTCTGTCTGGAGATCTTATATAAAAGGTTGGAATGGAATTTGTATTTGATCAGAGGATGTTATTTTCTCAACTTAGAATTGCTCTTTACTATACAAAGTGAGTTTTTGAAACAAATAGTTAAATTCTCACCTTTTTTTAAATGAGCTTGCTTTACTGGTTGTTTGAAAGTAAACATACACATTTTGGAGCTGTATTGTAGATTACTCATGCTTTTGCACCAACCTTTCCCAGTGTAGTTTTGCTTTTAACAAGCCATGTGGAAACAGGGACAGGGGTGAAAAGAGGAGCAGAAACATTGTTTAGTCTGTCAGGGGTGATAATAGGCCAAAGCTCAGCTGAAGCTAAACCTAGCTAAAATAAAAAAGTAACTAAACCAAAAAATAGCTAAGTAAAAATTCCATCAGCTAAAGAAAATGTAGAGACAATATTTAGCCTGTTGTTGAATGGGGATGGACATCCTCTTGATGGATGTGATGGAATAAGCTGAAATATGTAACACTTTTGCTTAAGTCCTCATAGGCAAAGCTTGACCCCAAGACTCTCCTTATCAGCACAGTTGAGGAAGCAGAGGGCCAGCAAACAGTGGAGGAGCAATAGGTTCAAGAACACTTAAAGATGAAAGCTTTCCATTCCATGGAATAGGATTGTCCAAGAGGTGGTGCAGGAGCTGTGATAGTGAGGCAAGTGTCCATCTGTGATAACCCATAGTTGCAGAAGAAGGTGACTGATAACTGTGGAAGAAAAAAAATTGCTAATCCTATGTGCATCTTGTGAGATCAAAAAAGGGATCCAAGGATGTTACAGGCTGAGCAGCTCAAAATCAGACTCTAATAAGATCATGGGGCATGGCCTCTCACAGTCTGTTTCTGAGCATGTGAAGGCCAAGAGGGTAATCAGTATCAGTCACATGGATTTACTAAGGGAAATTCATTCTCAGTTTGATTTGATAGTCAACCATTTCATTACAGAAGGTAATAAGGATGAGGAAAGAGAAGAACAGGAAGGGTTCTTGTTTGAAAGCTGAGGAAATGTGTCCTGGATAAAAGGAATATTAGATTTGAAAGTTTCATGGACCACCAAGCTCAAAGGGATAGTGACAGGGTCAGTATTGGGTGGATGGTGACAAATAGGAAATAAGACAGAATACATCCTCTTCGTATTTTTAGAGGAAGCAAAATAAGGAGTGGTTGACTTACCAAATAGTAGATCTTGAGTCCAGCAGGACTATTTGGGCCAAAAGAAATCCCATGAAGGCCAACAAGAACAAAATTCTGTGTCTGGTATGGCCTAATTACATGGTTAGTAGAGGCTGGGAACCAACTGACTGAGTAACAGCCTTGCTGGAAGAGATCTGGGGAGGAAAATGGATGACAAGTTCAATGGGAACTAACAATGTCCTCTCATCACAAATAGACAAACTGCACACATTGGGCCTCAGTCAGTGTCCCACAGATTTAAGTTCCCTCCCAGTTCTAGAGGGACGCAGAGTCCAGTGGAGGGTAACTAAGGCTCTGTAGAGCCTGGAGCACGTCTTCAGAGGAAAGCTTGGGGAAATATTGCCACCTTTGATGTTCCCAGTAGCTTAGAACAGCAGTTGTAAACTGCCACACGGTTTGGCTTGGGGGTTAGACAGGAAATTTGGAGAATACTCTTTTTGTGAGGCTTAATGCAGCCCTAGAAGAGTTTACTCAGAGGATTAATCTCTATCCTTGGTGTTTTTTCAATACTTAGTTACCCTAAGCTATTATTGGCTTGGTCTAGTGTGGATGTTGGCATGCTTAAAGTAAATGATTGGCCTAGATGACCTCGAGAAATCTCTTCCAACCAGCACATCTGTGATTCTGTGACAACTCCTCCGTACTACAAAGTTTGTTACAAAGTGCATATGTTATGGACAGGATTTGAGTAGAAGTCCTGCAGGCATTTCTTTTCAAGTTTATTCCAAAATCTGTGTGGATCTAATACCGGCTTTTAAAAAAACCTAGTAGGATTGTAATATGAACACAAACAGTTGCCAAATGGAATGGTTGTGAAGATTGTGCTTTAATATGAAGTATGGACTAGAGGGAAGCAATCTAAACTCTCTGTTATTTATTGCAGAAATCCGTACAGTGGTCTCTGCCTTACATTGTGTTTGGAGCAACTGGTCTTCTGTCTGGACTCTTAAGTTTACTGTTGCCAGAGACCTTAAACAGCCCTTTGCTAGAAACTATTTCAGACCTGCAGGTATGTTCCTACTGGAGGCTGGGTGATGAAGCCATGTCGTTGCAAATCCTAGGTGGCTCACAGGTATCTTCATTTTTCTTTCTTACTGCATTTCTGTTGTATTTATTTTGGCTGTCAGCTTGAATATGCCACTCTAAATAGATTAGGATAGTGATTCTTGGCCTGTGGTGGATAGGCCCCAAGGAGATACAGAAGATAGTTTAGTAACTTTACCATCACATGTGAAACATTGTCTGGAAATGCAGGCTGAACGACAGCTGGGTTAATTCATCCCTTCAAGGCCAAAAGATTACAATCTTTTCCTTTGGGCATAAAGGACTCGGTGATGTCTGTGCATCTCTAATCTCTAGGATGGATTGCTGCAGCATGCCTCATGCAAAGCTGGCCATTGCAGCTTCTGAGAAGCCTTAGACATTAAATAAAACAGAAGCCTGTTTGTTAAGGGCTGTTCTCAAAGACAGCACACTACTTCTGCCCTGCCCTGGCTCTGCTGCAGTGTCAATTGTTAGGTCTGTCCTAGATAGACTAACCTCTGAGGTCTGTCCCACTGTTGACTTGTTGAAAAGGTTGGAACTACAAAATTCCCAGACATTAACGTAGTGGTAGGGATGTTTTTCTGTGAGGTTTCTTTGAATGTTGTTTTTTTCACATCACTTAATAAACTAATTTTGTCAAACACTTGGATACCTCTTGAGATGTGTGCATCCTCCAGTCGTGTGGAGGTTTTTTTACTTTGCTGCTTCTCAGTGAATGGATTTGAATTAAAGTAGCTAGAGAATGGGAAGTGGATTTTAGTTTAGGTAAGGTTTTAATGTTTAAATCCTGGCCCCAAAATTCGAAGTATCAATGAACTAATAAAAATTGAATAAGTGGTCAGAAGACTTGAAAGGCAACCCATAAAATATTAGTTGTCCCATTAGGTTGAGATGAGACAGAAACCTTAATACATTTTACTTTTGATTAATTTTTGGTCAAGCAGACTGTGATTCAAAGGCAGTCAAACTTACTTTCACAGGAATCAGGAGACAGAGAAAAAATTACTTCTGGAATCAGAGCAGTTGCTTCCTTTCAAAGGCTTCAACATATGTTGCCTTGTTTACAATTTTAGCTGTAACAATTCTTGACAGGACAGCACAGTTTGGTGACAAAAACAACCTCGAAGAAAGCTTGAAAGAGGCAGCACTGTAACAGTTTTACACTTTAGGTATTTTACATGCATGTTTTATAAACACTTTTACCCATTCTGGATAATTTGTTATGGCACCACTTTCTTGCTGGCTGCACAAATCCATCATATACATTTACATCAAGCTTATACCAGCTGTTATTTTGGTAATTACATCATTATTACATCTTAACTGTGCAGGTGGCTTACTAACAAAAAACAATTCTAGCAAACAGTGCAGGTGCTATAAACTGGAGGAGAGTAAAGTCATATTTTTCTTTTCCTTTCTAAGCAAGTAAGGTCAGTATTGTCCTCTGGGATGACTAGTATTGTCTATCATTATTTGCATGAATTGGTTCACTTATGTTAAGCAGTCTTCTCATTTTAAATGTTTCCTGCTTCCATTTCTATGGCCTTCTTAAAAACCCCAACCTGAACAGTATCCAGAAATGGGGGGGGGAAAAAAAAAGAGATAACATTCTTCAAGAACACTTATCCCCACTGAAACGGGGATCCCCTGTTATCCCCCACGTGAAATAAAAAAGTTGTCAGTTCAGGCCTGAAGTAATCCTGTAACTTCAGTGCAGTATTATCTGGAATGCCTGTGATATATTAGGGGTTTATTTTAAAGCTCACAAAGAAAGTGCTGATAAATGAGAAGTTGTTAAACATTAACCCTATTTGACAAGGCCATGGAGAGGTCTTACGGAGCAGCTGTAAGAAAGATGTAGAATTTATTTGGCATACTCTGAATTCCCCCTGTGGAATCCACTGTCCTTTTGTACCACTTTGAGGATAACATGCATTCTGGTTGCCCAAAATAAGGTTTTGTCCCTGTTAGCATGCATAAATGTGATATTCAATTTGGACAGCATCCAGTGATAGCCTGACTTTCCTCAAATGATTTTAGAAATCCAGAAAAAAGCATGACATATATCTTCTGACAGGTCTTGGTGCTCAAACTGTTTGAAATTCCTTTGCAGTTAACACACATTTCTGTAGCAAAACTCTTCAGAAGACAGATCTAAAGCTACAGATTTTCTTGCATGGTACTGTCAGTCAGGAACATGATTTCCATTTCTCTTTTTCACCCTCTCTCAGCCTTCTTTGCATATGACTAGACAGGCAGAAGTTTTAGGTTGGGTGCAATCAGAGTGAAAAAAACTAAATAGATGGAGTTTATACTTGCAAGAGAATCTTCTTAACTGGAATAATTTCATGGAATTGTAGAATATCTCAGGTGGCAAGGGATCCGTAAGGATTATCAGGTTCAACTCCGTGTTCCTCACAGGACTACCTGAAAGTAAGCCATGTGACTAACTGTGTTTGGTTTATATCAGTTTCATGGAAAAATGTTACACTGACTGAATAAAAATCAATTACTTTAATAGGTAACTTGGGTATCAGTTTGGGTATCTGATGTAAACTGTGTTGTTAAAAGGACTCTGGCAAGAGTAGATGTGTCTGTAATAGGGAGTTTCCTTTCTGAACATATGAACTGGTAATATATTTTCCCTTTTTCATAACATCCTTAGTATTGCAAGGGGGATCTTTTTGAACTTGCACAGGAAAACGTCCATTCTACCACAAGGAGAAATAGTAATACAGGATGGAGAAGCTCTTACCTAATCAAGTAATCCCTTTGTTCTAAGCCTCTGTTTGCAGTAGCTCACTACAGACTAGGGACCTTAGACTTAAGAAAACCAAGTAGATTATCACTTCAGAACCATTCTAGCTAGTCTCTCTCCTGTGTGTATTATCTAGTGTACTGCTGGAGCAATGAGTCCATCTGCTAGAAGCCCATCTCAAGAGATGACTCTTGATATCCAACAGAGGCTACAAGGATGATTAAGGGACTGGAACACCTGCCTTAGAAGGAAAGACTGAGAGACCTGGGGCTTTTCGGTCTAGAGAGAAGACTGAGGGGGAGATCTAATTAATGTCTATAAATACATGAGGGCTGGGCATCAAGAAGGCAGGGACAATCTCGTTTCACTTGTGCCCTGTGGTAGGATGAGGGGCAATGGATTCAAACTTGAATACAGGAAGTTCCAGCTCAACATGAGGAAGAACTTTTTTACTGTGAGGGTTACAGAGCACTGGAACAGGCTCCTCAGAGAGGTTGTGGAGTCTCCTTCTCTGGAGACTTTTAAGACCTGTCTGGATGCCTTTCTGAGTGATCTGCCCTAGTTTTTTTGGTCCTTCTCTGGCATGGGGGTTAGACTGGATGATCTTGGGAGGTCCCTTCCAACCCCTAATATTCTTTGATTCTGTTAAGAGATTTTGAAGAATGGAGGACACATCTTGATTCACATAACTTTCTTTACAAAATTTTAATAAAATTATTTGACCTGTCTTCTGTTTGTATCTTCTCTACCAGCATTCCAACAGAGGTATAATGGTTCACGCTTACATATTTTGACTTAGTGGCTTCTGCACTAACCAATGACTTAATTTTTGTTTCTAGTCTGGAGACAAAGACAGTTCTGCAAGCAGTGGAAGTGAAGATGAGGAGTTTTATGATGCTGATGAAGAGACTCATATGATCAAGTAATGAAAAGAAGAAACACTGTCCTATTGTATGCCTTTCTTACTTGTCCAGTCAGTCCAGCTGTAAGATGAGTTCTGCAGACCTCACATGTCAGGGAATGTAATCATGCAATTACCTGTGTTTTTCCTGACTTGGAGAGGGGTTTGAGTACTGTTCAGGCTAGTAACACCACTGATGCTCTCCATACGAGGTAGCTGTTCAAATTCTTATGGTTCAGAATGACAGTGCATGGACTGCATTTGAAGCCAGGTGACAGCAGGAGTTGGGATGATGTGTTCCTGCAGCCAAGGAAATTACTTAGGCTTGGATGGATTTGAACAGATCATCAATGCACATGTTTGTGGTTTATTTTCAAGGTGGTTGATTTTGATTCGGTATAAATTGATAAACTTGAAAACATCCACTTTTTTTTCCATGGAGTGAAAGCAGTCATAGAATGTGCTGTCCTACTCCAATGGGAATAAATTGCTAAAATTGTATGTTAAATGGCTTCTGCCTATTGAATAGGGAAGAGGCAACTGTGAACATAAGGTTTCTCTTTCTGCACACAGATGTACACAGAGTTACAGGGTGCAGCTGGTTAGTCATGAGCTATGCATGAACTTAGTGATAATGAAAGGCCAGGAAGGACTACTGAAAAAAACAACCATAAAGCCTGCAGGCGTAAAGGACATTGCTGATTTATTTATTTATTACTACTTTTCATCCATGAGGCATTTTCTTGGCTGTCTTACACATAGGTTTGCCACATGTTCCCACATCTCAGCATTGGTGTTTATAGCTTTGCCTACCTTGTCCTCACTTTGTCATAAATACTGAAGCTCAGCAACTTCTCTGTGCAGTGAAATAATTCTGTGAAGGATATAATTTTATGGGTGGGACGTAGTGAGGTATTTATCACATACTGTGTAATGTAAGTTGTGTGTGTTAGAATTTATAGCTCATTTTTGTCGACCTATCTGTGTTTTAGTTTCTGGAAGAAACTTAAATCCAAAATGATAAGAGGAGCTATGGGTTGATGTTAGATTTGGGGGGTTATTGCCAGGAAGCTGCTAGTACTTATTTAAAATTCTTGCATGTAGATTAAGTTCTTACCTCTTTGAGACAGCATTTGGTTATTTGACATTGTTTCTTAATGAGATGCTTTCTCAAGCAATTGGTTACTTGACCTTTTTGAGGAAGAGAGCTTCACTGTCCTGTTTACACTGAACTTCTTGTTCCTGTTGGCTTCTCATTAAATAAAACCTGCCTGCTTTGAAGCAATGGTTAGCTACATGCTGCCAATTTCCAAAAGGTTTTTTTAGTTGTTTGCTGCCTCTGTCCCTCTTTGGATGTTAGGTGGAGCAAGACAGCTGAGAGGCAGACAGGAGCAGTTAGCCTTCCTCCCTCTGTAGGTTAATGATCATTATCTGCTACTGGCAACCCTGGTCATGCCACAGGACACCTCAACATGATTTTCATTAAGACAATAGGATGCTATAACCATTCAGGTGGAGGAGTTCACTTTTTTCAGGACCTAAGCTAGATTTTGTGACAGTTCTCAGCTTATAATTAAGGTTACCTCTCCACTTGTGCACTTTTATGTCATAAGTACATGTAATTTTACATATGTAAAATTGTAGAAAACAAGAGTAAAGAAAATATAAGCAATTGTTTTTTTCATAAATGTTGCTGTTCTTTTTTTAACTTTAAATCTGTCCTGTGTTTGAACCTATGGAATTATAAAGGACAACATCTTTTTGTGAACCATAGGAACTCTCTATTGGTATTTTCCCCAGCCAGTTCTTTCAGAAGTTTTATAGGAGAAAATCAACTGCTCCAAGAGGAGCTCAGCAATGTACTCTGAGGTTACTTACAATTTCTTGCTCTCCTGCTTTTTCTTCTGAAGTTGAAATCCGTTAGATGCATTTAGTTTCTTTTCAGGGAGGTTTGCTTTGTAAGAACAGGCCTTTTGGCACAGAAACCTGTAGGATCAGTTTTCTTTTTACCCATAGAGTGCAATGCTTTATAACACTGAGATGCATGGGCTACATCTGGCATTCATTAGGGAGATCTGCTGCACAGTGTTATGCAGCCTGTGTAGTCTGCATTTTCTCTGACTAGGTGGAGCATTATTTCTAAGCAGAAGTTCTTCAGTTGGACACTTTCTGCTGTCTCACAACCATGTTACTTGAAAGCCCAAGTCAGAAGGTCAGAGAGAACTTGTGACTTTGAAGTTACATGTAAGCAGTCTGTGTAGGCCCAATTAATAACTCTCCATGTATGGGCAGTAAGTTTGCCCTGTGGAGCAAAGCAGAGGGAGCACAGAGGCTGATACAGCACTAGATATTTCACAATTTATGACATTATAATGCTTAAGGGTTTAAGACCCAACATCCTTGTTATAGTTGAGTGAAGTATGACAACCTTACCCCATATGTGCTTGAGTAACTTTGCATGCTAGGTAGCCTGGACTGTTTTTACTGTTGCCCAAGCACTAGGATACCTACCCCAAGGTGGGAATTCTTTCCCTGGATTGCTTTGGTTTTGCAGCTGTCATTTTTCTCATCCAGCTCACAATGGGATTATACTTTCCCACGGTGCTGGTTAATCAGATCTTAATACTGTCTCAGGTGAGATATGTTTGGGATTCTGCTGAGGATCTCACAAGTGGTACTGGAGTACAGCTAGGAGTGAAGGAGAGAGAGAGAGAGAGTATGGAGGAGAATTAGCTGGAGGGAGCTGAAAGAAAAAGTGAAAACACAAGGTAGTAGGCATTAGGTGGAAATACCCTTTTTGCTGTTTGTGTGACTTGAAGCTTGTCCTTTCAGAGCTAGCATTGGTTCCAGGATGTCCTCTTAGGATCCCCAGTTTCACTATTTCCTTTTTAATGTCAACTACTACTTCAGTGATGAGACATTTCTTTTGACTAATACAAAATGTGACATGCTTCATTTTTCTTTTGGACTGAGATGTTCTATGAAATGGCATGTCATTAAAATAATTACAATTTGTAGAGCCCTCTTACAGAGAGTGCTGTATAACTGTAATTGCTTTATTTGCCAGCTTCCCTTTCAAAGATAAGAAGATTAGAGTTACATGATTTTTTTGGTCACATGACTTCTCGTGAAGCGATATTTCAGCCTTGTAAAAGAATTTTGCTACCTGGCTATTTTTAATAGGGTTAAGATAATAGAATAGGGAATTTATCTGACAAGTTTATTTTTTAAACTCTTTCCTCAAAAACAAAGCTAGTGCCCTCATTTTACGGACTGGTGAAGTGCTGTTCAGAGTTACAAGTTCTGTGTTTAAGGAGAGCCACTGGTGACTTGGTGTTCAGGTCAGGGTGCTGAGTGAAGAACATGTCCACACCTCTTCAGAGACACTTAATTAACATGAAGCAGGTTGTAGCTAGTTACCACCTTTGTCATAGTCAAGGCTTTAAGGATTGCAGCCACATGCTCATCTGCTCACACCACTCAGTCCTTGATAGAGTTTCCAGATTGTATGGATGTACTGGGGTTAGCAGAGTTTGCTTTGCAGAACTGTGGGTAATGCAGTTGAACCTTACGTTTTCTAGCCTGTTTCACCTAAGCATATAAAAAACATTTTGCAAGAGAAGTGTCTTCTTGTGCTGAGAAAAAGGGGAAAGTAAGGAACAGACTTACTTTTCCTAGAGTGTATTGTTAGTGGAACCATTTGAGATAAAATTCCTGTTCCCAAGTTTTCAGCATAGTCACCAAATGTGGATTTTGGTCAGTATTTTGTTTTAGCTGAAGGGTGGTATGCTATGTATTCATTTTCCCATCCCATTAGAGCTTCTTTGATCACATTTTTTGACACAGCTGAATCCAGGCAAGTGTGCATGCAAGTTGTGAGCTTTACAGTAAGTATGTCAGAAAAGCCCCAGAATGGTGCTGTCATCTGATGGTGGAAGTTAGTCTGGCCTGTCACACAATGCCTGTGTCAGAAATGTCTATATTCAACTGTTTACCAAACAAGAGACTTAGGTATTTTGAGTCTTATTATTTGCATCTTACTACAAGGTGTATCAAGTGGAAGAAAGATAATTGCATAAGAAAACATCTGTGGCAGATCTAAATGTAGAATTGGAGGGAGAACAAATTTATACAGAATTTTTCCATGCTATGAATTTAATGCTTTGTCCAGTCTGTTCTAGCCTTCAGATTTTCCAGGTGCTACTGTTATGTAAGTCTAATTAGAGCTGGGTAAAACTGGTACCTTGAGAGAGCTGAGCAAATTCACACTCTCATCTTATTTTTGGTACTCTTGTTGTTTCTGTCGCTCTGGAAAAAAGCTCCTGTATTGCCTAATGGGGAGCAGATTTTTTTGTTCTAATTTGAAGTGTCTGTTTTAATTTCCTCAGTCAATTTGACATGGAACTGTGTGTAAAGTAACATCATAGAATTGGATTATATAAGTGCCAAAGACAGTTCTTGCTGGAAAGCAGTAGTCCAAAACTAGTCCTAACTGCATTCATTTGGAATATATCCATGCAGCCTGCTAAAACTGGTGTTTACAAGCATCTCCAGAGCTTTAGGGAACAGAGTTTAGTTACCTTTGCTTGCTTGTCTTTCATTGCTTTCACTTGAGTAGCTTTTGCTTCTGAGAAACCAAAGAAATGAAATGAAGGATTCATGACAAAGTGTAGGTTTTGTGTAACGAGCAGAATTTACACCATGGAGCTGTTAACAGAGAAGTCTGCAGATCCTGTTTCTTCTGAGTTGCAAACGTTAAAGCTCACTCCAAGACTGATAAAACCTGGTTTAAAACTGCACATTGGAATTTGTTAGTTAATTCATCAGCCTTACAAATTAGCATTGCTAATGACAGCTTGCCTGGAGCTTCACAGGATCTAACAGATTTCTATAAAAAGCACAGTCTGAGGTACTGCTAAATGATAATGTCTAGAGTTTAAATCCCAATTGCAACTGAAATTCACTGCACGTCAGCCCTATCACGGCTACTTGTTTGCAAGTAAATAGGGAGGTGGATGAAAGTTTGTGCAGCAAGAGCTGGCTGCCCTCTGAAGACTGGTTTAAAAGAAGTAATCTGCTTTCTCCAGCGGGTATGCAGAATAAAATGGGACCACACATCTTCAGGGTCCTCTCATATATACAAAGCTTATAGAATGAAGTATGCTTAGTTAAGTACTTGCCCACCCCATTTACAAAAGGTTTGTAGAGGAAACAAGTCTTTAGTATGCATGTTGCTGCTTCCTACCAACACATCTGAGGTCCTCATGTTATACCTTCTTTATCAGGAGGCAGACAAAAAGTATTTGCACTAAGAAAACTTTTATCAATATTGAAAATTACATTTACTTAAAGATGCTCTGTGAGAGGTATCTGGCACATCTGTGTTAAAACAAAGTGTTTTAAAATTGACAAGAAGACAGGCATTTCTGATGTTAGTTTGTAGGAAGAAAAAATTTAAAATGTCAGTGTTGCAGGCACTGATGAATATGGTCATAGAGCAGGCAACTGCTGGGTGGTTTGTGAGAAAATAATTTATTGTGGTTGCTGTGATTTCAAATATTTGATTCTTGTCACTCCCCAAAGTCTAACCCAAATTTTATTTTGTTCTTGTTAAAATTTCAGTAAGTTATGTAGAAACTGGAAGTATATTTTTCATCTGAATACTTGTATTGCACTACTTTTTCTTCCTGAATCTAATAATACTTGGATTTTTTTTAAGCTACCTCATTATGTTGAGCTTTTTTCTCAATCTTGTATTTAATGGAGTTTTAGGAAACTACAAAATACTGCCATTTTTTTCACTTATGTGGGAATCCATGACTTAAAAAACACAAGTCTTCCTTCTGTTTGAAGTTTTTCTTAAAGGCCTTTTAAACTTAAAGACTTAGGATTTTGAAGGACCAGGTTAAATACATGCTTAGAACATGGGTTCTTCTGTGTGTACTGTTTGCTTTTTGAAGGTCCAGAAAGCCCTTGATATTATACTAACCTCAGTTGAGGACATGACTTCTTGGGGCAATAAAAAGTTTTGAGTTGGAGAGTTTTAATCATTTTAGTTTGTTGCCAATTAGAGAGCTTTTAGTTACTGGGTTTAGTGGTCCACATGTTGGTCTCCAGTTCCTTGGCTGCATGTTATAGGCAGTCCCTTCAGCAAGGGAACAGGCAGTACAAGGAGATTGGGATCAGTCTCCTGTGCTTGCTGTTCTTTCACTGTTACTGTTTCTTACTCAACTGATCTTGAGTGTGTTTCTTCACCAGCTACAGCCCCTTTAGAGTTGTAGTTTGTTCTGGGTGTGCTCTCAGCCTCTGCTCAGGCTGTGATTTTCCTTTGGCATTTCTCCTGCTCAGCTGTCTCTCCTTTCCACTCCTCTTGTGCTGGCATGGTCTTACCCTCTTTTCCTCCGGCTGCTACAGCAATCTAATCTCCGTTTCTTGGCATTTACTGCCCTTTCTTATACATGCTCTTGCAGAAGCACTAGGAACTCCTCTGACAGTGTTGGAGTGTGGTGGGTCAGTGCCCACTATGCCAAAGAGGCAGTGGACACAAACTGAAACACAGTAGGATCCATCTAAACAAAGGGAAGCTCTTTTTACTGTGGCGGTGTCCAGGGTTGTCTGGAGAGGTTGTAGAGTCTCTGTGCATTAAGCTGTCTGGGTGTAGTCCTAGACAGCCTTCTTCAGTGGGTGGCTCTGCTTGAGTGGGGGTGTTGGACCAAATGACCTCCAGAGGTCCCTTCCAACCTCAACCAGTCTGTGATTTCAGTGCTGCCTGTTGCTGAGCTGGCTGGGAACAGCACAGGGCAATCCCTGGCCTCTTCCCACTCAGGACACCCTGCAGCCCCCTCACTATCAAACCCCCTGACAGTTATGCTCAATACATGACTGTACAGGGTTTTCTTCAAATCAAGTCCTTACAGTTTGAACTGAGTTTTTCTGAGTGGTAGCTGGTACTGTGTTCCTTTTATGTGTTACTGTTGTCTTAGGTCAAGTAAATTAAACTCCTGAGGTTATAATCAGACACTTGCATCCAAGCTCTGTCTGGTTGCATTTACATTCCTGTAGATTTCAGAAGACAGAACTTAGATCTCCACTTGTCCAGAGGAGCAGCCAAAGGGGTAAACTGTTTTCTACTCATCCCTTCATTATCATGAAAACAAATCTTTGTATAGTCTCCATATCCTATAGACTTTGTATTGTTTTCTCATGCCAGTTTAATTTGAATCAATAATCAAAAGTCTTTGCCAGTTCAGAGCTGACTAACAGGAAAGTGGGAATAGAAGACAATAGATCCACAGCTTCAAACAAAAATCAAGTTGTACATAGTTGGTGTGTGTATTTTTAGATATTTTTTTTTCAATTACTTGAATACAGTGTGCTACAAGCTTTCCCACATTAAAAGGAGGACTGTTGTATTTCAGAAATACTTTCTTTTCTTTAACTGTATTAGTGTGCTGCTGTTAACTCAAGAGTTGTACTGCTGAAAAGTCTGGTTTTAGAGTACTTGTTCTGAGAGGTCACAACTAAAGACAGCATAAGCTTTTCCACAATAGACCTTTTATGGTGGTATATTTATATGTTCTGTGAACAGCTGTTGGGTCCATCTTTTTCAGATGTTTTTTGCCATAGATGAGGGACCATAACAAATGTTGAAATATTCAGAATAATAAAAATAACTTACCTATTCTGTTTCCTTAATGTGTTTCTTATGCCTTACCTGTATGTACTTCACTTGACATACAAAAGGTGAATATCAGCTTCTTAATTGACAACATGTAAATGAGTTCCAAAAATAATTCTGTAATACTACATGATTTCCAGTTATATCTGTCTTATAAGATAGAGAGGATGGTGGTGGTAAGCCCAGGTGAATTTAGTCAGAAGTTAATATTGATGGTTTTCACATTCTCACTTTGTTTCTGAATTACTTTGAATAAATGAAATATATTTTTTCTTTATAAGATTTTTTTGTAGAGGATAACCTATGTTGATAAGCCAACTTTTAGGTGATTTGTAACACCTCTGATACTGCCTTTGATCATACAGTTCATATAATGTCTTTGTAACTTATTTTGTGCCTTTTCTTCCCCTGACACAAAATCTCTCAATAAAAACAAGCTCTTTTGCAACACTGCAAACTCATATTTTTTTGTTCTGATTTTTACTTTCCTGACCTTCTTGGGTTTTTTTTCTGGAGGGGGCTGAATCTATCTCATAATAGAATAGGTATTTATAACAGACTATGTAGAAGAAAATTGACAAGGTGGAAAGCAGGTCATTCTGGAATGACAGTGCTACAAAGTGCCTGGGAAACTAGGACTGTCAGTACTAATCAATATATTCCACCATATCTATCACAAATCATTTCTAACAAAAACTGGCACCAGTGGAATGTGAGAATCAATTTACTACTGGCTTCAGTTGTGCTGATTGATGTTGAAAGACTGGAAACACTTTGGGGGTTTAGCATAGCAAAATGTCTGTGGTGTTGTAACTAACATTTGTACTGGGGGAGTGCCGAGGAGCACTAGTTGGCACTTAACACCCCTCTTTAAAGTGCTGAGCAAATGCACAAAAACACAGGCACTGTCCTCAGGCTTCTGCCTAAACGTCTTGGCAGGGAATGGCAGAATTTGAACATTTGTCTCCATTACCTGGAAATAAAGGTGATAAGTGGCTTGACTGAATTTCCAGTCCCCTGTCCAGTGACAAAGAAAATGTGAGAATCAATTTACTACTGGCTTCAGTTGTGCTGATTGATGTTGAAAGACTGGAAACACTTTGGGGGTTTAGCATAGCAAAATGTCTGTGGTGTTGTAACTAACATTTGTACTGGGGGAGTGCCGAGGAGCACTAGTTGGCACTTAACACCCCTCTTTAAAGTGCTGAGCAAATGCACAAAAACACAGGCACTGTCCTCAGGCTTCTGCCTAAACGTCTTGGCAGGGAATGGCAGAATTTGAACATTTGTCTCCATTACCTGGAAATAAAGGTGATAAGTGGCTTGACTGAATTTCCAGTCCCCTGTCCAGTGACAAAGAAAATGTTGCCTGAAATCTGAAAAAAAAAAAAAAAAAAAAAAAAAAAAAAAAAAGTGTGGGAAATAAGGACCAATGCTCTTTTTTAAACTGTTGGGTACCAGGACTTTCACACCTGTATGTGCTTAAAAGACAAAAAAAATAAAGGTAATTTAAGGATTCCCCTTGAAGAGCTAGTCCCTTGACAAATGCCAAAACACTTCATTTGTCAGTATTTAAAAGTTTATATACTAAAGAAGACAGATGGTCTACATGATAAATAATACTACCAGACCTGGTATTGCATTTTGCTCTTCCTCAACATGGAGCTAAAACAATAATCCAGCCCTATTTGCACTTCCAGGGCACAGGCCAACTAGGAAGTCATCCTTTGCTCTTGTATTGCTTACTACAAAAGTAAAAAGCAACCAACCAGCTTAAGTATCTTTTTCTGATTAATCTCTTATATGCCTTCTAGGAATCTCTTGAAGCTTTAAATTAGGTATTTTTTTAAGGTTTTCGAGCTCCCAACTGTTTTCATCAGTAGCCTTTCTAGAATGAGTAATTACACTACCTGGAGCATACACCAGCATCCAAAATCACTTGTATTTTTTATCCTTTTACCTAAATTCACCAAAGGCCATCTTTTTGTTCTTGTTATTTCTGATTCTTGTGAGCCTTACTCTTACTTCTGGTACTTGAAATACTTAGGATTTTACTTAAGTTTTCACTTTTGCTGCTGTTTTACCATGGAGGTGCTGACTGAAGCCCATTATTTTAGATGTCTAGTTATAGGCTCACCGTTCAGCTTTCTTGTTCTGTCTTCTCTAATTTGTTTCAAGGACATACTGCAGGGAACAGCTGGCCTGTAAGGGTTGGTTGTCATCTACATGAGGATAAGGAGTGCTTCTGTGAGCAGCCCCTGGGTATGGCAGTGTGATCTGCTCCACCCAAGGGCTGATTTACATTGACGCATCTTTCTACGCACTTTTCTTTTGAGACTGTGTTAACTTTGGCTGCTGTTAAAAGCAGCTTTGCTTGCCTGTGCTTTGTCTGGGAACTGGCTGTATCTTGCTGTAACTGGAGCCTGTTTGGCTAGGAAGCCATGGCATTATACTCGTTGTTGGGCCAAGATAAGGAAAAACAGGGTGAGAGATTAAGAATGGGAGGAGGGGCCACAAATTATATATGGGAGGAACTGTGGTTCACACAGCTGCAAGATTTTTTGTAAAGTGTTTTTCAGTCAGTGTAGTTCTAACCTTTGCTTCCTTGTGATGCATCTGCTGTCAGTCATTTTTCACATTGACAAGAGGGAGACACCTCTGGAAGTCATCAAATGGAAGTTGTGGAACTGAAGTGCCATCCTTGAAAGCAAGGACATTTTGAGAAAGAAATGTGGTTGCTGCTTGCCAACACCAGCCACTACTGGTGTTGAGATGGCAGTAGTGAGCATTGCCTACCAGCTGCCAAACAGCTATCAGGGCAAAATTACTTGGTTCTTCCAAGCTGCACCAGGCTCACATGTAACTGAAGTTATTTCTAGTAGACTCATAGACTCTCTCCAAGCAGTGCACTTTGGAATGAGCCTTAGCTCTGCATTTTCTAGCTTGGTCATTGTCCCTCTTGTTGGTTACACAGAGACGAATACTTGTGGTCAAACTCTTTCTCATGGTGAATAGAGGTCTCTAATCCTGATCTATTACTTAAAAGGACCTCCAATGAACAATTTTTGCAGGGAGAGGCAGAGAAACCTCAATTGACTGGAAAAATGGGTTTGTGGGTTAGTTATTCTTGCAATCTGTTCTAATAAAGATGCACCTGACCAGATCTACCTCCATCTTGGGAGGGAAGGAGGTAATATGCACCAGAAAAATAGTAGTATTCCTTTTGATCTCATTTTCCCTTCCACACTCCTGCTATGGAAAGTTAGCTAAGATATGTCAATCCTGCAATCTGTTCTGTAGCTGTAAGTGGGCAATTTTGTTCATTCCTCTGCACTTTGTATAATCCATGCAGTAGCTTGGCAAAACTCCAGCAGGGAATGTCATGAGGACTCTTTGAAGGGAAGGCTGACAGATCCATGCAGATGGGATTGCTTGGAAGTTTGCAAGTTCAGAAGCAATTAAAAATCTAATTCAGCTTTATTTTGATTCAGCTATGGTTTGAGCCATGCAACAGATCCCAAAGCTACTGTGTTGTAATGTGTTTGGGTTTTTTTAATGTGTTGGTTTTTAAGTATTGTTGTTAGCTCTCAGATGCTGTATCTTGAAGTATGAGACTCCCGATTCCTAGCCCATCTTCCAGCTGCTCTGCTTACCAGCCATGCCAGGACAAGGTGACACCATTGCTAACATCATGATGGAGCTGTCCTGTGGCTGTGCCTAATGCTAGCAGTGGAGCAAGCATAAGCAGCATGCAGGTGCTTTGTGTGAGTAAAAACTACTGATAAAGGAAGTAATTCAGTGCAGGGTGATTCCTCTCTTGATCAACTTCTGCTTCTTCTATGAGCTTCTGCAAAGCTCTTGTCACCTCCTGAAGCTATTAACAGCACTTGGATTTGGTAGAAATCCTCTGCCTCATTTTGAATGCGCCAAATAGCAGAGACCACCTCTGCACAAGTCCCAGCCACTGACTGATAGTTTCTCCCTCTTCCCCAAATATGAGGGTGCTATCTTCCCAACTCTGGGCTCAAGTTAAAATAGAAGCTGCCTGAGGGAGTATGCTGTCTACAGTTAACCTCAAGGACCCAAATGTGTTTCAGCACAGAGCTCCCTTGTGTGATGGGAGGGTGGTGGGGTTCCATCCTTCAGCATGTCTGTACTGCCCTTTGTGAAGATCTGCCCTGCCAGCCTGAGGCTGCCACGCTCCATTTTTTGTTGATGGTGCTGTTTTTCTGCTCTGCAGACACACTTGTTTTTCTGTAATAGTGCAAGTGGCTACTTGTACTTAGCATTCTTGGGTTTTTTCCCTCTGATTTTAAATCTCCATAAAGGCATCTCACCAGGCATGCTGCGTATACTGACCCACGCATATATTTGCAGTAGGTACCAAATACTCACCCTGTTGTATATTGGTTATTTAACAGCAGTGGGAGTCTTGTGCTTGTGCAGACTGTATTTTGTTTGGATCAAGTTCTCTTTCTGGCTTGCTTGATATTCACTTTGAAATGTTTGATTAACACCTTGTTAAAGGAAGTGGAGAAAAGTCCTCCCAAGACTGCAAGCCCTGCCAAAGTAGACACTACCAATGTGGTGAACAGGACAGAACCTTTGCATACTACAGCTGAAATTTGTACCAGCTCTGGGTAAGTCACTTGCTCTCACCAAAGTTTGTTGCTTTCTTGACCACTCCACCCCTACTCTTATTTGTGAAATGAAGCCAGTGGGTTTTTGCAAGATCTTGGGTGCTGTTGAAGATGGTGTGAAGATGTCATAAAGAAATGGAGTGTTCCTAAGAAATTAATTTTTAATTCTTTGATCTTTGCATAGTACATAGGGAGGCTGAGCTTTTGGGATGGCATGGCTTTCAGAAACAGTACACAGGATAGGAGAAACAGTGCTTGGACAGTGGCCAGTTCACTGCTTGAACTGAGGGTCCATTTTCTTCTCTAAACTTTTGAGTTACAGCCATGGCCATTTGGTCTTTTTCTCTGCTAGCCTTTGGTTTGTTACAGAGCAGTGCATGAGGTAAAACTTAAGATGAGAACTGTTGTCTCTGGTAACAGTAACTGGACGGAATGACCCTGTACTCCTATGGACACTGTTCCTCTTCCTTTCTGACCCAAACTCGGCATGGTGGTGCACTAAGCTGGCCAGGCAACTTGCTCTGCATATTACCAGTGCCTTTATTCGAGATCGTTTCCCCCTCCCCCACTCCTGCTTCCAGTGCTGTGAATCTGCATTTAACTAGTTCTGGCCCTAATATCTGCCCTGTGTCCTGTCGCTGCCTGGAGCAGATACAGTGCAAATAATTGACCCGTTGGCAACTTGGCTTTGACTGCACAAAACAGCCAATACAGTGGAAAGAGCTGGGCAGCTGATTACAGGGATTAGCTCAAAGCTGTGTAGTTGTGTAGTTGTGTGGTCTAAGATAGAGAAGGAAGTGTTTACTTGAAGAATGCAATTCATTCCTCCTTCCTTCTCCTGCTGCCTGTTCTTGATGATAAATTTTTAGAAGTGTCTGACTTAAAAGAATAACATACGTGTTTGCCAGACACAGCTTGGGCTGGAGGCTGTTAGTTCCTTTTCCAGTGACTAAAGCTGGCGTGTGTAGCAGTGCAGGTTGTGATCTGATCTGTCT
This sequence comes from Chaetura pelagica, assembly GCF_000747805.2. Lineage (NCBI taxonomy): Eukaryota > Metazoa > Chordata > Aves > Apodiformes > Apodidae > Chaetura > Chaetura pelagica. Next base: position 438,701 of record NW_009953386.1, on the reverse strand, counting down.
AGAAATCCTCTGAAAGGACTTGACTGAAGCCTCTGTTGAGATTCTCTCTCAAACAAGGCTGGTTTTCACTATAGTTTCACTATTTGTTTCTTCACTTTCTCCTTTCCGTCTTTTCCTCAGTACCCTGTTAGCCTCAGAACACAGCATTGCCCAAATTGACATACCCTGGGAATCACCTGTCAGTTGTAAATTTGATATCTATTACCTGTGTGTGTGAGATGACACAAGGTACAAAGTTTGATCAGACAGCCTTTATGATCAGACAGCCTTTACAGTAGATTGTCTATACTGCTAAGATCATACAAAATGACAGCTGCTTTAATGTGGTTCAAGCTCTTGCAGAATGTGATTGTCCAGCTCTCTTCACTCTGTTTTTTGTTTTGATTTTTTCTTTTTCAACTTCCCTCCCATATAAATATACTCTTATTACTCAGAAGTAGCTCTCAAGGACCAGGCTCTCTCTGGGTCTGGAGATCCTTCTCAGTTGCTTGCTGAAGCTGACCTGTTTGTTCTGCAATAATTATATTTTCACCAAGAGAAAGCAGTAGATCTCATGGGTACATGTCTGTCATTGGCTTGTGAGATATGAATCTAGTTTCTAGTTCTGGCTCTAATGAATGATAGTACGTTTTTTTACTAGTCAGTCATTGGATGAAGCACATGAACAAGGGATGCCAGTCTGAGTCTTCTCTCTCCCGAGTGAGTTTGTGTTGGAATGACTGTTCTCACAGTGACTGGTGGTTTATTCAATTTGCTTCAAACTACCATAGGCTCAAACAGTAAGTTCTGAATCAGGTCAATTTGGACACAACAGTGAAGTGAAAAAATAATACAAGCTAACATTGTTTGTGCTCTGGAGGGCAGCCATGGAAGAAATACCAGGTCCTGGAAATGCTATGGTCCAGTCCTCATACAGACAGAGCATCATTGCAAGCATGCTTCTTCTTTTGGCTCTTGTAAATCTTGGCTGGGGTCTATCTGTCCCAGAGTTACGTACTTCTAGACTCAAAGTCCTTTTCTTGAGAGCTGAAAATAACCAGTCTACCAAGAGCCAAGCAAGCCTATGCTGAGATAAAAAATGAGGCAGCTTTTTCTCACCTGCCAAGACTTCCAGTTCTAATTGTTTTTCCAGTTGCACTGTGGTCTGCCAAACATCATGTTTTCTCCAGATGCCATTCTTCTAACCATGTGTTAAAATGAGTAAGAGATTCTTGGTATTGAGTATTTCCTTTTGGGCATTCAGGCCCCTTACCTAAGCATACCAATAGAAGTGCTAGAAGGCTCCTGTTCTTATGAATGTTGGCCACGGGTAGTTTTTCAAGATGGTGGGACATCCTGTTTGAAGCAGTAGCTCCGTAGTTGTAGCTTAGTGATGGATAAAACACAGTGACAGGAAAAATATCCTTTGCAGATGCTTGTAAATGGTCTAGTGGAATATTTTAAGTTCACATCCTGATGCACTGAGCTTGTACTATTTCAATGAACTTCCAGGGGATAATACATGGATTTAGAGCTCACAATGCCTGTTTTCCTGCCCAACATCTTATTCAGCATTTCTAGCCTCAGAGCTTATGCATCCAGAGCTCCCAGCTTCTTCCCCCTTGCCACTCTCTTTAATGACTGTTATGAACTTGGAAATTTCTAGATTCTCTGAGCAGCTCAACACACTGAGTACCAGTGATGTTAGAAATACTAGAAGCCTTGCTGTGTGCTTTATGTTTGCTGTCCAGTGGCTTGTTTCTTAACAACAGCTGCAAAACTGAATGGATTATGGTGAGTTTGTTAGTTGAGGCTGGTCAGCAGTGAGTAGCAGCATCACAGTCTTGGCATTTTCCAGAATTTCCTGCAGCTTCAGCTAGGGATCCTGGTGTGATCACTTTCTTTGGAAATCCCATGCTGCAGCCTGAAAGACTTGGGCTGTAAATAATTTGGGGTTTCAAAACTCTTCCCAGGTTAGGAGAACTCCTTTCTAGCAAAAAAACTCTCTGCTTTTTTCTGACGTGTTTGGTCTGGCCACAAATGGAAAAAAGATACCAGGCTTGATAAACTACTGGACCTCAACCAATGCCATGCTTGTTTTGGAAAGGACATAAACCTTTAACTTGATATGAAGTCCAGGCCCAAGGCTAATGTGAGAACCTGTGGCAGTGAGAACAAGCAGCATAGGCATTTGGAGCATTTTTCAGCCTGCCAAGTATTGATTGGTGAGGGATGGCGATGAGTAGAGAAGCATTTCCATTTGGTATCTGTATGTGATTCTGATGCTGTCAAAGTGGATTAGCGGTGCTTTCTTTTTCCTGTAGTCCATCCCAAGCTTTTGTCATTGCAGCATCCCCTTTGCCTGTGCCTACTTGTTAAAAGACAGTGGAAAAAAACCACCTAAATAAATTCACAGACCTTGTGCCTGAAAAAAGCCTGATTATGTTATGCTAGGATCCTCTGAATGGTACTGAGCCATCATGGCTAAAGACTGTTCCAGCATAAATGTTATGGGGTATTCAAGCTACAGTTACTCATTTTGTAGAGTCACTTAATCCATTAATGGGGAGAAATGGGGCAACAGTTTAAGAAGGCAAGAGAGCTGTCAGAGATTATTAAACCTACTGGCATGATTTGTTTTGGTAGTCTCTCTTGACCCAAGTATGTACTTCAGCTAATGCAACAGACTCATTGCCTCTGGTAATTAGAGCAAGAAGTGATGGGTCATCGTTAGCAACTGCAAATTAAGGGTTGCATTTCATCTGGAAGGTAGCATCTTCAGATGAGCTTGTTTGTTGCCGCTGCAGATCATCTGTGAGTCACTAGTGGCACATTGAACTGACTTATGTGATTTAGTAGAGGCTTTTTAGTACATGCTTACTGTTCCATACAAGTAGTTTTTCTAAATAGTTGCCAAACATAAAATGCCACAATATTAGACTTTCCCAGTTAATACTGCTGCTCTTATTGATGTTGGTGATTTTTTTTTTTTATTGTTGTACAGTTCAGATGATTTTTGATGGTAAGTTTGAAATATATTTGTCGTATCTATGAAACTGAAGAGTGAAGAAAGGAAAGCCAAACAAGCATGGAAAGCATAAGTAATTGGCAGCTTCAGAAGATGCGAGAGCCAATCTAATACCATTCAGGGTACCTATTCATAAAACACTTTTATGTGGGTTTCACAGATCCACAATCATATTCCATTCTGGATATTGACAAAGGCAAGAACAAAGATGATATATCATAGATTCAGTATTTTTGCAGATACTAGGAAATCCCCAAATCCTCTTCGCAAGCAAATGAAGTGGCAAGCAAATGAAGACACAGGCACAAAGGAAATGAGCCACAAACTGAATTCCATTACAAGGTGCTGTGAGGTGGGCACTGAAATAAAACAAATAAGGGGATGTAATACAGCTGAATCCTTTCAGGTGAGCTTATGCAGATCAACAGGCAGGGAACTATGATTGAGAAGACTAAGATACTGAAGAGTGGCTTGAAAATGCTTGAAGGCAGCTGGATAAGTCAATGGATGCTCCTCAAGCAGAATTCAGGGGACTGTCTGTGATCAGCTGGCTATGCAAGTGATGCTGTTAACCTCCTGAGGGACACAAAAGAGGGAAGGAAGGTTTCAGTGCCCTTAGCAAGAAATGTATGAGGGTGATTCTTCTCTCAGAAATATGTCCAGACCCCAAATCCTTTAAAAAATCAAGATAAAATAAAGGGAGGTGTCAGAAAGGCAGCTATTTTAAGTGTGGATGGGAATCTCCTTAAAAACAAGTACACTTGGGGAATACAATTTGTTAAATTCACAGAAGTCAAACACTCTTTACAGATCAGATCTAGGGTATCTGATGGATTGTGAGCTAACTAGAACCGAAGAGGCCTTTTCTTTCTGCATCTTCCTGTCATTGCCTGACTTCAGCAGGGTGTTTTGTAACTCCATGAAGCAGTTGTGAGCTTTTCCCATCCGTTCAGTGAGCTTTTCATCATCCTGGCTCAGCTATCAGGTGGACACTTGGGACAGCTGGATGGGAACACAGAGCCTGGGCTGAAACTCTGTGAAGACACCTTTCTGTGGCAGGCCACAGCCTCCCCTGCTCAGGGAGTGCTAGCAGTGCATGAGCTGCTCAAAAAGCAACTGTTGGTAAATGTTCCCTTTCAAGGAACAAAATGTGCCTGGTCCTGGAGAAAGGAGGAGAGTCTGAGTGACAAGAGGGCTGTCCTTTCTTCTGTGCTTCTTGAAGTGTGAGAAATAAGAAACAACCTTTCTTCACTCCCTCTTGCTCTTGTGCCTGGGGCATTAGGTTGTTGTAGGCTCATAGGAAATGTTTTATTAGCCTTTGGAGATTTGGTCTATCTTGGGTTTTCTCCATTTGTAATCTTACTTTCCTATACAAGTACTATCAGGATAGATGCTTCCTAAGAAGCACCAACCTGGAGCATGGGTTTGCTTCTGTAGTTTTGGTGATTACTTGGAGGAAAGCCAAAAAAAAAGCAAAAAAAATTCTAGAAATCATGAGCTTTGGGGTGACCTGCAAACCCCATGACTATTAGCTGAAGTTAGATGAAGGTTTCACTGCAACAACAATGCATCAGCTCAGCAGATCTTACTGGAGGAGCCTGGATTCTTCCCACTTTGGGTCTGTATCATCTTCAGTCTGTGCAGATGTTTATCTTTCTGGACTTCCCTTTCTCTGTCTTCCTCCTTTCTGATGCAGATTTTTCACAGTTATATTCCCTCCTGACACGTGCCCATCTGCTTTATCCTGTCTGTTGTGCTATCTGGTCTTCATGTAACAAATCAGGGTTGTTGTGATGTCTTGTTTTCCTCAGTGAGTTCAAGACTTGCTACTGTGTCCCATACCACCATGCTCCTTTCCCCTTTACAGAGGGCCTATTGCCACTTTTGCTATTGGTTTAAGGGCTTTTATTGGTTGCAGTATTTTCTGTCAGTCAAATAGTACTCACTCTTTTCATCCTGTAAGTTACACAATAAAACCCAGAGGTGCTCAGTGCAAACTGTCCATCTGCTATGATCTGCTGCATCCAGTTCTTGTAAGTGTTCTCTTTC